>NW_020884937.1:2065562-2211359 GCF_003945725.1 Corapipo altera
TGGGGAAGGGAAGGGAAGGGAAGGGAAGGGAAGGGAAGGGAAGGGAAGGGAAGGGAAGGGAAGGGAAGGGAAGGGAAGGGAAGGGAAGGGAAGGGAAGGTTTGGGAAACCTTTGATTTTTGGTGGGATTTTTTCTGTTTGTATGTGTATGGGAATGTTGATTTTCTTTGGGACATTTCACCTAAACCTTTTACCTGATAACCTTGGCTAATATTTGGAGACTCTTTGATCTTCCTTAAACATCAGGGAACTTTATTTCCTAGTGAGCAGTTTTTTTCTTGTAACTCTCTGCACATTGAAAATCAAAATACAACTCTGACTAGTAAGTCCAACTGTGAGTTCATTTTATCAAGTTAATTAAAGGAACAATTTAATAAGCTTATACAGGAGACACTCAAAACACAAGGATACTGGAATCTTTGGGGAGTAGAATCCATCAAAGGAGTTAGTTATGCATCAGGGAATATGCCTTGGTTTGTTATGGCTCTAATGGATAATTTCTGCTCTGAATGCTGTGTGAGCTGACTATCTCCTTTAAACCTTGCTTTGAACATCTTTCATTTACCTGCCTGCTGCTGAAGTAGGAAAATATCTTGGTTTAGGACTCTTCCTCTTGCTTTAAAAAGTCATTTCTGCTTTAATCAAGATGGCCACTGGTGGCAGAAGGAATGGAATTAAGGCCCTAATTACCAGAGTCTCATGCTGTGACAAGCACTGATTTTGCTTGCAAGCAAATCTCTACAAGATCACTCGTGTTTTGGGTCAGGCTTCTGGTGATTAAGGGGGGTTTGGAAGAAGAGTTCAAGCTGATGAGCTGAATCCATAAACTCACACAGTTCATTAAAAGAAGGCTTTGAAGTCTCAATTTTTATTTTCTTTTAATTATGTAGAACTTCTTATGAAATGTTTCTATTCAGCCATTATTATTTTAATGGTTCCTTTTTTTTTTTGTTAAGTGAAAGCAATTTTGCTGCTGTTTTTCTTTCTTTTCACATCCGCCTCATACTTTCAGAAAGTTGGTATTTTCATGGAGATGTAACTTTTTACTGTATGTCATAGAATCCCACAATGGTTTAGGTTGGAAGGGACCTTAAAGATCGTCCAGTTCCACCCCCTGCCATGGGCAGGGACATCTTCCACTAGTTCAGGTTGCTCCAAGCCCTATCCAACCTGGCCTTGGACACTTCCAGGGATGGGGCAGCCACAGCTTCTCTGGGCAACCTGTGCCAGGGCCTCCTCACCCTGAAAGTAAAGGATTTCTTCCTAATATCCAATTTAAACCTACTCTCTTTCAGTCTGAGCCATTGCCTCTTATCCTGTCACTCCATGCTCTTATAAAAAGTCCCTCTCCATCTTTCATGTCAAATCCCTTCAGGTCCTGGAAGGCCACAAAAAGTTCACCCCAAAGCTTCTCTTCTCCAGGCTGAACAATCCCAGTTTCCTCACCCTTTTCTCACAGCGGAGCTGCTCCACCCTTCTGATCATCCCAGTGGCCTCCTCTGGACTCACTCCACTTGTTTTCCTTCCAGACTGAAGTCCCCTTCAAGGTGTTCCCTTTATAACCCCAGCCCTTAAGTTCCCATTGACCTTGAGGGCAAAGTCCAAAATCCACATTTATCTTCCACATTGTCTTCCACATCTGTGTTCTCACTCAACTGAAGCCAAAGAAACCTTGATCTATCCAACCATCTCATAATCACAGAATCCTACAATGAGTTGGGTTGGAAGGGACCTCAAAGACCATCCAGTTCCAACCCCCTGCCATGGGCAGGGACACCTTCCACTAGCCCAGGTTGCTCATATTTGGGGATTATTTATATTTTCTTTCCAAAATAATCCTAAATACTTTTTGATTTTGAGTAGTAGAATGGAAAAGTAGAATTAATGTGTGTATCAGCCCTTACTGGCAGGAATGGGGGGTTATCTCCTCCTCAGCCCCAGGTACTGTATTTATCTTTGCCAGAGCTTTGATGTTCTTCCATCTGAGCTGTCCCTGTGCTGACAGTTGTTGTACCTCCAGCCTGACACAGGTCAGATGTGAACAGACCTTGGGTCCATCATGTGAAGTGGCCACCAAGCAACTCTTTGTCACTTGTCCAAAAGAAGAAATGAATTCTCTCAGTCCTGGAGAATTTACTCTCAAAGAAAGACAGAAAACCACCTCAGATTTGTTATTAAAATAACACAGATACCCCCTGAACATTAAAACTGAGCAGGGGTGGGGGAAATCAAGCAATGAAGATCAATCACTGTGCTAATTTTGGGGTTTCTTTAGTAATTTTTGGAACATTTTAATCTGTTGACGCATTTTTGAAAAATATTTTTTAATATTTTGAAAAATAGAGTTGGGGGAAAAAGAGACATTTTCCATCCAAAAATCACCAGGGATAAATATCATCCTCTCACATGAATGGAATGAATGAGAAATGTTAAAAGACATATTTCAGCTCTTTGATTTACACAATAATTACAGCTTTGTAACAAGGATGATATATGGATGCAAGGTCTTCAGGGGAAAGTAATAGTACTTATTATCCCAGCTGGGATAAAGATAGATGGAATTTTGTCCACTTTTTCCAGCTGTGTCAGCTGCAGACAGTGGAAGGAATCTTGTATAATTCCTGTGTCCTTTTCCTTATGTATTGGAAACAGAATCATGTGCTTAATGAAGTCTTGATCTGAACATTTATGTTCTTTTGGTCCTCCTGGTACTTTTTATTTTTGGAGTGGATTGGCCCTGGCTGGGCCAGGGACACACCAAAGCCACTCTGTGACTCCCCTCTGCAACTGGACAGAGGAGGGAGAATATAACAAAAGGCTCATGAGTTGGGATAAGGGCAGGGAGAGATCCCCCACCAATTCCCATCACAGGTAACATAGTCTTGACTTAGGAAAATTTTTTTAATTTGTTGCCAATCAAAATCAGAGCAGGATAATGAGAAGTCAAACAAATCTTAGAAATACATTCTCCCCAGCCCTCCCTGCTGCCCAGGCTCTCCCTCTTCCCTCCCAGTGACAAAGGAGGATGGGAATGGGGGTCATGGTCAGTTCATCACAGGTTGTTTCTACTCAGGGAGAGGAGTCAGAGTCCTTTCCCTGCTCCAGAGTGGGATCCATCCCACGGGACATGGTTCTGCACAAACTTCCCCAATGTGAGTCCTTCCCACAGGCTGCAGATCTTCACAAACTGCTCCAGTGTGGGTCCCTTTCCATGGGGTGCAGTCCCTCAGGAACAGGCTGCTCCAACGTGTGTCCCACATGAGGTCACAGATCCTACCAGCAAACCTGCTCCAGTGTGGGCTCCCCTCCCTGCCAGGAACCTGCTCCAACACAGGCCTGCCACGGGGTCACAGCCTCCTTTGGGCATCCCCCTGCTCCGTGTGGGCTCCTCCCTGTGCTGCAGGTGGATCTCTGCTCCCACATGGACCCCCAAGGGCTGCAGAGGTACAGCTGCCTCCCCATGGGCTGCACCTTGGGCTGCAGGGGAACCTCAGCTCCAGCACCTGGAGCATCTCCTGCCCCTCCTCCTGCACTGCCCTGGATCTGCAGGGCTGTTCCTCCCACAGATCTCTCTTCTCTGGCTGCAATTACATCTGTGCAATAACTTTTTTCCCCTTGTTAAATACGTTATTCCAGAGGCATCACTGCTATCCCTGAGGGGCTCAGCCTGGCCCAGTGGTGGGTCCATAGTGGATCTCTCTGGCATGGGCTCTGTCAGAAAAGGGGGAAGCTTCTGGCAGCTTCTCACAGAAGTCACTCCTGTAACCCTCCCACTACCAAAACCCGGCCACACAAACCCAATACAACTTTATAGAAGCAGATGATCAAACCCAAACACCCTCAATAGCACAGATATGTCTAAGATAACCAGTCAGACCAGTGTGTTTCCAAAAAACTCCAATTCTAACATTTCCTAAACACGTTTGTGTACCTCCGGTTTGAAACTTCGGCGTTGAGATCATTCCCATTGCCCTGTCAAAGCAAAGCACAAGTGTTCAGACAGGATTGATGCATAAATTGTCCTGTCTGTTGGAGGATGCTGAGATCATAGAGTCATAGAAACATAGAATGTCCTGGATTGGAAGGGACCTTTAGGATCATCTCATTCCAGCCTCCTGCCATGGGCAGGGAAACCTTCCACTAGACCAGTTGCTCAGAGTCCCATCCAACCTGTCCTTGAGCACTTCCAGGGATGGGACATCCACAGCTTCTCTGGACATGTTCCTGTGCCTCACCATCCCCTGAGTGAAGAATTTATTCCCAACATCTAATCTAAATGGCTTCTCTTTCAGTTTAAAATCATTCCCCTTTGTTCTATCACCACCTGCTCCTTTTTGTCAGCCCCTGTGTTTTGTGGAAGGCCACAATGAGGTGTCCCAGAGCCTTCACTTCTCCAGGCTGAACAATCCCAGTCCTCCCAGCCTGTCTCCATAGGAGAGGTGCTTGTTACTATTTCCTTGACAATAAACAGCCTCCACTGTTTCTGTTTTGTACAGTGTTGTTCTCCTAAACATCTGTTGCTTTATAATCACACATAAGTCAACTGCAGATTTTTCTGCTGCCATCCCCACTAGTTAAAAAACATTAGAGCTGCTGGTAATGGCTGTGCCCTTTTGTTTTGCTCTCGTTCAGATAATTCTTGCTCCTGTGCCTTTTACTTTACTGCATCCCATCTGGTGACCCAGATTAGCTGGCTTTCTCCCAGGCTTAGCTCATTTCTACCTCCCTTGCCTAAAATACCCAGTAATGCTGAGGGGCATTCTCTCTGCTACCATACACCAAGAGCAGGTTTTTTCTGTGAGCTGCAGGAACTTTCCAGGATTAGACAGGAGTTTTCTTCTTTTCTTCTTTCTTTTCTTCTTTTTCTTTCCAGGATTTTCTTCCCCAAATGAAATCCTGGGTAATTTTCAAGTTAATCGTTTCTATCCCCACCCTTGGAAGTGTTAAAGGTCAAGTTGAACAGAGTTCTGAACAACCTGATCTAGTAGGTGGCATCCCTGCCCATGGCAGGGGGGTTGGAAGTAGATGACCCTTAAAGTCCCTCCCAACACAAACCATTCTATGATTTTAACTAACCATGGACACTAAAAATTAGGAACAACCATCAGGATGAAAATGATACAAGTAGACTGTCCACTGATGTTCACCACCCCACTTATATCCAGTTCTGGTGTAAAAGAATGCACAGATTTGTCTCAGCTGGGTCACTGCCTGAATCTGTTCTAAAAACTGAACAGTTCCCTCAACACTGGTTGGACTTGATGATCTTAGAGGTTTTTTCCAACCTTAACAATTTTACGAATCTAAGATCAAACATACCAGTGGGGAAAAAACCTTGATAACAGCCTGTTAATAAATTACTGACCTACTAGCACTGTAAGAGGATGCCCATGGGATTCTGAATCCCTGGATCCAGGGGTGGCTTAGGACAACCAGCCCTCTAGTACAGGTTGCTTGGGAGCTGTCAGAGATATACAAGAAGAGAAGCATCGTGGTCAGCCCTTGACTGCATTGGAACTGAGACCAAATCCACAAGAAATGCTGGAGAGGAGCCACTAAAGGATTACCAGGAGTGGTTGAGGTGCAATACAGTGCATCAGTGAAGGAAAGTGGGACTGATGTTCACAGTGCTTTAAAATACAAATAGTTTTATTATTATTAATTATTAGTATGACCAACATGTTGAGAGAGGTGATTCTCCCCCTCTACTCTGCTCTACCCCACCTGGAGTACTGTGACCAGCTCCAGAGTCCCCAACATGAGAAAGATGTGGAGCTGCTGGAGCAGGTCCAGAGGAGGCCACTAAGTTCATCAGAGGGATGGAGCATCTCTGCTCTGGAGCCAGGCTGGGAGAGCTGGGGGGGTTCATCTGGAGAAGAGAAGGCTCCAGGGAGAGCTGAGAGCCCCTTCCAGGGCCTAAAGGGGCTCCAGGAGAGCGCCAGAGGGATTTTGGACAAGGGGGTGGAGTGACAGGAAAAAGGGGAATGGCTTCAAACTGAATGATTTAGGAAGAAATTATTTACTGTGAGGGTGGTGAGGCCCTGGCACAGGTTGCCCAGAGAAACTGTGGCTGCCCCATCCCTGGAAGTGTCCAAGGCCAGGTCGGAGCAACCTCTGGGATAGTGGAAGGTGTCCCTGCCCATGGCAGGGGGTTGGAACTGGATGATCTTTAAGGTCCCTTCCAACCCAAACCATTTTATGATTTTATGATACTAAGGAATGATTAGGCCTGATAGTTTGTGCCTGTTCATAGTGAGCCTGAGGGAGGGACAGTAATGACTTATATCCTACCACTGCAATTTAGACACTCTAATGCAGTAAATGACTTCAAAACAAGCAGCCTTTAGCAGTTTTCCAGCACATCATTCCATGCTGAAGTTCAGCCCCCACACTCAGCTCTGGCATTTAGATCCAACCTGCTCCTGCTGTGTGCTGCCATTAATGTTTCTCCAACCCCACCATCCTTCTTGCCACCTACTGACCACCCACTCCCAGATCCTAATGGGAGTTTTGACCATGGGGGGGAGGAAGGGATGATTTGTCAGGTCATTAGGCTCCTCTTAGTGCAGCTTCCTCAGCTCCAGGATCTGCTCTATTTAGTGAAATATCTCCAGGCTTGTGGTCACACTGGTTTAAGGCACTCAATATTTTAGGGAGAGGAGACAAGCTGAGCAAGAAAAAAGCTCTAATTATCTCTACTGATGTATAAAATTTTTCCTGGGTGTTATATGGTGGAGAGGAGGGGAGAAGAACCCATCAGATGCATATTGTCATGATCATGACTCCCTTAAATAGCTCATTTAACCAAGGAAGTGATCTTTTCTTTCCAGAGGCCTTAATAACAGTTAAAATCTGCTCTTTTTTTTTCTTTGTCTTAATTTCTCTCTTTTTCTTTTTTTTTTTTTTTTTTAATTTGTTCCATTTCCAGCTCTTCATGAGTTTGGTTTTTTTCCCCCTTGGTAGCAAGTTGCATTTACATCTCTGACCCAGGAATCTTACACTTGCAGCTCTCCTTTCTGATCTCAAACATTTACAATCTCCTCTGGTCAGAGATTGTGCTGGTTTCCTTCCAGATTTCGATAAGCCTCATAGCTATTGCAGTCCCAATAATGAATTAATGATTGTATTTTCCCCTTTACTTCTTGAAGAATAATGTAAAGACACAAAACACTTGTTTACAGGAAAACATTTGCTACAGAGTCAGGGTTTTGGGTGTTTGCTTCTTAACTCTTTGCCTTTCCACCCTCCAGAGTCTCTTCTATAATGAATCTTAAATATGAGAGCAAAACCCTGTATGAACCTCAGGATGATGCCTAAGGATACAGAGGTTTCTGACTTTGGACAGGTAAAACTAAAAGGAACCAGTCTGGGGCTTGGATTTAACTTTGGCATTACTCTTAAAGAACTTTTCCAAGGGCAGGTACCTGACAAGTTCACAGCACAGTGTTAAGCTCCTTTATCCAACACTTTTTTGTCCTCTCAGAGAAAAAAAACACTTATTTTTCTGGGGAAAAAAAATAAATTATGGTGACTGCAGGACTTAAAATGTTGACGATGAAAGCTCCTCCAGCTGAAGAGTTCCAACCAGGGTCACAGGGCACCCAGAAGAAAGACTGAGCAATGTGCTATTTTCAGCACATGGTGTTGTGCTGTCAGCTTCTGTAGAGAAAACTAAGCCTGAAGCAAGCTTTTCTGAAGCTGAGACCAATTAATAAGAGATATAGAGCCAGCATTAAACTCTCTGGAATGACAGGCACATTTCCCTTTAAACTGGCACATTAAACATCTTCCCTTGAACTCTAATTTGGGTCCCATGTTAGGGCCTCACTTGGCCTGCCTTTAAAACAACTCTCTGAATTTTATTTAATTGTTTTCTTTATGTTTCTGCTATTTTTTATTTATCTGAATTTTATTCTATGCTTTTACTTCCCCCGCTGAGCTGCTGAACTACTCGGGAAAGGGCTCACAAGTCTGTTCAGCACTTTTTTGGCTTCCTTCTGATTTACTGTCCCTTAGAATTCATTTTAATTAGTGAATTTGAGCCAGCTTGCAGTATCCTGGGCTCCTTGTGTAGCCCTTAGAAATAGTTTGGGGTTTTCACAGTCATGTGGAACAGAGTTTGAAAACCATTGTTAAATGTACTTTTAGCTGAATAGGCTCTTTCCTTACTCTGGGGTGTGAATGTTGATAGAAAATGCACTAATTACTAATGAATATTGATATTCAATATTAATATTGGTCTGTTGGAAGGTTTTCTCCCAATGGCATTGGGGTGGAATGAGATGACTTTTGGGTCCCTTCCAACCCAAACCACTCCGTGGTTCTATGAGTGTGACAATAAAATTGAACACATATTCTGTGACACCAGCACAGCACCAGGGGAGGTTCAGGTTGGGTATTAGGAAGAATTCCTTCCCTAAAGAGTGGTTAAGGATTGGAGAAAGCTGCCCAGGGAAGTGATGGAATCAATGTCCTTGGAAGTGTTCAAAAATTGAGTAGCTGTGGCACTTCATGATATGTTTTAGTGGGCACAGCGGTTTTTGGTTGAAGGTTGGACTTCATGATCTTGGAGGTGTTTTCTAACCTTAACAATTCTATGAATTATTCCCTATGTCTCATTCATAATTAATTTATTTTTTTAATAAGTGGACATTGAGATTTTCTTTTACTTTAGAGACACTCATCTGTCTCCAGTGATCCAAAAATGGGGAGTGACAGTGCCAATCTTTGGATCTGCACAGAACCACGTTTTAAACTTGACACTAATTTAAAAATACAGGATACTTTTACAAAACCTAAAGAATTTAGGTGCCTAAGCACTCTAGAGATCCTTGGGAGTCAGACATTAGATGATCTACTTAATGATCTCACTACATGTTATGTGCATGATCAGGCACAGAAATGACTTGAAAATCTATTATTCAGTGATCAGCTTCAAAATCACATTATTAATGAACAGAATAGATGAAAGACGTGTTTAGAAGTCCTAGTGGCAATATCTTACAGCTCTGGTGTTCTACAGAGAGAAGTAATAAGAGGTTCGTATGTAGAGGGTTTATTTTAGGTTTGTTGGTCTGAATATTATGATAAAGAAAAACAGAGAAGCTCTTCAGGACTTTAGGAAGCTTTGCTCTAATGAAAAAGAGCAAATAAACTCTTCTAGCATTAGAAGTCATTGCTTTTACCTCTTTGCCCTAATCATTAAAAGATTTAAATATTCTATTCTATTTTATTCTATTCTATTCTATTCTACTCCATTCCATTCCATTATTATCCTGTGTCAAACTGTGTTATGCCATCAGAGAAAGACTGGGAGATGACATCTGCATAGTTGCAGGTGGGAAAATATTTCATGTATCAGCTTAGGAACTGGGACCCAGAAGCTCATTTTTTTCCCCACAGTGATTCCTTTTGACCCAGAGATTTACTCAAGTCTCCAACTGCTCAGAAATTCTCCATGAGGTCTCTCCTCTCCCACCGAATCCAAATAGGAAGGTTTGTAAGGATTATGTAGCAACAATAGCTCTAAATTCGATCTGAGTTCCCAAGCCTCACTGATGATTTCATTAAAAACATTTATTAACTGTCTTATACCTTGTATTGGTGAAGGCACAAAGGTTTGATCCAAATATGGTCAGGCTGTCAACAAACTGTGCCTGAAAAGTGAGGGAAGAGAAAAAAGCAGCCCAACTTATGTACAGGAATGTGTGGTGTGAGCAACTAATGTGCCTTTTGGTTTGTTTGCCTCGGAGCAGCTGTCAGAATCCATAAGATAATTATATTCCCACTGGTGATTTCTCCCTAGTCAGCCATTCCTAATTAGTACTTCCCAAAAAACACCAGCAGCCTCCTGCATATGTGCAGTTTTCCTGCCCCTGCCAGAAGGAAGACAGCAAAAAACTGAGCATCTCTGCAAGGGAGCTGGTTCAGCCCCTGATTGATGCAGATCAAAGACAACAGCACTTATTGTGCTCCCAGGCACAACTGGGAAGATCAAATGACCTCTAAGACACTTGTACTGTCTGCCTTGGAAAAATCCAAAACTACCATTCCTGCCATGTTCAGTGGGTGAATATTGAAGGTTCAGGTATTGGCTGAAGGTTCAGGTATTGGCTTTTATCAGACCATCTGAGATATTTGGAAGGTACAAACAAGGGGTTTGGCACTCCTGCCTTTCTCTGTGTCTGAGGAACAGAAACTTCAAAGTGAGAGCAATTGGTGCAAATTTAAATCCAGTAAGTTGATCAACAACACAGTTTGAAAGGAGAACGTGGTTGATAACTGAGAGACAGAGAGATAACAGAACCACAGAATGTGCTGAGTTGGAAGGGACCTACAAGGATCATCGAGTCCAGCCCTCAGCCCTGCACAGAAACATCCCCAAGGGTCACACCCTGTGCCCCACAGGATCACCCAAACCCTTCTGGAGCTCTGACAGCCTTGGTGCTGTGCCCACTGCCCTGGGGAGCCCGGTCAGTGCCCAACCACCCCCTGGGGAAAGAACCTTTTGCTGAGATCCAACCTGAGCCTGTCCTGACACAGCTCCAGCCATTCCCTGGGTGCTGTCCCTGGTCCCCCCAGAGCAGAGCTCAGTCTCTGCCCCTCCTCTACCCCTCCTGAAGAAGTTGTAGGTTGTGATGTCAGAGGACCTTTCAGACACTTGTGTTGCCTGCCTTGAAAAAATCCAAAACTACCATTCCAACCACATTCTCAGGGGGAAAGTTACTCTGTCCTGTGGCAGGGAAGACTTGGTTGGAGATGTATTGGCTTTCATCAGATCATGTGAGATATTTGGAGAGTACAGACAAGGGATTTGACACTCCTGCCTTTCTCTCAGTCAGAGAAGCAGCAAACTCCAAAAGTAAGAGCAGTTTCTCCAAGTTTAATTCCAGTAGGTTGATCAATGACACATTTTGAAGGGAAAATGTGATTGATATCTGAGGGACAGAGGGATGTCACCCTAAGGAGATTTTAGAGAGAGAGGACAGAGAAAAATAGTGAAATAATTAAAATCATTCTCATCTCCATTAAAAAAACTTTCTTGTGTGAGAGGTAAGAAAGGCTACTTTGACCCTGACGGAAACCAAGTGGAATATAAATCATTGGTGGTCATGTGGGTGATGTCCATGATTAATTTCAGGGATGTGATTTGTGAGAAATACTGATATTGCCCAGAGAAGCTGTGGCTGCTCCATCCCTGGAAGTGTCCAAGGCCAGGTTGGGCAGGGCTTGAACAACCTGATCTAGTGGAAGGTGTCCCTGCCCATGGCAGGGGGTGGAATGAGATGAGATTTAAGGTCCCTTCCAACCCAAAGCATTCATTGATTCTATCCCCATGTGACACTGTACCTCAGATTCAGATTCTCCTAAAACAGAGCTGTAACTGCACTAATTATCCACCTTCTCCCCTCAGTACACAAGAGTTCACACAGGCACAGTGTGGTTGGTTCTCTGTTGTGCCCTGGTGAACCTGCTCTCCCATCTCTCTGGAAAAAGCTGCAGACATGAGGATATGAGCTGGAGAAGCTTGCTTTTCTACTCTGTGAAAACCTAGAGTGAAGTTTTCAGTGCATTAATATAAACCAAAAGTTTCAACCCTGAAGTACCTTAGACTACAGCCCTGCAACTTGTGTTTCCTCCTCGTTTTGCCACGAGGTTAAATCTTGAATAAGAAATTTATTTTTTTTTTCTTCTAATAACCTTTACAACTCTGTTTGTCTTTCAAGGAGCTCCCCCTCTTTGCCTAAAATAATTTCTCCCTAAACAATGGAGCTAATTCTCATCATTCTGCCTCAACCCTAACTACCTACAGCTGCAATAATGCCCATTTCTCCTCACTGCAATCCTCTCTCCACACCTCCCAACCTCTCCTTGCTAAATACTAAAAAAAAAAACACACAATGTGTGTGCTGATTAATTCCAATTTACATAGGTATTGATTGACTTGCCAGCACTTGCAAATTGGCTGGTTTAGATCAAGTGAAATAAATAACAGCTGATCAGGCAGGGTTTGTTTTGGGTTTTTTTTCCCTTGTGCTATAATTGGTGTGTTTGAGTCTTTGTTCTTTACTTAGATTTTCTTCTTTTAAGTCTACAAAAAAGGTAAGATTTGTGACTAAGCTGACTTAGTGGTGTCTGAGGAGTGGCAGTGGGTTATTGCAGGTTTCTGAGGGGAGTTTGTAATACTTGTTGACCAGAAAGATGTACTCTGACCTTTATATTTTTGTATAACTTTGTATTTTGCCCTTGTGAGTGTTAGTTGAGGGATGTAGAAGCTGATGTGTTCTGGCAGAGGTTTTGGGAAATATGTTACTGGTTTCCACCCTCACTTCAGAAAGGAATTCTGGGATTTCAGCCTAGGTGATAAATAGAGGCACTTGGGTACAGCTAGAGGAAATATTGGTGTTTCTACAGTGCAGCTGTTATTTTTATTTTTTTCTGAAAGTTGACAGAAATATTTCTATATAGATGGATTGTTTTGGCTATATTTTGACTATTTTTCACTGTAAGTAAAAGTACTGACCGTCCCAGCTGAGGATGCTGTTGGTGAAGACGAAAAAAGGCTTGGAAATCTGAGGGCTATTCTTGTCCTTTCATGACTGTTGATTGCTGTCACTCTGGAATTTCCTGATCCTTCCAATGAAGCCAACAGCTTCAAAATTTTCTGATATTATTACACCCTCACAGGTGTCAAACACTTTTTGTTTCAAAGCCATGAGCTGGCAGAGATAAACTGCACATGGATTGCAGGGTTGCCCACTTCTCAGTGTGTGTTTGGCTTGAAATCACAGAAACCTGGAATGGTCTGGGTTGGAAGGGACCTTAAAAATGATCTCATTCCACTCCCCTGCCATGGGCAGGGACACCTTCCACTACCCCAGGTTGCTCCAAGCCCCATCCAACCTGGCCTTGGACACTTCCAGGGATCCAGGGGCAGCCACAGCTTCTCTGGGCAACTGTGCCAGGACCTCCCCACCCTCACAGTCAGGAATTTCTTTCTAACATTTAGAACTCATTATTTCAAATCCATTTTGTAAAAAGCAAGGAAACTTGTCAGACCTTCAGGTCTGACTTTTTTTAACATGATTTAGTCGGTTTTTACCGACAAAGTAGAAGCTACACATTCTTTTTCTATTCAGTTTTGTCTTTCATTTTAATATTGCTACTGATATTGGCGTTTATCCAAGTAACCTAAACTCAATTTGATCTTACTAGATTGATTTTTCTATTTACTGAAAGTAACACTAGGAAAATATTTGTATAGCTTAAATGGATCTATAGAGACATGTTGGAATATCCATACAATCTTTGTGTAGTTTATCAACACTGTCAGTTCCTCTTTATTTAATTCTGACACTTACGTGACCCCATTATTGAGAGATCTGAGCATTTCAGTCTTTTTTTTTTAATCTTGACAGCTCCCTTAAGAGATAGGGACATAATATAGTCTCTCTTTTACAGCTGGCTGAAATCCATGAGATAAACCTTGGATTTATTAATTTCTTTTAAGCAATGTTCAACCTTCTGTGTTTCTCTGACTCAGCTATTTAGGGGCCACAGGCCAATTAAGAGGCAGATTCTTAAAGGTAACTGGATTTTCAAAGGACATAACAGTGGAGTTTTACATGGATATTGTTGGAAATAAGGCTATAAATTCTGTTTTAAAAAAATAGTATTTTGGACATGGGATTTGAGCATTTTGGTTACTTGGATTCTTCTCATACTGCATAAGAAAGCACTGCCTGTTTTCTTAGGAACCTGGTCCCAGCTGATTTCCACAGAGTAGTGTCTGCAACTCCATTAAAAGGAACTGAATCTGAACTTTCAGACTAATCATTGTCCCAGCTCTACTCACACACTTTTAAACTGCTCTGGGTGATGAATTTTAGACACGGCACCAACACAGTAAAACTGTCTCACTTCAAAAAGAGGCATCACAGGGAAACATCTCAAGCTCTTCCACTTCCCAGTTCATGTCATCAGGAGGAGTTTTCCTGGTCAAAGCTACTCCTCTTCAGGAAGTTCCATGGGAAGAGAGAAAACTTTCCCTCCTGTCCTTTTGCTTCCAGGTCTGAGTTCTCAGGCAGAGCAGTGATGCAGTTTGGGAATGTGGACTGTTCCCAGGCCTTTTTGCTCTTCAGCTGGAAGGTTTTCTAACCTCACTCACACAGAAGACAAGAGTCAATCTCCTCCACAGCTCTTTGAAGACCATTATCCTCCCTTGTAGCTGATGGAACCATGGGGACAGGAGAATTCCTTAAAAAAAAGAGATATCCAACAGATTGGATATCTGTTGAGTTGGAGTTGTGTCAGGATCAACAAAAAAATAGCTTTCACCCCAAGATTAGATGTCTTTTATAGACATTTAGAATCCAGGTTGCCAATCTAAGCTCTCTCCAGACCTGATGGAGAACCCCAAAGGATCATTGATCCCAAATAAGGAATCTCAAAGGCAGGTGAATGTCTCCCTACCTTGATTTTAGACAACTGGTTTAGTTTAAACAGCTGGTTTAGTCTTTATCTTTTAGGTGATTTACTAAATCCTACCCTGATCAAAAAAAAAAACAAACAAAAAAAGTGGGGCAAATACTGTGCACAGACCTCCATAGTAATTAAATCAATCCATCCTGGTCATGGTGTATATGTTTTTACGTTGCAGCTTCTGCTGAAACTTGAATTTTTATTCCATAAAGATTAAACAGAACGATCAGAACAGCTGAAATAGTTATTAGGTTACCCCCAACAAATTAAACCAACTATTAAAAGAAAGAAAAAAATAAAAGAGAGACAACTGTCTTGACTTGTTCTAAACAGTGTAATTTTGTGGAAAGCAGCAAAGAGGTGAGACATGTGGATAATATGGAAGCCCTCATTACTATTTCTATTTTGAGATGTGGAAATCAACCCCTCCTCTCTGTGTTACGTCCACATGCAACCATGGCTGTTCAGTCCTTGATAAAACAAGACCAGGGTTTACAACTGGGTCTGGAACAGAAGTTACTAACCACTTAAAGCTGTTTATTGTTGATCTGATGATGGTCAGCACACTTCTTTATTCCTTATCTTGCCTCAACTGATGTTTTTAGGCTGCAAACTTCTGCCTTAAGACACTCCTTGCTGTGTGTTTGCAGCAATTGAGGAGTGAAGCACAAATCAAGCTTTGATGCCTCCTGCAAATCACTCTCATCGTGGGGTTAATGGTGGAGGTTTGATTGGATCTTTTATTCCTGATAAAAAACCTTTTGGTTTCTACGTGGTACTTTTTTTTAAATTTTTTTTCCACTCTGTTACAAAAAGTACTCAGAAGGAACCTTATAATTTTGAGAAAATTGAGACCCTGCAGCTGCTGGGGCTGACAGTGTCTGACAAAATCCTTTTCCTCCGGGTTGTGTCAATTATGTTGTTACAGAACAGGCTGAGCCTGGATCCGTCCTGTCTTTTTTGGGGTTGTTTTTTGACACGTCTCTAGGAGTTGTCATTTGTGATGATGGATGAAATGGTTGCATTCAGGCAGCACTTTCTAAAGAAAGTTATACTTTGTGGAGAGAGATCAGTGTTTAATTGCAGGTTGGAACTGTTCCAGGGGTTTTTTTTTCATTAAGCAAGCTAATAATGGAATAAAAAGTCTATTAGCTGTTGGGGGAGCTGCACTAAATAAAGATGCAGAAACCTGCAATGCCCTTTTCCACTCTGAAGGAATTTAATTTGGGGGGGGGTTAAATTTTTTTCTTTGCATTTTTTTGGTACAATCTTGTAATTTTTCAGTCCAGGTTTCTGTAACTGATGATATTCTGAGATAAATGCACAGGGCTTGATCCAATAAATATCTTTGATTTCACTGAGCTTTCTTCAGTTTGGGGTTTTTTTGTGGGTTTTTTTGTTTGTTTGTTTATTTTTTATTTGGTTGGTTGGTTTTGTTGTTGTTTGGGGCGGGTTTTTTGTCTCTATCTGGTCTTTTCTGTTTACTTTTTCCTTTGCTTCCTGACTATGTGATGACATTTAACCCTCCTCGAAACATTAAAGGTATAAAAGAAGAACAACTCTGCTTTGATTTTTGGTGTTGTGATGTTACAATGGTCCCTGAGGTTAAAAAGTCAGTGGTTTTTATATGTACAGCTTTTCCCTCCTTGGTCCAAGAAAATAAAAAAAAATACAAAAGTGAAGTGCTCCTACTTACAACTAATATTTAGAATGATAAAACATGAAAAATCTGTGAGAAAACTGAATATCACATTCATCTCAAATTCTGTCAATCAAACAAAGAGCCAGATGCTTCTAAAATGCAAAATTTTTTCCTCTTTTTTTTTGTGGATAAAGGAACTTGTATCCTTGAAGTAATAGTTCAGGACTCTTAAGGAGTTTCATATCAATATCTTTTTTTTTCTTTTTTTTTTTTTTTTGATTACAGCTTTTCCTGTGACACTTGACATGTTATCAACATTGCAAACCTGACTCACTGTATTCCTTCTATTTTTATACCAGGATCATCAGGAAAGCCTTTTAACACAGAGATCAGTTCTGTTCTACCTTGACAGGGACACCATCTGCACCATAAATTCACCCAAAACTTCATAAAGGTTCCCAGCCTGCTGTAGATTGGGATACACAGTTGGGAAAGTTTAATTAAGGCAGAAGAGCCTTTGTCTTTAATCATATATATACACACACACACTTCTGATCTAATGGACACCTATAGAGGGAGGATATTCAGGCTGGATTATCCACTAAATCCCAAATCAATGATGCTCTTGTTGCTCTCTCCCAGGCCTCTGTTGGAGTCCTGGAACACAAGATATTATTGCAAAGAAGGGATTAGAAGAAACAAAATAACAAAGGAGATTTTTTTTTTTCCCAAAGTCACTTTTATTACAGAGTAGATAAACAGGTATGTGTTTTCCAATAATTGCCACTATTTTGCATTCATAGGAAACTGGCCTCTGCTGAGAATTCATTTAATTATATCAATTTATCTGGCAGTCTTTGCAGATTATAAATCCAAGATTCAAATGTAGCATAGTCACTAATATGAGAAAGGAAAATTTATATTAATTGATTGGGCCAAAAATTGGCTATTTCAAGTAAAACTGGGTGATTCCCTCCACTATAGAGCACACTGGGACTACGAGGTCACAAATGTATTGGGAACTGGCTCATGGCAACCCCCTGTTTGCCTCCTAGGATCCATGTCAGTGCAAGCTAATTCCAGGTGTGAGTGAGGAAAAATCAGTTTTTCTCCAAGTTTACCCTAAGTGGAGTTAGAATTAAGGTTCTCCTTTCTCCTTGAGACATTTGTCCTCAATCAAATCCTGGTAAGTGTTCACGAACTGTTAAATTCTTGCTGGCAACCTTAACCTTCAAGTTCTAGGCATTTTAGGGTGTGGAAGTTGAAGACTAGTGTTCTACATAAATGCCCACCACGTGCAGATCTAGTGAGGAAAGCCCTTTGTTAAAGCAAATTATGAGATTTAAATGCTGCAGGTAAGATTCACCCCATTGGGTTTTAGACACCTGCAGTTCACAGCTTGGCTGTTCCCCCTGGGAATCTCCTGGAAACAAAGGAGCAATTCCAGAGTGATTCTTTGTGGCTTTTTATGTGCTCTGATAAAGTGAGTTGTGCCACAGACTTCACTGATGGTGCTGATCACTTCTCCCTTGAAGGGAGCACTGGGACAAAAATTAACTTTATATCACACAGACATTTGCATTTAGGCAAATGCTTTTAACTTTTAATTCTTCATATCCATAAAAAGTGTAGGAAAGGAAGATGCTGCTGTTTCTGTGTTCATGGACATGTTGATTCAATCCCCTCTGAATCCACAGAACACAATTTTAACCTGTTTCACCCCGAATTTGACTGGAGTTTTGCTTCACAGTCGAATGCCGTGATTATTAGGCTGTAAGCTGTTCTTGAGGGTGAGCTTTTGAAGAGAAAAATCGAGCCTACATCTTGAAAACTCTCTTTACAAAACCATTTTTTGGCACAGGAATAGTTCTGTAGAGTTCTGCCTTTACTAAAATAAATATCTGTGAAGGGCACAAGGGGGACCCTCCTTGTCTTACTCAGTAATTGCTTTTATAAAGCTCCAATACAGATATTCTGAGTATTATTGTATGCATTAGCACTGGTATGTTTTGGAATCTATAGGGGAAAAATCACATTGTTGATCTATTTAAGATTTTATTCTACTCAATGTCGGGAGTGACTCAGACCATGGGCTATCAGAAAGCTGATATTTATTGTTTTAAAGTACAGAAATAATGAATCTGCAATAGAAAGCCCAAGTTATAACTGCTGATGTTTGTTTATCTGATATTTACTCTGTAGGAAACTTAGACCCAGAGCATTAGCAACCACAAATCAGTGTAACTTCATTTAATTCTTACTTCTCTTTGCAAATTGAGGTGGTCATTTAGTCTGGTCTTGCATTAATCTATTCTTTCCCACATCAGTTACTGCTTAAACCAATGTTTACACAGCAACACTGAGGCAAGCAGGCTTCCTTTAGAGCTGGAATGTTTTCTTAACTGGAGGGTTTCTATGTTGGTTTTTTAATAATTATATTTTACATATTTAAAGAAATAAAAAAAGCTCCATGTGATCTTATCTCCATCCTTTGTTTCATGCATCTGACCTGCCTTAGAAAAATCTGTCACAGAAGAGATGTGCCTGTGTTTCCTTGGAAAAGCAAATGATTTCCTATGGATGTGATAGATGGTGATGCAAAAATCTATTCCTTAAGAAACTTTGGAAGTGTCACTTGGAGTTGGACTTGGATCCTTGTGGGTCCCTTCCAACTCAGGATATTCTATAATTCCTATATCTCAGGCAATGATTGACCAATTAACTAAATAAAACCCCAAATTAATCCCTATCAATATTTAGTAGCAAGTAGGTTTTGCATAATTAAAAAAACAAACAAACCTTGACTATTAATAATCCAGTACTTTGGAAAAGAAAGACAAGGGGGAAGAGGACATAAGACATTTATTATTCCTTATGAAGGTTACAGCCAGATTTTACTGATCAGAGTAAGATGTTGCAAATAATCTGATCCCAATTTCTGCTCTGAAGTGAGTAATGGATATTAGAAACTTAATAATGACATTATTCTGAGTACCCGGGACTAGAAAGTTTTCCCAGAAGTTACGATAATGGTAATCTTAAAATATGCACGGCTCCATCTGATGGGTTTTCTGCCTCATTGCTGATATCAAGAATAGAACAGGATTTTCTGGAAACCTGGTCAAAAATTTAAGGTATATAAGGTATATCTGTGCTCTGATCCTTCCAGGCAGCTCACTGGAACAGTTGTCACCCCACTGCCCAGAGGAAAAAAGAAATAGGATGTCATGAGACAGCCCAAGGGATCCACAGCTCTGCCTAAGCCACTG
Organism: Corapipo altera; assembly: GCF_003945725.1. Lineage (NCBI taxonomy): Eukaryota > Metazoa > Chordata > Aves > Passeriformes > Pipridae > Corapipo > Corapipo altera. The sequence goes on from NW_020884937.1 coordinate 2,084,954, forward strand.
TAGCCAAATAGCTCTGAGTTATAATTAACTCTGGCTCCCAGAAATCCTCAGTCTGAGGCAATAACACACCTCCTACCTGGGAATCCCAACCAATGGTCATTTGTCTCTGTAATTGAAGTTTTGCTCCAGAGCTCTTCGCCCGCCCGTAGGAGGGAAAGCGGTTTAAAAAACACATCGGGGACAGTGTCAGGACTCTTGGCTCCTTTGTCCATGTGCTTGTGGTGTGTCAAATGAGCCATTTCAATTCTTCTGTACAATCAGCCTGGGCAGGAAAAAAAATCCATTAGGGATAAGCTAGCTCCTGATTTCTCCCAGCTGCCCCATGATAGAAACAAACTTGGAAATTGCTTCCCATTAAAGCCTGATTGCCAGAGCCGGTGCTGTCAGGGAAGAGACAGCATCATTTTCTAAACAATGAAACCCCCTCACTCCTGGGATGTGGGAATGAAGCTGTGTAGCCAATTTAATCCTTGCAGAGCTCTTACTTTAGCAGCCTACACACCATTATCCCTTTCACTGCTGGCTACAGCTGCATTATAGACTTGTCACTCCAGCAAGGACCCGGAGGGATTTTATTAACTCCTGGGCTGCTGCCAGGCTTCCCACCAACCCAGGAAAACACAGCCAGGGTGGATTTTCAGCTTCCTCCTGCAGTTGTGAAGGCAGACTCTGGGGTATCTAAAGATCATGTCCTTCTCCAGTGGTCCTGGATGTGACCTTTCAGTCAGGAAAGCAGCAGCAGGGATGGGGATTCCAGTCTAAAATACAGGTTCTAATCCTCACTATTTGAAGGGGAAAATTACTTTCTACTTCTTGCAGCAACCTGAACTCACAGTTAAGGATTTTATAACTTGCTGCATGGTAAGAACTTAAGGTGTACAGCTCTCTTGGTGTTACTGGTTCCCACAAGCTTTTCCTGGTGGAAATCACCTGTTTCAGCTGTTCCTCTTCGCCAAGCCTCCCTCACATTGCCCCTTGCCCCCACTTACCTCTGTTTCCTGCCATTTCCCTTTTCTGCTCAGCACCTCCTGGATGGATCTCCCTCTGTGACTGTGATGCTCCTCTAAATTCAGAAACTTTGTTCACCATTAATATTTCAGGTAATAGAAGAAGAATTAAACCATCTCTCAGGTCGCAGGAAACTCTTGAACCTTTTTCTCCTACCCTGCTTATCCTGGGGAAAAAAAAAAATTCTCACACAAATACATCAGCTTTTATTTTATATTTTATTAACTTTGAATTTAACCTTCCTCACAGAGCCATTTAGGTCTGAGATTCTGGAGTCCACCTTTGGTTGCTCATCCCCTTGTCAACTAGACCGTGGCAGAGTGCCATGTCCAGTCATTCCTTGATCACCTCCAGGGATGGAGGCTCCACCACCTCCCTGGGCAGTCCATTCCAATGTTTAACAACCCTTTCCACGAAGAAATCCCCCCAGTCCAAAATTTTTCCTGATATCTGCCTTTATGCCTTACAAGACAACCAGGATCTTCTCATCTCATGCAGATGATGATCACTGCTTTGAACTCCTAAATATTATTGTAATAAGCTCATTTTAACAGCAACACCTTTTAAATCAGCTATTTGAAACATGTGGACAAGCACATTTTAGTCCTGGCTAATTTTTTTTCCCCCACTTGTCTCATTTGTTGCACCAGAGACCAGGACACCACTCTTTGTAACCTCCCCACTCGGAGTTCTCAAGGTTTGCAGATAATTATCTGCCCCAAATAACATCATGGAATGGTTTGGGTTGGAGAGGAACTTAAAGCTCTTCCAGTTCCAACTCCCTGCCCTGGGCAGGGACACCTTTCATGAGACCAGGTGGCTCCAAAGCCCATGATCTGAGCAATGTCCCCAGTGCAATGTTATTTTAAAACAGCTTTTTGGGACTTAATTGAGGAGCAAGAACTGTTACAGATAGGCTATTACTTTTTTAAAAATGTTGATTTAGTTTGATTATAGTTTTTTTTAAAAAAAATCAATTTTTAGAACTTGATCCCTCAACTTCAGTTTGATTCTGCTGAGATACTCTGGATTATTGAGAGTGGGACTCAATATTATGCAGAGCATAGGTTAAGGTGACTGATCCAGATGAAAATTCCTGGTTACCCCAGATGAGACAAATGTTTTAATTATGCATGAAAATAATCCAAATTATTTTTATTTGTATATCAGAAAAAAAAAACCCACCAGATTTTTTTTTCTTTGATTCTCCAGATGGACAAAATGTAACCCTTTTACTGGAATACTATTTTATTTTATATTTGATTATACTTCCAAACAGGAATTGCAGTTCCCTGGTGGTGGAAATCAAGAGTCAATCCAGCAAATAGGACTCCAGATATGTGTCAGTTAAGGACATTACTTTTCCTCTGAGCCTTTACATTTCCATTCCCCCATCATACCAATTTAAACTTGAGCGAGTCTATCAGTGTTAATGGGGTTGTGCCTGATTTATAATGTTGTGACACCAAAATCAAACTGAAAACCCATCAAACTCTTAATTAATAATTTTAACATGCAGTAATCAATGTAACCTACTTTCATGGGAATTATTTTTGTTTAGAGAAATAGATCAGCATGAATTAATTTTGTGTTTCTTCAAGACAAAAATGACTGCAAGCTATTTACTGTGTCCCCACAGCACTGAGGGAAATATTCCTGCATATTCCTTAACCTTACTTTTATTCAGATTTTTCTATTTTTTCCAATCTAAAATAATTTATTAAAAATAACCTCACCAACCTAAGTGTTTCAAACACGTTCCAGTTTCCTTGGCATTAACCCTTGAGCCTCACTCCTCGGTTTTGGGATCCTCTCTGAACCAGTGGAGACACCTGATTGAAAAAGTTTGAAGAGAAAAACAAGCATTTGAGATTGAATACAGCATGATAAGAAACTGGTTTTGCATTTTGTTCTTCAACCTTGATAACCTCCTACCCTTTTGGCAGACATGCTCCATCAAAGCCATGGAAGTCTGTGAGGAATTCTGATATTCACTTTGAGTGCTCCCAAAAGGGTGATCATGCACCTTCAAATTTGGCTGGTTCAGGATACACTGCTTTCCATGAAGAAATCCCCCCAGCCCAAAAAAAAAAGCTACACTTTCCCTGGAAGTCAGTTCTTTTTCAGTGTTTAATGTCACATACACAAACTTCCACAAGGAATAATTTTCCCTCACTGAATCCCCAGTGTTGTTTCGCCTTTACTGGTGAAACAGAAATTGTCATGGTGAGTAACTAAACATCCCAATAAAGGAGTTGAGAAGATGTACTTTATTAAATTGCAGCAGCCAGACACACTCCCCAACTCCCAGGAAAGGCTTGAATCCTTATTTCTGCAGTTACCATCACACTGCACATTTATTTACCTTCCTGGAAGGACAGAAGCTTCCCAGTGACCTTGCCATTTCTAAGTTGGTGTCGTTAGAACAACTACTGTGGGTTTGCTCTGTAAATTCCACTTCCCAATTCTCAGTTGTAATTTTTGTTATTGCTTTAATCCTTTTCATCAGCAAGCCAATGCACTTTCATAATGCACTTAATTATTTATCCCTTGCCCTGCTTACGTGGACAGTGAGAAAATGCCAAGAGTTGTTCTGGGGAGTCTTCCCAGGCTGTGGTGCTTCATAAATGTCATTAAAGAATGACATTTTTCTAATGTTTATGCAAAAAATGTGGTCTATTGTGGCAAAAAAGAAGCAGAAGGTACCAAGGCAATGATACAAAAGGAGGAATGGTTTTCGCACTGGACAATTCCAAACCTTGACTGACTCTAAAACTTCCCATATATCCAGAACTCTGCTTCCAGGTGAACCTCCTGTTGCTTCCACTGCCCCCACCTGAGTACAAGAGGGTTCCAAAAGCTACTTCTCCCTGTTCCTAAACTCCTTCTTATGCATAAAACATATCTTTCAAAAGAGGACTGCTTGCAAACTAATTTATGGCCATTATATTTACAATGGACTCAGGTCAGAACAGGTTCTTATGGCTTAACAACTGGCAGAAATTATTAAGAATTTGAAAGATAAAAGCTTAAGACTTTTTTGTGTTTTGACAAAGGCAGATTTAGGACACCCTTTTGTTACTTCTAAGGCAGAGCCCTCCTTACCTGTGGATACAGAACCTCAGTCCTGTTACTCCTTGTCAGGGGCTGAGGAGCTTTTTCAGTGACAGCATCACCTGCTGGCGGCTGCAGGATTTTCTACAGAGAAGGAGGTGTTTGCTTATGAAAAAAAACAAAGAAAAGGTTGATTTCCACAAATGCAGAGGAACCCAAATAATCTGATCAGAGAAATGAGCCTCAGCTGCTCCCAGGGTTGCCCTAGGAGAGTGTTGGACCCATGGGAGAGGGTCTGGAATGTCCAACAGACTGGAAGAGGTTTTATTGCTTTGGGGTGTGGGGAGCAGGGAGGGTTGTAGGGCAAAAGAATCCTGGAGTTGTAAAAAATTCATGATGAGGTGGTTAGAGAAAGGAGCAAAAGCAGGGAAAGAGAGAAACTGAGGTGGCTAGGGAGGAACAGGAATGGGGAATTTGAGAGATAAGGGGATAAAAGTGTCCATTTCCATGCAAGCAGTGGATGGGCAATGTGCTTGTCTGGCAACACCCTGCCCCTGGTTAATGCAGTTTGTCCTGACTCCTCATTAATCTCCATTCATAATCCTTTTCCTGGGTGAGAGGTTCCCAGCTCTGAGTGCAGCAACCTGCTGGAGAGCCCCTGGGTGGTGGCATCTGGAGAAACCCAAGCATGTGCACGTTGTGTGGGTGAGCTTGTGTGTGAATGCTGCTCAACATCGAGCCAGAGCAGCTGCTGAGGAAGATACAGGGCTTTGGGGCCGGGTGTTGGGATGGACAGAACTTCTGGGCCAGAGACTGGAGAGATTCAAGCCTGAGGAGTTGGTTCCTGGAGGGATGAGTTGCTCCAAGGTAGCTACTGGAGAGACCATGGAGCCTGGAATTCATCTGAGCCCACCTGCACATGTGTGTAGCAAGCCACTAAAGCTGAGATGATCCCAGGGGAGGTGAGAAACTGGAATGGTTTGTTTGGACTCACAAGTTCATATTTAAAGGGTTCATGGTTTACATATTTATCGGGGGCGTTGAATATTTATTCTATTAAAATTGGGGGGGGTTCACAAAGATGAGGTAGGGGGAAAACCCAGGTTAACAATCTTGGGGTCTTAGGAAGAACCTCATGGGAAAAAACCCTACTCTGGGGGATTTTACAGGTGGGAACAGGTAACACAAAGGGAGAGGCAAAACACAAAAGGTTTTCTGCACAGGTTTGATGAGATCAGGGCATGGTTTCTCCAGGTTTGGATAGGACATTCCAAACCCGTGACATCAATGGATCCTTGTCTGGACTCTAGATTGAGGTTTTTCCCCAGCTTCTGTGACTCAAGGTTTTCTGTTTAAACCTGGCAGTTTCTTTTTCTCATATCCAAAATTTGGAATCCAACACATGTGTGTCTGGGTGCAAGGCCAATTACTGGAAGGATCCATAGTCCATTTAATATGCATGTCCCACTCTCTGACCTTCCTTGGGATCAGCCAGAAAAGGGAACAGGATGTGGCTGCTGGTACCTACCAGAGTTCAAGAAACATTTGGACAACACTCTCAGACACACAGTGGGATTCTCAGGGCTGTCCTTGGCCAGGAGTTGGACTTGAGGATCCTCGTGGGTCCCTTCAACTCAGGATATTTTATGATTCTACTGTTAATTCTTGCTGGAGTGTTGTGTTTCCTCCCTTCTGTGTTGATCTGTGTGGATTCCATGTGTTTCATACATGGATGTTCCTGTTGGGAACGCATGTTCAAGTCTTGCTGCTGGCTGGACCAGGGGCTGTGGAAGCTTCACCCCTGTGAGCTGCCAGAACCAGCAGCTCCCTGGTAGAAAATACAGTTGCAGTTGATTGTATTCCTGGAGTGGTCCACAAAAGTCTGTTCTGTGTAATAGTAGTTCACAGCAGGCAGAAAGAATTTTAAAGCTGGATCAGAATATTAAATTTGAGAATACAAACACTGAAAGAAGCAGAAATGTAAATGAACCCTTAATATATTCTTTTACCTTTCTACTGTTCCACCTGGTACTTTTTTTTTCCTTGAGGAAACACTCAGAAAATTAATGTTTCAATAAACAGCAAAAGGTCATTTCATAATTATTATGAAAATTTTCATTAAACTGCCCCCCTTTCAACAATCCTGGTGTGATTGCTCCAAAATGAATTACCTTTTCTAAATTAGTTCTGCCAAAAGCTAAATATATCCCAATAAAAAAACAGAATGAAAATTGGTATTAGATGAGATTTTGTATGGTTTGAATACTGTTGTAATTGGTAATTTTGGGACAATGTGTCCCATTTGGATCTGCAATATAATTGTAAACACAGGTTGTACTAACAAAGGGACACAACTGGCAGTCCAGGGAAGCAATTCTCAGTCACCATCTCAAATCCACCTCTTTACAGCCTGTAGTGCTGGTCTGCTTTAATTTACTCTTTACTGAGAGAGGGGGAAGAAAACCCACACAAGTGGCCAACTCCTAGTTGAGAATATTCTTGCAAAACACAGCAAAATTCAGATGCTGCTGGAGGCAAGAGGCAACAAATCTATAAATCATATGGGAACTGGGGACCAGGAACAAGCCCTGTTATTATTATTACTTTCTTTAGCAGTAAGATCACAGGCATTTCCAACTGGAGCTACAGGAAACATTTACAGGCTTAAGCACTGTAAATGTGGTTTATTCCCTGTGTTTCAGAAGTAATTTTCACTCACGTGTGCACTCCTTGAAAGTGCATATATTGCTATGAGGTGAATAATGCAGCTACAAGTTGGGACACAGAAACTAGTGTAGAGTTTCCAAAACTGTATTTCTACCAGTGAATTCAGCAAATGCTAAAAAAAAAAAAAAAAAAAAAAAAAAAAATCATATAATCCAATCTATTCAGAGGATTTTTGAGTTTTATTGCAATTAATTTATCTCGAGAACTAAAATCAGAGAAAAAGAGATTTTGGACCCATGGTGGTGATATTTGGGTGTATTTCACATAGTTGTGCTTTGCTGCTCAGCACAGTTCCTATTTGCAAACCACTCTGGGTCTCTGCTGAGCTGGTGCTTCGGTCTCCATCCTTCAGTGGTGCACTAGAAAGGATCAGTGCAAACACCCTCTGCTTTCTCCTCCGGCACTCCATCTCAAGCCATTTTACTTCATATCGGTGGTCCTATGATGTACTTTCCAAGGACAGCTAAGACAGCAAGTGAGTTTCAACCAGTTAGATTAAAAAGTCATTTCTAAATTGACCAAGCCTAGGACTATCAAAAGAACCTAAATAAACAAAGAATACAACTTCTTTGGTGATTCAGTGGGACTTTGAGGGGCTGAGACTATAAAAGAGCAAACATATGGTCCCCATGTCTTCTGCACTTCACCAAACATTGGAATCATCTGTTGTGTTATTTAAAGTTGAGGAATGTGATTGCCATTGCCTGCAAACCCATCCTCTGTACTGTGGGTGTTGGTGGTGAGGAAATTCTCTCCTGGGTTCATTTGGTTTAAGCTGTAGATGAGGATTCAGTCTGTACCCTAAAAGAAGGGAAGATAAACTGGCTGGCAGTTCAATTCTATAAGTTATTCATGAGGGCATATAAAGAAGTCCTGGGAGTCTTCAACTTCTGAAACAGGTTTTCCAGCTCTGGGGAAGGAAGAGAATGAAGGCTGTTAAAACAGGGCTTGTTTAACAACAATGTTTAATTACCATGAAGATGCACACTTTGTATTCTACACTTTCATGCACATTACAGGTTCTTTTTTTGCTTTGATTCTACAGAAATCCACAGGTTAGAATATCAAAGTTTGATGGGTATAAGAATATATACAGTGCTTAAATGTCTGTGTTGTCAAATCTCTTTCTTTTCTGAGACATCTTTTCAAAACTGTTTTCAGCTGAACTGCTTGATTGGAGGAGGTTTAGTTTCTCTCCAAGTCTAATCAGTCTCTAACAAATCATATAAAAACATTTAGGGATGTGTGCATTTGCAGGGGGATTTTTTTTTCTAGAGACACACAGTGGCAGCAAAGGTCTCATTTGAATCCTACAAGTCAGCAGAGAAAGAATGGGAATATTAATATCCCGTGGAATTTATATTGCACTATTCATTTTCAAAGCACTTGGCAAACGTTGCAGTTGATTGAATTCATGGCACTGCTGTGGAGTCAGGGAGTAAATGTTGTGCTGGGGATGTGTGAGGGTGTGTGAATGTGAGATTAAGGGAATGCTGCTGGAGGAGGGAAGAGCCCCAGGCTTGAACTGAGAGCATCAACATGTCCCTCTTCATCCCAGAAATCAATCAGGAAGAAAAGTTGGGTCAGAGTACATCTCTTTTGCCACTGGTTGATAGAAAAATTGGGTTGGACGTGGTGTGTGTTCCCTGTCCACCTCCCATGCCTCCCACACTTCACCTGTAAGAACACACAGAGGTGTCCCTTGTTCTCTGGGGAAAACACAAACCCAGGAAAAAAAACTCCTACAAAACTCCCAAAAATCACTCCAAGTAAACAAAAGTAACTGAAGCCAATTTATGTAGTTTAGTCATTCGAGGTGGAAATATGGGAACATCTTTGGATACCAAGAGATGACCTTCTGTCCATGAATGCCCCCAGTGAGCAGGACACACCCTTGCTCATTTATTTTGAGAATTAAGGACTGAGTTAACACAGTTTATTGGGGGGTACCTAGACAACTAAGGAATATACTCAAACTCTTCCATAATGTTTGAATCCAGTGACAGCTGCTCTACCAAAATACTTTCCTGACTCATCCATTGTTTTCTTCTCTTTTAAATCTTACAGATTAAAAAAAAAAAAGAAGTTAAATCTTAGGAACTTGCAGGACGCTTTGGGATTTTGAAGAAAGATTTTTTTGTTGCTGATTTTTTTCTCTTTTTGTTGCAAATCACTTGAATAACACAGCTACTGAAAGAAGCTGACCTCATATAAATATTCTATAACTAAAGCTAAAAGCAGAGGCACATTGCACCTTCTTACATTCCCCTTTGGACTCTGTTATTCTCTTTTATGTGTTCAAACCTGATCTATCAAGCTGAATAATTTGAGCTTTTTGATTGACAAGCTTTTCAACATCAGGTTTTATTTCTGTTGGTATTTTCATATTTGTCAGTATTATCACGCCACCAGGATAGAAAGAATTTCACTTTTAGCCATGCTTGAATGCTGCTGAATCAGAGCAGCCAAATTCTACCTTCAAGCCCATCTGTCCAAGGAGAAAAAGAATCAATTTGAAGTTTTCTGCGCACAAACTGTAAATCACTGAGTTACAGGAAGCTTCAGAAACTTTACTTCATTATCAGCAGCTTCTATTTTTTTTCAGTCACAACCACTGAAGTTTAAAGCAATTTTTGGGGAGCTTTTGTATATAAGTCATGGGATTTTTGTTCTTAATGCTCCCTTGTTAACACTTGAGGTTTTCATTAGACTCTAATACTCACCAAGCTTGTCTCTACAATAGCAAAAATGGAAAGTTTTGTTGTTTGGCCCTTTGATTGTTTGGGGGGTTTTTTCCCCTTGAAAAGTTACTCTTTCATGTTATTTCATCATTTCAGAAACCGATTCTTCAAGAAACACAATAGCTCTCAAGCCTTGAGGAAATCTTTTGATTCCACCCCAAAGGCAGAAGCGTGTCAGGCTCTGCTTTGCTCCATCTCTTGTGGTGTCTTCATTCTCACAGTGCCAGGGTTGCACACTCTGCTCCACAACCCCCAGAGAAAGAGCCAAGGCCCCTCTAATGAAGGGAGAGGCAAATGTCAGTGATGTAAAGCTCAGTCCAGGGTTCCCAGTGTGGGTTTGAGCAGATAAATGACTCAGGGACGGCCTGAGGACTTCCCTTGATCCTTGGTTTCAGTGACCCCTCCATGGTATCATCTGGTGTTCAACCAGCACAACAATTCTCAATTTATTTCATTTTCCAAGGAGGGCCCACACAGCCCAGTTCTGCAACTTCTTTCCCAGTTCAACTTCAACTATCATTAATCACTGTATTAAAGCAAGATACTGTGAAAATATTAGTATATTCCACTGCAGAGAAAGCTCATATCCCTCTGTATATTTTTCCAGCATCATAAAATATCCCACTAAAATAACAGAGAAGTAAATGATGCAAACTCTGCAGCCAAACATGGATATGTTTTCATGAGAGCTTCTTTACTAAATTGAGTTCTGAAACCTTAAACCCCCCCCAAAAAATATATTTATAATAATACTTTTGAGGGATATCACACTGTCTAAAATGTCAATCAGTTTTAAAGCACAGTATCCCCGAGATGTAGCTGACTTGCAAACCAATCTTCAAGGCTTCCACGAGTAGGAGGAGGGGATGCTGCAGACTGGGAATCTTCTTACAGAGTTAAGAAACGAAACTGCTGTCACATGAGGCCTTCAAACAGTGCAGAGCTGATTTTCCGAGCATTCCGTGTCTTCTTTTACCAGGTATTTATGTACCCTGGAGAAGCAAACTAATTTTTCAGACCTAGGATGCTGTGAAATGTATTTATGCTCATTTACTGTTGCTATATCTCACTGGAAAAAGCACAGAAAAGCATTGACAGAAAGATTTGCATCACCACAAGGAGCCTGGTGCATGCTAATGATCCCATATTTTAGCTACAGGGGAAAGGAAGCTTCAAACCTGAAAACATAACTGTGTGTTGTTTTTACAATTGAGTTTAATCCTACTTTAGTGGAATTCATAACTGAGTAAAGGATGCAGCGAGCTTAAAATATTAAAGTAGAATGTTAGGGGCTGGAAAAATTTTATTTAGTAGCATCAGTTAATCAACATGACCAATACCACCATTTGCAATAGCTGCATGAAGACATTTCATTTTTAAAGGGTACTGAGAGCTGTGTGATTTTTCAACTTGCACGTTGACATTAATAAAACTCCTCCAGGCTAAATTATGTTTTATGTGCTGTGGTGTAAGGAACCGAAAATAGCCTTGATGAGCAAAGAGCAGAAGTGAAATGCAACATATTCAGAGACAACAATGAACATTTGGCACTGTGGATTGTACATGGCCATGGAGAAGGTGTGGATTTCTCCATCAGCTCTTCCACTGCTTCTTCAAATAGTAATTTTTAAAAAATTTTCATATAGGTGGGACTTATCTGCCCACATGTGTCTTGCACTGTGTCTGGGTGGGTGGCAGTAGTAGTGTCGAGGTAGTAGAAGTGCCACCCCCTTCTCCCTTCATATTCAACAGAGATTTAACCATTATAAATGATGGATTCTTTAGTGAAACTCCTTTCATCCTGAAGTTGATATTTTGCACTGATATTCAAAGGCTCAATGCTTGTTAAAATGAAAAAAAAAATGGTTTTAGGATCTTACCTTAGGATAATGTTCATGTGTGAAACAAAATCTCTCAGACTGGGCTATTGGCTCCTGTCCCATGGTCACAGGGCTCTCTGTGGAGTGACCTTGAGACCTTTAGCTAAATCTGGGGAGGCTTCCCAAACTTCTCTTCAGTTCACATCTTATAAAATAGCTGCTCTATGAACAGAGTGTCCCATGTGAACACTCCATCTCATCCACCATCCATCTTTATCAAGAACATCAACCACGCTCAAAACAGCTCCTGAAACTCTTTATCACCTAAACAAGACTGTCCTACATGATTATCTCTGCATCCACTGGAAAGGCTTTAGAGTTTGTTTACAAACATCTGTGAACACTCCAATAAGTTTGGCAGCAAGGAGCTGCCTGGAAATCAATGAGTCACTTTACCCAGGGTGTTAATCAATGCATTTAAGCACAGAAATTGGACTGGGCTGAGCAGGATGTGCCTGGAGGAATCTTCAGAACTGCGTGAAATTCCCACCTGGGGAGCTCCTGTAAAACACTCAGTTAAATGGTTGATTGTTCAGCCAGTCCCCCAGCTGCAGTTCTGCTTAATGCCTTAAACCACTTCAGTATCTCACCTGTGCAGACAACAAGTTGTGCAGTCCCTGAAATGCTCAGGGAATGAATGGCTTAAATGCACTGGGGGAGGACAGACATGTTCCTGGTACCAGCTGAACTACAACTGTAATTAAAAAAAAATTATTTTAATACCTGCAAGTCATTTATAACCCAAACCCACAGCTCTTGCCACACAACCAAAACTTGGGAAGATTAACTGCACCCAGAAAATGCTTTTATCTCACCACATATTCTGGAGAGTCCGGAATAACTGCTGGGCTGCAGCTACTTCCACTGTGTCCATCCCTACTTTGTCTGAGTCTCAGACACTGGGACTCTCAGGAATGACTCCCTGTTAGCTTGTGACAGCTCTGAACCACTGATATCAACAGGAAATTGAGGTGGAAGTGGGAAAGTTTGGAACAAACACAGAAGGAAACTGCTGGAACATCTCCCTGGGCAGAGCAGTGCAAGCTGAAAAGCTGACTGAACATGCAACTTGCATTTTCACTATGGGATGATTCTGTGTTTGTTTTTCAGGGGGTTGGCCATGTAGTAGAAATCAGAAATATAATATAATACAATTACATTATGCCAAGTAAAAGATTTTTGAGGTGCTTGGACATGATTACCAGTACTGCCAAACTGCTGGAATGATCCTTGACACATCCTCCTCCTGGACCAAAGAGCCTTTTCTCAAACAATTCCCAGGCATGAGAATCAATGTCTAATTCTCTATTAGCAACGTGGTCAGATCAGTGGAAGAGGTTGTGTAAACAGGAGTAGTTGTGATGAGAATTCAAGAGCAAAACTCTGCACCAGAGAGGTTATGTCAGATTAAGTTTGGTCTGACCCCACATAAGGGGTGCCGTGGGAGCTCATTAATTCCACTCTTGGAGTCACTGAATCCCAGAATGGTTTTGGTTGGAAGGGACATCTTGTTCCAACCCCCTACCATAGGCAGGGACACTTCCCACTAGCCCAGGTTGGTCCAAGCCCTGTCCAACAGAGCTTCATCTGCAAGAATCACAGCTCATTTCAAGGCCACCCTGCAATGTAAAACACAGCACAGGCAGAGGGATGATCAGGGCATTCACTGCTCAAGTAAATGCCTGAACCAACTGTAGACTGAAGAAGAAATCATTCTTGGAAGAAATCATTCTTGTTGGGAAGCTAAGGAAATCAGCCACCACGGATGCACTCACAGCTGTGCCTTATGACCTTGATTTCCAAGGATTTTGTCAGGCACATAAAACACACTGACATGGGGTTACTCCATCTCTGACAGTCCTTTCCAGTTTTCTATCGATATGAACTGAAAACCTGCTCCTTAACTTCATTATTTCTGTTGAAAAAATTGGAAGTATCAGTTAAATTCTGAACTTCACAGAATCCCAGAATGGTTTGGGTCAAAAAGGACCTTAAAGATCATCTTGTTCCAAGCCCCTGCCATGGGAAGGGACACTTTCCACTAGCCCAGGTTGCTCCAAGCCCCGTCCAACCTGGCCTTGGATGCTCCCAGGGATGGGTGAGCCACAGCTTCTCTGGGTAACATGTACCAGTGTCAGCTTCACACAGTGTCAAAGTAATCCTAGGTAGAGTTCTGGTTTAAATACATGCTTAGTTTTGGTTTAATTTGTTAATTTAGATCTCTGATAGGAAAATAAATAGCAGGTTTTCCTATGTTCTTTGTTTGAGGGGACAGAATATCTCAGGAAGTATCATGCTGGGGAAGTCTTAGTAAAGGAGAAGGAAGAAAAAGGGAAAGAAAGTTTTAATATTATTATTTGATCTTCAGATGTTCACTAATTAAAAATGCAAGTTACAAAGGCATTTGAAACACTTAGAGATGAAACAGCAGCAAGGAAGAAGGCAAAGGCATGACTGAAGGTTTAAAACTCAATAAAGTTTAAAATTCAATATTTAGACCAACTTCAGTAGTGCAAGACTGATAAACCTCCCAGAGCTATCCCCTGAAGTCCTGTATTGTGAAAATAATGTTTTATCAAAAGTCTTCACAGGGTTCTGATGTTCTCAGTTATTAGAAAAGAGATTTAACATGATGGATGTTTGGTGTCCCTGATTCTGTCCTTCCACCCCCAAGAGAGATCAATGATAAATCATTTTCCACAATATAGTGGAAGGAAAGAACTTTCTCACTCTCTAGTTTTTCTCTCCCTTGTCACTCACATATTACATGACATCCAAGGAAAGATCTGGTGTATTTTTTTTTAAATTATTTTCCTTTTATTGTTTTGCCCTAAGGTTCCAGAGGAAAAATAGAAGTATAGAAGACTAACAAGCATCAGAAGTTTGACAAAGGACACATAAAATCACTGATCAAAGAAAGTCTAATCTTAGTCCTTGATGGAGGCAATGAAACACTGAGGATCTTGGTCTCTCTGGGGATACATTTATCATTTTAATCCATGTCAAGGGAAGAAATATTAAGATGTATTGTGTCTGGATTTGCCAATTCAGGTCATCAACTGGCTAAGCCCCAATGCCAACAGTTTCCTGAGACTATCAGAGTCAATCCTTGGTTTCAGCCAAGAGACATTAGATGAATATTAGAGCCACATTATGTGCAAGTGTTCCATATCCACTAGATTTGCATGTCCTGATTTTAACTTCTGAAGTTTACCTCATTTTTCATTTCAACAGTAAAGAACTCTTGGGGTTCTCACTGTGTTTTTAAAGACAAATACATTTTTCTTCCATGATTAGTTTTAAAAATCCTTCGTTAAGCTCAAATATATATTGAAATTTAAAATTTAGCCTTTATAACACCCAGTTGGACAAAAAAACAGAGCAGAATTGCCAACACCTCTAGTGCCAGTGTTGTGCTAGGCATTACACAGGATGGGTTTTCTGCTTTTGTAGCAATACTTTTCAGTCAGGCACGATGCCACCGTGCCAGCTGAGATGGAGGGGGAACTTTTCACTTTCCAGGGTGTTACAGACACTGGGGAAAACTGATGTCTTAAGCAGACAACACATAGTGAGCTAGTTCTGTGAAGTGAATAAATCAAGATTTACCTCCTTCGTGACACGACTGAGCCTTTGCCTTCGAAGACAATGCTCTTTGTGTCAAGTTTATTTTCATTTGTCGGTCTATGGGGTGACAAAACTTTGTGTCTCATGCCCAATTTCTCTTCCAGTGCAAAGGTGATGTCATAAAAAGAAGCTGTATTATAGGAAAATAAGATCCTCTAAGTGTTAAATGAAACTCCTGATCCTTCACCTTCCTTCTTTGTGGAGATTATACTTAGTCTTGAGACAGAGACATCAAGTGACTGCAGCTCTCTGAAAATCCTTCATTGGAATCCTACTGTGGAAAATTATGGTTTTCAATGACGTATCTCTCAAAAATAAAAGGCAGGAATATGTGTCTGCCTTCAAAAATAACAATTCATCCAAGAAGAAACACCAGAAAAATAAGCTATTTCTCTTAGGGTTTTGGTCCTTCCTAAGCAGAGCAAAAAAAGTGAGGAGGAATTATTCTGAGGGGGAGTGAAGTGATTCAACTCTGGTCCTTGCTGGCTCAGCTTCAGCTGGGCTAATATTTGCTGTCCCTCAGCTCTGTGTTTAATATCTTTACAGTGAGACTCAAAGTCCTCTGATTTATGATGGTCAGAGACAGTTTTTCTACATCTCCACCTTATAAAAAGGTAGAATCACAGAAGATGTAACAGGTAGCATTTTTCCTTGCAGAAATGGTACTTTAAATGCTGCCTTGGCTCTGGGAAAATATTTTAATTCGATTTTTGATTAAGCAAGATTTCTCTCCCAAGGAAATTTCTTAGCACTTTTTTCCATAACAAAGGCAACACCTCACAGAGTCACTGATGACCAAGGGATACATTCACTTCATCTTTTACATTTTGGAAGGTCTTTTCTTTTTTTGTCAGAACTTTTTGAAAAGTCTCTCTTTCAAAAGACAAATTGATCTCAAATTGCTCAAACGAATCTGCACCAAGCTCCCCAAAAAATGAGGAAAAAAATCTTTAGTGATTTTCAGCTTCTGAGAAAAAAATCAGTATTAATGATTTCTTATTTTGAAAAGCACCAACCAACGTATGTCCAGTGTCTGGACAATAATTACGTAATTAAATTTATACTGATTTCCTTCTTGTTTGATTTTAATAAAAGCAAAATACTCCTCCCCCTTTTCTTTTTCTTTTTCTTCGTTAATCCACTGGCAATTCTCAGTGTTCATTTTATTATCAGATTGTCACCAAACTTCAGAGCCATCCTTTTGCAAACATTATTTCTTCAGCATATATTACTCCTTTTAGCAGGTGTCAAGGTGTGCTCTCATTTTTGCCTCGACTTGTGCTCCAGCATTAAATTTATATTCTCTGTACTTCAGTAAATCGAGAAGTTTTTACTATTTTTGTCATAGCTGAAAAAAACCTTGCCTTCCTGGGCTCTTTATTGTTCATTTTATTTATTCAGAACTGTGCCTCAAATGAGTTTATTTTTATCACACCAAACTATGTATTGCTTTCCAACCTTAAAAAGGAGTAATTGCAGCTCAGCTTCAGATCTCACAAAAGTTTTGATTCAGATATTGTACAGTCCTGAAAGATCAGTCTTCTCTTTGCAAGATACCACTCACAATAATGAGTTTGCTCATTTTTCTATCTGTAACACATTTGTCATCCTTATCAATTAATCTCTGTTTTCTTTCATCAGAGACCAGTCATCAACTGTGGTGATAATTCAGCTGTTTACATTGGTAATTTATTGAGCAGAAAAAGATGATATTTAGGGGATGCATCAGCAGAATGGGAACATAAAGCTGCTATTAAAATTAATATTACTTAATGGGATACATTGGGATCTGCTAAGATTGTTTAGGAAGAAAAATAAGAAAAATAATGAGAAAAAAATAGTTATTCAAAGACCAGTGATGTCCCTGTACTGGAAAGGAGACAAGTTTTTTTTAATCTCTGCATCACTATGGCTTCTGTCCTGCAGACCTTTAAAATCCAAGTTGGACCATGTACCTAAAACTTTATGGTGTTATAAATTCCAGCAGTATTCAGTGTCCTGTGAGATGGAAAAATATCCTGAAATAAATCTTAGAAATCTCCACAGGTATATTATTTGCACTTTTCATTCTGCTTTCCAAAGCTATTAGGTCAGGCCCAAATAACACCCAGGTAGGAGACTTTCTCAGCATCCTGAACACTACAGACACAGGACAAGAAACCCTGTCATGTAACTGGAAAATGTCACTGAAAAAGTTATGTTAACGTAGTTAAAATTTACAAAGTATGTTAAAATTTAATTTTGCCTTACCACTGCAATTCAGTTCAAAATAACGAAATGGATTATGTAAATGAAACTGGCTTGGTTCTCCTTCCCATCAGTCAGTAGTGACACATTTGGACCAGTTAATCTCTGCCTAAAACAGTGCCTAAAACTGTCCTGAGACCATCCTGGAAAAGCCTGGGTTTGTCATTAATTACAAAGAGACACCTGAGCAACCAGGTGTTCAACCAGGGATTTTTTAGCACTGGATGAAAAAATGTCACACTAAATTTACTGCTGGAATTATTTAATATGCAGCTCCCCCTAAATCATCACTGTGCCCAGACTGGCTTGACACACAGTAATTTCTGGGGCCACACCTGTCACATATAAAATAAAACAGCTCTTTTTAATAATTCATTGCCAGCTCAGTTCTAATTCTCTCCATTCCTGGATACCAGATAGAGACAGAGATAAAAAAGAGAATTTAAAACACAAAAAAGAGTATGTTAAAAAGAGTGTGTTACACTGCTTATTTATATGCACTGCTGGACTTGGCAGTTTTGGGTTTATGGTTGGACTCTATAACCTTAAAAGTCTTTTCCATCCCAAATGATTCCATGATTATTTGCCTGTGCTTCAAAAATCCTGCAATTTTCACACCTTCAGCACAGGTAGAAAATTCTATATTACCCATCAGCTGGACCCTAACATCTCATCTTGAAATAATAATATTTTTTTCCTGACATTCTGGTAATTTTTTCAGCTCCTGGGAGATACACAGAGCTTTTCTGTCTGACTTTTGCTTTCTCCATTTTTTTTTTTCCTCTCTCCTTTAATCCAAGAATCACAAACTGTGTTTCTTGTGCAGACTTATGCCTGTTAACAGAAACAAATCATTCTTGTGAACGAGATGATCTTTAAGGTCCCTTCCAACACAAACCACTCCATGATTCTATGATAATTTCAGCACATTAGGTTTTGCTGGTTTTTGGGTTTGGCTGGTTTTGTTTTGTTTTTCTGAGGGTGTTTTCCAGGCTCTATGTGCAGCCCTAGAGGCCAACAACAAAATGTTTCCCCAATATCATCTTGATAGAAAGATTCTGCTGTGTAAAATAAACAGATCAAGTGCCTAAATCAGAGAAGTCTCTGAGCATGTGCCAGGATCACATTTGCAGTAAGTAAACATGTCTCTTGGAATTACTCTGGATATCACACACGTGTCCAGATGGCAACAGGGCAGATGTGAGTTCAGTCTCCCTGAATGCCTTGGCAGCTGAGGATGCCAGTTCATATTCCTGGATCTAAAACATGAACAAATTATGGTGAAAGACTGTCTTTTCCTTCATTAAAACCCTTCTGTATTGAGAACAGTCCTGGTATAACTTCACCAATGATTTAATGAAAATAACAATATGATGGTAAATGTCTTGTTTTCTGGCAATTACACTTCATCCCACACCAGCTGTCAACCCAGGCCCAATTCCTAAATCTAGCTCAGCACTCTTAGCCCAGTATTCCCATGATAATGAAAAGTGAACTCACCACTCAGAGCTAAAAGCACAGTGAATTATAACCATTGCCACGAAATCCCAGTAATCAGGGATATTTACCTGCTCTTCTGGACTTTTTAACTGAGCTTGAAGTTTCAGGCCAAGCTGGAACAACAAAATAATGGAGATGATCCAAGCTGGCCAAGAGAATGGGAAGCTCTTCAGGAGTGGAAGAAAATGTTCAACCTTGAAAAATGAAGACTGAGAGGGAACAGGTTGGATGAAAGCAGAAGGAGTGAGATTTAAATGAAAAGCCACTGAGGGTTGAGATAAAACAGGTAGAAATGGAAGATGAATGAATGTAAGATGGAAATTCTGGGAAGAGGAAGGGGAGCAAAGGCCAACTGCATTCAAAACAGAGCATAATAAATGCTTGAAGGGTATTGTGCAGTATCAAAGCTCTGGCAAACAGGTTTTGAACTGGACTATTGAGAAGCCTTTTATTTTTATCTTTCCATGCCTTCAAATCAGAGCACTCCAGAATTAATTCACTGGGAATAAGCAACTGGGCTTAAGAGATAAATATGTATATAGAGAGTGTGCCTAATTGTGTTTTAAAAAAAAAAAAACATTAAACCTGGGAAATGTCCTAACTGCAATGGAAATTTAAACTCCTGCCCAACCATGCCCTGTGAAGAGGGAGAGGGACTTTTAACAAGGGTACATAGTGATAGGATAAGGGGGAATGGCCTTAAGCTGAAGGAAGGTAGATTTTGATTAAATATTGGGAAGAAATTCTCTATTGAAAGTGTAATTTCTTCCTAATTTCACTTAAATTCCTCACTAAAATATATGTAGTGCATAACAATTTTTGACAACAGCAATGCAGTGTTTTGATGTAGCACCTCTCAT
This sequence comes from Corapipo altera, assembly GCF_003945725.1. Taxonomy (NCBI): domain Eukaryota; kingdom Metazoa; phylum Chordata; class Aves; order Passeriformes; family Pipridae; genus Corapipo; species Corapipo altera. The sequence goes on from NW_020884937.1 coordinate 2,104,598, forward strand.
CCAACAACTCCAGAACATTTATAGACAATCAGTTGGTACTGACTATCCCTCCTAAATGGGGAAATATTTCTGAATTGTTTTTAAAATGTAGGATCTTATCTGTATGTCCATGTTGTGTAAATACAAACAGGGGAAATACAATTATCAGAAACATCCAGTTCTGTGCAATTAATGGAAATATTTCAGTTTGGAAAAATGTCTGTTAGGGATTGGTGTATCCCCATTCTTGATAGATCCAACTGCACCTTCTCTTGTCCATAAAGTGCTTAACCTTAGAGAGGTCACAATCCAGGGAAAATTTTGCCAGTCAAAATGCACCAAGAGAACGGAAAAAAAAAATAAATTAAGAAAAAAAAAAGGAGGAAATAATGAATTTTAGTGGAGAAAGTGATCTTGAGGTGATGGCTCTAAACCTTCCAAGTTTGTCAGAATTGTTTTAATGGTCCTACAGCTGTGTTTTCTTATCATTCCTGGATGGAAGACCCTTCTAAACACAAGAGAAAGAGGCTTAAATATGATTTTTTCCAATACCATTTCTTGTTACATTTTCATCTTTCCCAATATAAATTAGGGGTTGTCACAGTAAATGTACTTCATCTAAAAACAGCTCAGAACAAATCTGGGTCACTGATTTGTGGAAAGATCTGTTCTCTGTCTCCAGTTTTTTGATATTTTTATAAATAACTCTGACTCCAGCCTTGAAAAATGTATATTTCAAGCTAATAGATAAAAGCTTCAGGAATTAGGAGTAGCCAGATGAAGAAAAACAAGGACAATTTAAATAGAAGATCAGTGTTACGGGTAGAAATGAAATCTAATTCAGATAAATGTAAAATATTCAGCTGTGGAACAAACACTGACAAAGAGCATATATTAAATGAAAGAAGGGAGGGGAAAGAAGAGAGCTATAGAGGGAAAATAAAATAGAATAAAACAAAAGAAGACACTACAAGGATGACTGAGGAGAAATTGAGAAGAAAAACTAAATAAACTTCGGTACGGAAAGAAATGAAATGGAAAACAGTAGAATTTATTAGCACTAAATCTCACTTCCTTCAAAGTCAAGGTCAAGGCCAAGAATGAGCTATAAAAACCTCTGGTTATTTATAAACAATAAATAGATGGCAATTTCAAGAGGAGTTTCGATGGGAGAGGAGGGACTCACGTGGGATTATCTATTTTAATTAAAGTCAGTAACAATCCCCACCACATCAATCACCTTTGCAAGAAAACATCCCCCTGCCAGCACTGACTTCCAGCTATTTTTGTTTAGACCAAAAGTATCACCATAAAACAATATTCATTGTTGCTCTGATCCATGAACTTGTCAAACGTTTGTTTTCTCTGTATTAAACATCTGAAGTCACCGTGAACTCCTGAGGTGTCACTTCCCTCTGAGCCTGAAGCCCGTCACACACATGCAGTGTTTTGGTTTTTTCTTACATTCCCCCCTTAAATATCTCATTTAAAACTTAAAATACAACTTAAAATACAAAGCAGGACATTCAGAGTCCCGATTTTATCCGGAGGGTCATCACCCACAGCTCTTGCTCATGTATTTTTATGGCTACGTTGGGAATAAAGGTCATGATTCGAGTGAGTTTATCATAAAATGTACAAAGAGATAAAACAGGGAATGTGGGAACTATCCCTTTTATTTTAAAAAATGTTATCTTGGTGTTCAGCACCTTTTTTTTAATTCTATGATGGATTTTTTTTTTCCCAGTTTGGATCAGGACATCACAGATTCCTGAGAAATTCAGATTTTAAAGGCCAGGTTGGATGGAGCTCTGTGCAACCTGGTCTGATTGAAGGTGTCCCTGCCCATGGTAGAGAGGTTGGAACAGGATGATCTTCAAAGTCTCTTCCGACCCAAACCTTTCCATTATTTTTTGATTCTATGAAATTAATATGCCAATTCCCATTTTGAATATGGATAAAATGAGGCAGTGCCAGATTAGACAATTTGTCCTTCTTTACACAGTCAAGGACTAAAGCCAAGGGACTCAAAAGGATTTCCTCTCTCTTGGGTTGTGAACCTCCCCAGTTCCATCCTTTCTTCCAGTTTGGGTCCTCAAACTCACCACCCTTACCTGAAGTCCCACTCCCTTCTCATAAGATAAAATAGATACAAAGAGAATCATGGGATGCAAGAATTATGGTCACAGAAGAGCAAATACAGTTCTCGGAGGTCTTCCCTTTTTATTCCACACTTCTATCACTGTATCACTAGTAGGGACTTAGGAATTGGTGCATAGAGAAGATTAAATTTGCGGTAGAGCAATTTTCAATCCTACCTGAGACCTGAACAACACAAAATTTGTCGTGTTTTTGCACAGTTTGCCACTTTAAGTGCAGCCAGAAATCGGAGTTACTTTAGATTTGTAAAGTTTAAGGGAGTCGGGGAGTTGAAAAGAAATCTGGTAAAGTAAATTGAGCTATTCCCTTCTGTGCCCAAGAACTGGGAGGCTGCCTAAAGCAACATCCTGTTCTGACAGAGACCAAGAAAAGATGCTTAATAAATGAAGTAGGGCAGCTTGGATCAAAATATATTGAGAGGGGAAGCAACAAGGGGTTTTCTCTTCTACATTTATTGGCTTCAGCTTCCTGTTCTGTGCACCTTTGTCAGTACATGCAGAGATGTTGACATACAGATATTGGTGCCAGGTGATGCATTTCATAAGACCAAGGACAGGAGACATGAATGTAGAACATACTTTTATATTATCAACAATTAATTGAGCATTTTATTGATGATTGATTGCTAATAAGACCTAAAAAATGTGGGGAGTTTTCTATTAAGAGCTTTTTTGACTTAAGTGGTGCCAGATAGGTGTGGTATAACCATAAAAATCTGTTTTATTTTGGATCCTTCATGAGAAGAAATGAGTCTGGTTTTAATACCAGACTGAGGGAGCTGGGGTTTCAATAAAACCCATTTTTAATAGCCAGGCTGAGATAGCCAAGGTTGTTCAGCCTGGAGAAGAGAAAGCTCTGGGGAGACCTCAGAACACCTTCCAGTACTTAAAAGGGACAATAAAAAAGGAGGGAAAATGACATTTTACATGGGTAGGTTGTGACAGGAGAAGGGGTAATAGTTTTAAACTAAGAGAGATAAGATTTAGATTAGATGTTAGGATGAAAATCTTTCCTGTGAGGGTGGGGAGGCCCTGGTACAGGTTGCTCAGAGAAGCTGCCCCATCCCTGGAAGTGTCCAAGGCCAGGTTGGACAGGGCTTGGAGAAACCTGGTCTAGTGGAAAGTGTCCCTGCCCATGGTAGGGAGGTTGGAATGAGATGGTCTTGGGTCTTCCAACCCAAATCATTCTGTGATTCTGTGATAATACCAAAAATTAACAGCCTCTAAGTACAAAATGCCAAATTGTTCTGAACCATCTGTGTTGTCCTGTGGTGATGAAAACCATGATGAAACCTTCATGTGTCCAACAAACAAACAGAATTTCCAATGGCAAGGACCAGCTCTAGCTCCCGGTCTCTCAAAATTAACTTATCTGAGGGATACTTTACTACGCAGGGTAAGAAAACCTGCATCCAAATCTTGTACCACTCTCCTCTTTTCCCCTTCCCCTTCCATTATCACTGCCCATTTAAGTGCAGTGATGTCCTACACATTGTGGGATTGACACATTTCTCACTCTGGTCTAAATAGCAGAACCTTAGAACCCACACAGCACCATCCTAGGAATGCCTAGTATGAATTACTACATGGATTTACATCTTTTATATTCCTGGCTTGGCTTCAAATCATAAAAAATAGACCAATTTAGGTTTAAAGGGGCCTCTGAAAATAATTTGGTCCAACATTGCACTCAAAGCACAGTCACACCCCAGTGCAGTTCCTTCCAGGGCCCAGGATGAAAAATTCCTCCAAAAGTAGGAGAAAACAGAAATAGTAAGGTAACCTACGAGATAAAGGAGCATTCTAGCCTGAAATGTGAGAAAAAATTGCTTTCCCTGTCTACAGCATGGAGAGTTTTTGCACATTCAAGATGAAAGAGGGGAATGGCAACACCCATCAAATACAATATTTAGAGGTCTCAGCTGAGGGCCAGTGAATGGAACACAGAGAAACTGTCAGCGCCAGATAAAGGATCTGTCCCTCAGTCTATCATGAGCCTCTTAAGCCTCTGCCTGCCCAAATCCTGGCCAGCAGGATGTGCTCTTGCAGTTTCCCAGGTCAAAATAGCTTTGTCTCTGCTCTCTTGGGGCAGAACATCTTCCGCAGACAGTTCCCTCGGTGTCTGTGGGGTCACACAAGGAGTGAGTTTTGGCTCAGTTTGCCAAAGGCGTCAAATGTTGGCTCAGACCCCACAAAGAAAACACTTGAAAAGAAGGAGAAGCATTATCTGCCATTCTCCATCCCAGCCTTGTGCAACACTTTCTGCTTCTATTCCACACTGGTGCATTGTGTGCTGTTGGGAACAATGCTCTGCTCTTCACTGAAGCAAGTGAGGGGAGCTATGAAAATTCTTGCTGAAGGTGAAACTCATTGGAGCATGAAGAATAAAGTAAAGAGGTGTGTCTCTGCACTTTGTAAAGCAAAATGGCTTAAGCACACACTTTTTCATGTGGAATGAACTGTTCTGATCAAAAAACAACCCTAGAAATGGAATAGTTCCTTCTGATCAATCCACTTGTAATTCCTGATAAGCTTAAGCCAATTTTTAAGTACTGCATTAAATAATGAAGGCAATGAAAGGGCAAGTCAGTCCAGCAGAGCTTCATGTCCCTCCTTAGATTTTAATTCAGTGATGGCCCCTCAATTTGCAGACTGGAACAAAGATTAAAAGAGCTTGAAGCAAAAGGTAGCATCAAAAGTGAGTCTGAGGTTGTATAAAATGGACTGGACCAGGATGCCCTTTAGACTCAGGTAATTATGAGAAACAGAAAAGGGATAATCTACTTTCTGTGGGAAGGATCAATAATGGGGTATTTTTACCTTCATGCATATTCTCTATGATTTCTAGCAGACAGATTAGTTCCAGTCCTTGTGAGGTGTATAAGCACTTACTTCCTGCTGGAGTACATTAAAGCCAAGAGAAATTGGAAGCAGGTAAATTGCCATGGGAATGATTCATCTTGCAGGGGTTTAATATTTCAGTATTAAATACAAGTGAGCTTTGTATATTTTGTTTTAATCCTTGAAGAGGAATAACTCCACACGGAAGGAAGGGCCAGAGGCAAACAGGTTGAAAATCAGCTTGGCAGAAAAGTCCCTCGGAGTCCTCAGGGACAGTGAGTTGACCACGAGCCTGAAATGTGCCCTTGTGGCAGGAAGAGGTCAACAGCATCTTGAAGGACAGTAGAAGCATGGCCAGCAGGTCAAGGGAGGTGATTCTTCATGGAATGGTTTGGGTTGGAAGGGACCTTAAGGTTATTTTGTTCCAACCCCCTGCCATGGACGGGGGGACCTTCAACCAGACCAGGTCGCTCAGAGCTCCATCCAACCTGGCCTTGAACACTTCCAGGGATGGGGCATCCACAGCTTCCCTGGGCAACATTTCTCCTCAGTTCAGCTCTGATGAGACACATCTGGAGTGCTGGGTTCAGTGCTGAGCACCCAGCACAAGAGAGACAGGGGTACCCTGCAGTGAGTCCAGCAGAGGACCACGAAGGTGATAAAAGGATGGAAACATCAGACCTACACGGACAGGTTGAGAGAGCTGGAATGGTTCAGCCTGGAGAAGGCTCAGGGGGATTTAACAATGTGTGTAAATACCTGATGTGGGGAGCAAAGTCAGAGCAAATGTCTCCTCAGTGGTCCCCAGAGTGTCCAAACAAGGACAATGAAGATGATGAAGGGCCTCGATTTGAAGCCGTGTGAGGACACTGAGGGCACTTGGTGTGTTCAGCTGGAGAAGAGGAGACTGAGGGGAGACCTCACTGCAGGTACAATGTCCTGGGGAGGGGCAGAGAAGGGGCAGGGACTGAGCTCTGCTCTGGGGGGACCAGGGACAGCACCCAGGGAAGGGCTGGAGCTGTGTTAGGGCAGGCTCAGGTTGGATCTCAGGAAAAGGTTCTTTCCCCAGAGGGTGATTGGGCACTGCCCAGGTTCCCCAGGGCAGTGGGCACAGCCCCAAGGCTGCCAGAGCTCCAGGAGGGTTTGGATGATCCTCTGAGGCACAGGGTGTGACTCTTGGGGACAATCCTGTACAGGGCTGAGAGTTGGACTAGGTGATTCTTGTGGGTCTCTTCCAACCCAGCATATTGTGGGATTCTGTGACAAGAGATGAAAAGCAGAAACTGAAATACAGCAAATTCAGTTTAAGCACAAGGAAACTCTCCTTTAGTGTGAGCATGGTTGAATAGTGGAACAGGTTGCCCATGGATGCTGTGGAGTCTCCACCCTCAGAGGTGTTCAAAACATGGTTCTTCTCCATTTGAGGTTCTGATCAAAGCAGAGCAGTGGTCTAGGACTAAATAATCACCACAAATCCTTGTCAAACTCATCAACTCTGTGTGATTCTGTTGGAAATCACACTGGAAAAGCTCAGCTTTTCAACATCCACAGACTTTCAGGTGTCTGTAGCTGAGTGAGGTGAATCCCACTTAACAATAATGAAAGGAAAATCCTTCAACAGGACTTGCTTTCTCAACAAAATATAAAACACAGTAAGGGGACACTAACAAACAAAATTAATAGTGAGAAGGACACTTCAAGTTTGGGAATTATTTTTGTCACATACCAAATATTCAAGTATTTTATCTATTTTTTTGCCCCCTGTGACTCTGTTCCCGCATTCTATATAAACATTCTTGAAAATAATTTTAAAAAAGAATAAGTAGATACTTGTTTTTATTATATTACAATGAACTTATATAATCATGTCCCTGCAGAAAAAGGTTCAGAATGTGTTCGCTTGTTCACTTCAATATTTTCTGCCAATAAAGTAATCAAAAGTGAAACATGAAAAATGACTGAGAAGACCTTAAAATGCAACAAAGTATATTGCAAAATTATTGAATTTTTCTTCCAGTAAGTATAAATTCTTGTTGACAGAGTTGACTTCTTTAGATTTCTGTTCTAATTTGGCAGAACTGCATGTGATTGTTAAAAATTTAATATGTTGGGGTAATTTTGATCCGTTTCCGCTGAACTAAACATGAGAGAATAAAAAAAAATTCCTTTGATACGAATTTATTTTAAGGTCTTATAAATTGTATGAACTGAAGTTGTTGCAGATCCACAGGTCTGACATCATTTGGATCAGGGTGTGGTGACAAACACAGACCTTGCAGACACCTCAAGCAGGAGCAGCACTTGTCACCTCATGTTTCATCCTTCAGGGGCAGAGTGCTGGCTGTTGATATAACCGTTATTGTATCTCAGGCCACCAGGAAAGGAATACCAGGAAAAGAAAGGGATATTTTAGGGAAATACATGAATGGAAGATACATGGATGGAAAATATTAAAAGAACTCATAAAACTCAACAGACATGGACTTCTTGGTCACTCATGTTCTTCAGGTCAAATCAAGGTTTGGTTTCCCATCCACTGAAAAATAATAAAATCATAGAATCATAGAATGTTAAGGAGTTGGAAGGGATCTTAAAGATCATTTTGTTCCAACCCCCTGCCGTGGGCAGGGACACCTTCCACGATCCAGGTTTCTCCAAGCTCTGTCCAAACTGGCCTTGGACATTTCCAGGGCTGGGGCAGCCACAGCTTCTCTGGGCAACCTGTGCCAGGGCCTCCTCACCCTTACAGATAAAAAATTCTTCCTAATATCCAACCTAAATTTCCTCTGCTTCAATTTGTACCCATTACTCCTTGTCCTGTCATTACAAAATGGATTTTGCCATTTGACACCGGATGAAAACCATTCACTTTTTACTCTCCCTTAATGTACACTTTCAGCATAGGAAACACAGGGGAAATAGTGAAATAAATCATGCTGAGAACTTCAACAATCCAACAGAAAACTGGAAAGTTAAGAGATTAAATACTTTTCCCTATATTCCCCTTGGCTCTCTGTCAAAATCATCACACCATTTTTCATGCATTATATTGGTTCATGACATTTTACCTTCCAGAAAAAGATGAGTTTTCATAAGTGAAGAAAAATTACATCTCACTTTAGGGGAAAAAAAACAAGAAATATTTTTAAAAAACCCACATCTAAATGGAAAGAGAAGGAGAAACAATCCCACCCCCTCAAAAAAAAAAAAAAAAAAAGAAAAGCCACAACCATCCCTGAAGCAGAGGAAATACCTGGAAAATGAACTGTAAGGATGGAATTGATTTCACCTTAATTCAGTCATCTGAAAAATTATGTTTTGGTCACTTTATGCACCTGCTCTTCCTGGGTAGCCACAGAATAGAAAGAGACATCTTCTGAAAAATGAAAGTAATTAATTTTCAGGGATGAAACCCTTTACATTTTTAGCCATTTTATTTTCCATTGAAAATTTCTAATCAGTGGCTCACAAAATTTGGCTTCATGGAATTTGAGTAAATACAAAAAAAAATCTCTGAAAATACAATTTTCTGACTTAGTTTTCAGCCCATCTGTACATGGAGACGAGAGAGATGGCGGGAGGAGCACAAAGGACACTTGGATCTGAGCAGGAACCAGGAAGAACTTTCTCCAGACACTCACCTGAATAAATAAATAGTCAACTAATGGAAAAATCTTTACTTTTTCCATCAAAAGGAGGTGCTGACATCCATGGAAGTGATCCAGTAAAACACTTTTCATCAAAAGAGAAGAATTTGAATCAAAGCCAAACATTTCATGGGGCTACACAGACCTGACAAAAAGTGAAAGGCAAGGAGAAAATGGGAAAGGCAATAATTTTGGATCAACTGTTCCTACAATGTCAAAATATTTATGTTTCATTTTAACTGTTACCTTGTGGTCCTCTTTTTAAATATATACTTATGCACTGTGCACATTTTATACACATTGTATACTATTTTAGGTCTACAAATTGTATACTATTTTAGGTCTCATATTAATATAAATAATATTTTGGACACTGCAATAATTCTGGATGAAAATGTTATAGAATTTTTGTTGTATTTAAAACTTAAAATTGTCTTCTTTTCCTTGCTCAAAAATAAATTTCAATCATAGAAATTCCAAAGAAAAGAGGTTTCTGTTTCGACCAAGTAAAACTCAACTATGATTTAAGTGTGTTAAGTACAGAGCACTTTAAAACAGGGACCAAAATGGATTATATGATGTTTTACACCATCACTGCAGGAGGGGTCTTTATTTTTAGCAGCCACAGAGACATTCCCACATCCCTAAAAAAGCACTAAAAGCATTTGTGATAGAAAGGCTGAAGACAATTTAACCTGAAAATACTTGTAGTTGCCTCCCAGTTTTACCTTTGTTTCTCTAAGATACTGTTTCTTTTAATTCCTAAAAAATGAAGGACTTTTTGTAGAGCTGAAAAAAAATGTTCCAACTTTTGTTTGAGAAAAAGAGAAAAAAAAAAAACCTGGTTTAACCCCCAAAAGCCATTTTTTGCTTTCATTTTAAAATTTAAATCAATCTATTAAAGAAAAAATATATAAAATATTTCTTGTGTTATTCTTTCAACACCTACATCTCCTTTTCTTTTCCTACCACTTACCACTGTGGCAGTTTAAACTCTTTCTTATTTAATATAAAGTTGTAAATAGTTTCTGTTCTGGAATACAATGACTAAAAAGAGTAAAAAAAAAGGCAGTAGTTCCAGCTGTACTTTTTGCAGCAGTTGATGAAAAACAAAGAGAAAAATGTGTCTAAAAGCTACAGCTTGAATTTAGATAGACATGGATTTAATTTCATGGTTATATCTTCCAGGGTATATACACAAAGTTTGCTTTATTAGGAAAACCACCACAAGGCCAGGAATCAATCTCAGAAGAATTGTTCTTATCACTTTTGGTTTTCTACAAAAAAGTGCTGAAGTTTGTGGTGACAGAGCAAAGAATTTGTTGATTCTGGACTTGTCGTGTGCAGAACCTGACAGGAGGTTGTAGCCAGGTGGGGTTTGGTCTCTTCTCCCAGGGAACGAGGGACAGGACAAGAGGAAATGGCCTCAAGCTGTGACAAGGGAGGTTCAGGTTGGACATCAAGAAGAATTTCTGCATGGAAAAGGTGGTCAGGCTTTGGAAGGGGCTGCCCAGGGAGGTGGTGGAGTCCCCATCCCTGGAGGTGTCCAAGGAACGACTGGACACGGCACCGAGTGACACGATTTGGTTGACAAGGTGGGGATCGGGCACAGGTTGCACTCGATGATCTTGGAGGTCTTTTCCAACCTTGAATATTCTGTGATTCTATATTTGAAGGAGGAATGAAGGTGGGGATAGGTAGGGATAGAGGTGGTTTTGAGAGGCACTGAAATGGAATTACTGGAAGGGTTTTTGTGTCAGTGTTCCATTCAGGTCAGAACACAGAGCTGTAACTCCCCAAAGCTCTGTTCTCACAGCAGGGCACATTTCACTCCTGGATCCACGGCAGGCACATCTGTTGGTGAGAGAAAAACTGTTGGAATGCACAAATCTTACTGGGATAGCACTGAAGGATTGCTTCAGACAAAGAGGATCAAAATTAGAGATGGGTCATATCCATGACTACTTGGATTCAATTATCTGGAGTCAGGTTTCTCTTGCCAACAACTTGTGGATGTTTTCCTGAAGGGAACTCACTGGCTTGTTCAGGCAGGGAGCCCAAGAGCCTCTGTGCAGTGTGGATGTGCCTGTGACTCAGATTCCCAAAGAAGCAGAGCAAAAGGAGGGTGGAGTTGTCAACCAATCCATATAATCTCCTGTAGGAGCTCTAAAATCAATCCCGAAAAACGAATTGAGTGGGAAGGCTGCAGGATGTCTTGACATAATAACCAGTTTAAAACCTTATTATTTACTGTAGATGTCTGAAATGTCCCTAAATCACAGTTCTAATCACTGCACATAGAAATTTTTCACTTCAGTGCAACTGTTCTATATTAAGTCATGGCAAGAAGAGCAAAACTTAAAATTTATTAACAACTTAGAACTTTCTAGTTTACTGATTTTCACAGAAATTCAAAGCACTGAACAGTCTCCAGAAATACCTTTGGGGTTGTTTTGGAGATGCTGGATTTTTGAAAGGAGAGTCTTAGTAGGTTTTTTATGGAAAAGGAATGTTTCTCAAAATGACTGTTCCTTCCAGGGAACTGGTAAGGAATTGAGTTCTAGGAAGTAATTAAAATCTGACTTAATGCTGTAAATAATGTATTTCTGTAGCCAGTATTTATTGATGTGAATTCTGTGAGAAGAACCCATGAGGTCAGAAGGGACCCCTGCAATGATACATGGGGGAAAGATGTACAAAACATGGGATTCCATGTTAATTTAACCCCTTTACAATGGTAGCCAATGTCTGGTTTTACCTTTCCCAAGGGAGATGTTGAGGAATTAAGACTTCTAGGGAAAAAGATACCTTCCTTTCCCCTTCACAGTGAGGGTTGGGATAGAGTTTATTTTCTTCCCAGTAGCTGGTATGGGGAGATGTTCTGGACTTGTGCTGAAAACAGTGTCGATAATTCAGGGATGATTTTGTTATTCCTGAGCAGGGTTATCACAAAGTCAAGGTCTTTCCTACCCGTCATCCTGCCCTGTGGGGAGGCTGAGGGTGTATCAGGAGTTGTGAGGGGACACAGCCAGGACACAGCTGACCCCAAGTGACCCAAGGGATATCCCAGACCAAGTAGCATCATGCTCCATGTATAAAACTCGAGGGAATGTTGGCTTGGGGGGTGGCTGCTCGAGGACTGGCTGGGCATCAGTCTGTTGGTGCTGTGCAGTTGCTTTCCATTTGCATCACTTGTCTTTCTCGGAGTTTGTTGCTCTCTCTCTTTTTAAAAATTATTTCCCTTTTCATTATATTATCATTAAGGTTATGGTTGTTGTATTGTGGTTATGGTTATTGCTATTGTTTTTATGTTTATGATTGTTGTTATAATTGTTATTTTATTTTAATTATTAAACTGTCCTTACCTCAACCCACAAGTTTTCTCACTTTTACCCTTCCAATTCTCCTCCTCCCATCCTACTGGGAGCAGAGGGGGAATGAGCAGCTCTGTGGTGCTGAGCTGCTGGCTGGATTTAAACCACAACACTCCAGCAGAGGTGGATATCGGTATTTTCAGAGAACTGAAAGCCAACCCCATAAATCAGAATTCCAAGCACAAATGTTCAAGAAAATCCTTGAGTTAAAAATATAGTAAGTTCAGCAGTGAACAGGGGAGGTAACACCATAATTCTCCAGGTAATTCCTGGGTAAGACTCCCACACACAGAGCCAAAGTGCACTGAAGAACTGACTGTCATAAGAGTCAATTGAAAGGGATGATGGAAAAAAAGTGAGAAATGGCAGAAAAAACTTTGCTGGAACTTTTGGGACTGGATTCTTCATATTTTGAGGGAAGTCAAGTGAGAAGGTAAACAAATCACTGTAAGAAACTCTGGAGTCACGGGGGAAACTTGGACAAGAGATAAGAACTCTTCCTTCTTTTTGTAGAAGTCAAGGTTTGAAGTTCATCATCAAGTCTGTCTGAAGAACACTTATAATAGACACTGAAATTCTGGACCTGTGAAGTCATCACCGAAATTTTGGATTACTTTAATAAAAGAGGGTCTCTCCCCAGCATTTATTTTTTTTGAGGGATTGTTCAAGAACTTTGAGTGTCAGGAGTCATCAATCTATTAGCAATATAATTAAATTTTATTTAAAAATACCGGTTATTGTAATTTAATCCTCTCACTGCAAACAAATGAAATAAAGAAACGGAATATTAGAACATCAATAGATGCTTAGCTCTTGACCTTTAATTTCCTTTTTTTTATTAACTATGTGAAAAATTATTTTATTTTCTGAAAAAACATGACTACTCAAGAGGCTGCCTTGAAAAGTTATTACTTTCCCAGAGCAAGGAGTATTATTTTTTCCTTTCCTTAAAGACAAATGAAGGATGCAAATGAAACAAAACAAAAAAAAGTGAGTAAACAGAAACTTGGGTTCTTTTGGAAAAAAAAAGGTGGTGAAGGGTATGAGAAGACACAAGGAAACCTTGCTGTGTGATTTACCTGCTTCACTTTGGGTGGTGAACATCATGGTCACAAATCAAAATGAATTTCAGGGAGAAAAAAGGTGAGCATAGGGAACATCTCATTAAAGTTCCTGGGTAGAAAGTTTATTTTGTGCCTTTGGAAATCAAAACATTGATTTCTTATTATCTGTTCAGGGTAAGGTATAGTGCTGCTCGATATGTTAATGAGAATTTGAAAAGCTTTTTCATCTTTATTGGATGGAAACCCCAGAAAACAAAAAAGGAGAAACAGCTTTGTATGGAAATAAGTCATGACAGCCTTAGTGAAATGAGCTGAGAGGTCACTGGGGTTGACAGGAGAGAGAGAGGAAAAAAGTATTGGAGCTACTAGAAGATAATCCATTATCCTTAGGATTTTGAGGTGGGAGAAATGAGGATAGAAATATGAAAGAAAAAGAAAAGGAAACCTGAGGGGAAAAGGGTTGAAAACGTGGGTAATGTGCATAGATCTGCTGAGGGAAGGAGATGTCCATAAAGACCATTCCCACACAATATGGTAAGTTTGGATTTTAAGGTGGAGAGAAGCACATGGATGTGGGGTCTAAGCAAGCTGGGATAGTGGAAGGTGTCCCTGCCCATGAAAGGGAGGTTGGAACCAGATGATCTTTGAGGTGCCTTCCAACCCAAACCATTTGATCATTCTGTGATTCCATGGTTCTGTGAGGTAGAGTTGGTTAAAATTCCCCTCTCTTGCCTGTGCTCCTGCAGAGCTCCTGCTCAGTGGGCTGTGTCTGGATCTGAGCCAGCTGGGAAGCACTGAACCACTTATCCCAACATCTAATCCATGTTTCCATCACTTCCTTTGCACGAATCAATCTTCATCAAGCCTGGTGCCTCTTCCAGCTGCCTCTGGAGAATTCCTGAGCGCTTCGGTCAGTCTGGGGCTTGTTGTGATCCCCTCAGGGAGGACCCTGAGCCAAATGAGGTCATCTCAGGTGATCACAGCTCTCTGCCAGCTGAGAATCTAGAATTCTCCCCTCCTGGCACTGCTTTCAGTCCCGAACACATTTGCTTATGCCGTGGTAGAACTTAATGCTTTAACTTGAAATACAAATAGGTGTGTGCAGCAGAACTATTGTCTGTGCCTAAAGGCAGCTCTTCCCAGATTAATTCTCCATTTGTATTCCTGGTATTTAGCAGGTTGTATTTGCCTTGCTATAATTGCAGAGCCTCAGTAAATAAACAGAAAGCAGGAGGCTTTGGAAAGTCGTTCTTCTTAAGAGACTGCGAAGGGGAACTAATTTGTTTCTAACACGGAGGCGTCCAGACAATTTTCCCGTGTCTTGTTCCAATTAGGAAAGCAAAATGAACACTAAAGCCACATTTACTCAGAACCTGGAGATATGGACTCTAATTTTGGCTAATTCTGTCAAGTGCCTTTTGACAGGCAGAGAAATTACTGCAGTTTGTTTGCTTTTTCACTGGATGACATTCAGCTGTCCGTGAAAATGTTGTGCTGTTTATTTGGGTAGAATTCCCAAGTTCTTAGGATATGGAATAGTTCCCAGGTCTTCAAACTGGGCCAGGGCACAGGATCAAGAATTAGGTGTGATGCTCTAAATCATTTACTTGTTATCACACTCCTTGGAATGATTTATCTTCTGTGTCCACTGTTGTCCCACAGCAAAAGATAGTTGGATATCACCATCCTGGTCACAGGCAGATGGAGGGAAGGGAAATATTTAGAAAAAAAAAATCAACTGTAGCCTAGAGACAAAATATTTGTTCTTTTATCCTCACAGACTTCCCAGACCCCTGAATCCTTTCCCTGGTAAAGTCCATCTGGGCTGTCCCCACATTCGAGCAGAAACCAAAGAACTTACTAAGATCAAGAGATAAGAAATAGGATATTGGTCCAGTATATTTTGCCTCTGTTTAATTGAAAAATGAAAGATTAGCATGTAAAAGTCATTACGTTTGACCTTTCATAGTAATAGATATATTTTGCTAATATGTTTAATTTTCTAAATTAAATTCACTCCCCTGTCTCAAAAGAGACAATTTGTTCATTGCTTATTTTTGCAATATCCAGAATTTGTTCTACCTTTTTTAATCAAGAACAGCACATTTACTAAAAAATCTGTTAATTCCATTATTCGAACTACTTTGGATGGCAAAGAAACAGTAACAATAAATAAATTGTGGGTTACACTGGGAGAAGCACTACAGGATATTCTATGATTCTGTGAGAAGTTCCAGGGCAGGTTTTTGCCTGTGGGATAATGAACCCACAGGTAACAGAGAAATGACTGCAGAATAATTTGATTTAGATTGAAAATAATAAAATTCTACTAGCTTGCCTCTAAACAAGGCCATGGTGCTCTTTACAAAAAGAAGGAATAAAACAAAATTAGCATCGAGTTGTAACCTTAAATAAGATGATAATAATATTATAAATTAATATCGGCAGTTCCTAGTTTATTTTGCTTTATTTGAATGTGCATTTTGGGGCAGGGAGGGGATCAAACTTGAAATGTATTACGAAGCAAAAAGAAAAAAATCTAGTTGATGTAGAATCAGAGAAACACCTTTAAAGAAGATTTTGTAACTCAGAGAGCTAACTCAACTTATTTAAACTCGCTGATGTCACAATGTTCATCCATCTAAATTCTGGGGGGGGGGGGGGGGGGGGGGGGGAAGAACAGATCAATGTTCCTTCCAAGTGCTTTGTATTGTTTAGGAGTGACAACATTCGTTACTGCTCCCCTTATAAATCACTTCACACATTAACAGAGCACGACCAAATTGCTTCTCATTCTCTCTGAGCATCATTAGGAGCTCTCCAAATCTCAGATAATTACAGCTTAGGTTTTTTAAACAACACCTCTGTCACTGTTAAATCTTTCTGGAAACTGTTTTTGGAAAAGAAAAAACAACCAAACAAAAAAAGAAAGGACAACTTTTCAAGTCTCATTTGCATATAATTCCCATAAAATTGTTCCCCAAGAATTCAATTGAAATACAGCAAGAAAATGCCTGAACTTGCAAAGTTTTATTGGAACTCTCCTTCCAATTGTCAGAGTAATAACACAATCTATACTGTTCTACATTCCTGAATACTAAAGATTTCTTTCAGCCTTCCTGCATTTTGTTTGGTTTTAAGTTTTGCAGTGGAAAGAAATCTTTCTGCTTTAAAGCTCTCTTGGCTTTTTTGCTGCTCTCCTTAAATCTGGCTTCTGCTTTTAAAAAGATGGGAAAATCCCTCTGGATACTGAGCTCACACCACAGAATAAAAAAGCATATTAATTTAGAGACTGCACAAAAGGCATTAGGTCATTCAATTTTGGTTGTTTTTTATTGACTGAGTTGCATTTTATATTCTACTTGTAGTTTACTCTGCACTTTCACACCCACCAGTGCAACTCTTTGCATAACCATGTTCAACTCTCCACACTCCAAAGGAATCTGGTTGGAAAAGGCATCCTATGGACAACATTAATGCCGGTGGCATCAATTTGAATAAAACTGATCAAAGAACAATTTAAACAAGCACTGAAAAGGGCAAAAAATTTTGGCCACAGAGTCTGAGTAACTGCTGGAATCAGGACGAGGAAAAAAATGTGAAAAAGTTTTAACATGTTTGATTTCAGCATCATTTGATCTGCTATGAAATGAACTTTAAACAAATATGAGTGAAGCTCCAACAACTTTATTTCAAAAAGATGATATAGAAAGTGTTAATTCTAATTCCAGGAACTCTTTCTTTGTGTACCCACGACCAAATTCCCCCTTAAACACACACATAAGCATAAAGAACCCTATTATTTAATAAATAATTGAACTGTCCTATTTTGATTTCTTTTTTTCCGCAGGTAGAAGCAAAACACAGAAAGCATTCTTTTCATTTTGATGGCTTTTCAGTACTTACATTATGATGGGAAATTTGCACTGACGTGCTTGACCTGTAAAAATCCCTCAGAAAGTCTTGATCAATATCTCAGAAATGTTTTGAAGCACATGAATGAAAGGTACTATAAAATTAGAAGTGTTTTCCCTATTTGGACTCTGACAGGAATAATCACCTTTAATAATCACCTTGGACTTCTGGAAGAGTTTTCTATTTCTGTTCCCATTTAAGGAAGGTAATTATGCACAAGTTTATGTGGGGAACAGAGGGAATGTTCACTATTTCCCATCCTTCATAGGTAGATTTGTTCCCTATTAACATCTTGACCTACCCAAGAGATTCAAAGAGACCTATTAGAGCAGAATAAAATTTGGTAGATACCATGTAATTAAGCTCATTGAAAGAGGGAATAAATAATAGTTTTTAGAGAGAAAAAGCAAGTGCTTAAATGGTCTGAAAAATATATCACTAAATACGACAACTATTTCTTTTCCCTTTCAAAATGAAGGAAAAAAAAAGGTATTTTATAAGCAGACACAATGTACAAAGTACAAATAAACCAGCAGTATTTTGCAATCTCAGTTCATTCTTGAGGATGATAAGAAATGTTATAGTTCAGCTCAGCTCTCTGATTTCTGCCAGTGTTTTCTCACAGAATTATTTGGCTTCTCTGTGCTCCAGCTTTTTTACCTGAACAGCAGAAAAATCAGCCTTCAGCCTCCTGAAAATGCTTTGATGAGGCTGATCTGGCATCTGCAATGCACACATCTATGGGAGGCTTTTTAAATACAAAACATGTATCCTCTTTTTTCTTTCTGGCTCATATTTTAAGCATTAATGTTTCACCTCTGAGTGCTGTGGTTTAACTGGAATAACCTTGCACCAGTTTGCAATCCAATCTGGGTTTAGTTACGCTGGTTTTCAAGCTGCTTGAAGTGTGCACACGGGTTTATCAGGATTCACAGTTCATCTAAGGGAGACAAGCTGAACTCCTTGGTGGTTTAGGGTGATTTTCACAGTCAAATATAATCTTGTCTAAGCCCTCCTGGCTTTGTCCTCAACTTTGTCACACAGACTCTGTGAAGATCAACCCTTAATCTGCCGTTTCAAAGGGACACTTGTCAAGTCCAGTTGCTTTTCCTCCCCTCAGAAATCTCTAAATTTCAGCCAACTCTACAGCTCCACTAAGCTCAGATGTAGAGGTTTGCTGTCCCTCATCACTGCTGTTTCAAGTCTTAATGTTTTTTTTAATTTCCCCAGCTCTCATGGCCTTTGCAGAGGGCTTTATAATAAATGCTTTTTCTAATAAAACATTGCAGCATCATTTCTCACCCTGTGGCTTGATGGTCTAGGGCTGATCAAACACCCCTGTGGTGGGTTCGGTTTCATTCAAGCTTCTTTCTCTCACCTTTTGTTTTGAATTCAAAGCAGATGACCCACACCCCCTCACCTTGCAGCCTTTCCCCAACTCCATTCACACAATTTCTCCTTTTTCTCCCTCTCTTTGCCCACACATCCCCCAAGTCATGGAGTTAAATAGATCTGGAAAGGAAAAGAGAAGTGTTGGGGAAAGGGATGGCGCAGTCAGCTACAATTCAAGGTGTGAGTGTGATGCACAATGGGTGAAGCCAACACTCTTAATTACAACATTGGAGTAAGGAAACACAGAATCCTGGAATGGTTTGGGTTGGAAGGGACCATAAAGATCATCTCATTCCACCCCCTGCCATGGGTAGGGACACCTTCCACTAGCCCAGGTTGCTCCAAGCCCCATCCAACCTGGCCTTGGACACTTCCAGGAATGGGGCAGCCACAGCTTCTCTGGGCAACCTGTGCCAGGGCCTCACCACTCTCACAGGGAAGGATTTCTTCCTAATATCTGACTTAAATTTCCCCTCTTTCAGTTTGAAACACGATTGTTCCCTGGTAACTACATTCTCCTCATTAAAACTATGACTAACAGACAAGAAAACCAATCAAATCCATGTATTTCTCCCTTTTTATCAGCCTCTCCTCAGGGCTTTTTTCTGGCCCCAACAAACGCTGCCCAGTTCTGAATCACTTTATCTTCTCTACCCAGAAAAAAAGAAGGAAATGGAGTTTTACATGCAGCAACAGAAGGCAGAGAGGGGAAGTCTGAATCCTGGCTGCAAGGAACCGATAAAACATTCCCAAAAAAATTCAGTGTTGTAATCTAGCTCCATACACATGACGTGTACCAAAGGAATTAGGTTGATGTGGCCCATGGCAGACCAGCTGAACCTGATGTTTCTTGGATTTCTTCCACAGCTGTAGAAGTTTTGCAAAACTCTTAAAGTGTGGGAGCAAATCAGATTTTTCCTCCCCTGACTGGAACCTGGCAGGCAGGGATGTGGTTATGGGGGTGATCGGGGCAGTTACTGTTCTGGGGAAAGCTTCTGAGGGATGGGGAATGTATTTTCAGTTTTTTAAGACACAACACTGAGGGAGCATCTCTCTCAGCAGAAGAGAGGTGTCTCTCTTCTGGCAGTCCTTTTACTGGGGAGAGCTGTTGAGGAAGAGTGGGCTTTCACTGAGAAACACAAAATCAGGAAGGCAAGGCCTTTCCTGCTCTTGTTGCCAGCGATTTCCTTCTGCCACACTTATTCTGCCACCTGGATTACAGGAGATGCTCTTCATGGTGCTGGTAAAAGCCTCAGATCAGGGCTATGGACACTGTGGGACACTGTGGTTTTATTTGCCTCTGTTTGAGGTCTCATGCCTACAGCAAAGAACCTGTTCCACCACTCCCCATCACACAAATTCATGTCTTTAGTCCAGGGTCAGGTTTCCTGAACATGTGACAAATACCCAGAACACCTGCAAGCACCCCACAGCTTGAATTGAAGTTGTTAAATTCAGGGGGAAAACAACCAAAATTTTGTGAGATTTAGGCAGCAACATCATGGAACTGACCTTGTAATATTATGCCAAATGACTCACAACTGGATGTGAGGGAAGGATCCTCAGACTGTAACTACAGAAAGAAAATAATAAAGTAGAGAATTTTGTTTGGTTTTAAAATAAGTAACATATAGATGACTGAATTCAATTCTTTCCCCCAGATTAGTGCAGTAACATCATCCATCCTTCCTGGTGGGAAAAGCTTCAGGACTGGTCTACTCCTTAGATCAGGATTAGGATTAAGCTGCCCCGTATGGGACAGAGCCATCCCAGGAAGAGGGATAAGACATTATTGGCATTGTTTGTCACTTGGCTTTGCTCAAGCTTAACCCTAAAACCTAACTTTAAACCTACTCAGTTTGCTAGTTTAACATTAGTAGAACAAAGAAACAACTGATTTTCCCCTCTGTCCTTGTGTAAATATGATCAGACCAATCTTTTCCAGTTTTGTTGTACAGGTGTTTCTGTTCTGCCTCCATCAGTCATGCTACTTATAATTGATTTCTTAATTAATCTGTGCCAGCTCACAAATGTTTTTGTGCTGTATTTCTCAGTTATACTTTTTTTCACATGAAAAAGGAGGCTAATTGTGCTCACCCCACAAATTACTACACAAAACACTTCATTTTGGGCTCAGTGTTTAGACTTTATGATAAAAACGGTCCCTCATGGGCTTGTAAGTAAAAAAAAAAAAAAAAAGATAATTTTAAATATTGGTTGAAATAACCTAGTAGAGTTATTTAATTTTTAGGATAAACTCTTTTTGTAATTATCCATTTGTGAAGAACATCAGTAAAATGTCCTTCATTTAAATGGGCACTTGCTTGTTGTCACCCAATGTGGGGTTTTTTTGAAGTATTTGGATGTAGAACAGAATGATTTATAGCACATCAATAAACACAGTAGTTTACCTCAGCTTGGAAGAATAAGAATAAAAAAAATGAATAAATGTATGCAATATTTTGCAGTATAATAACAACTACTATTTAAACAGCTTGGTATAATCAGGCACAAGCCCTCCTGGTTTCAGATGAACACTGTGTTCTTTAATGAGCCACGTAAAAAAACCACTCTGTAATGTAAAAAAATACAGCAGTAAAAGAAAATCTCTTACTTTCAAGATTTCTGGATGGTCTGAGTTAAATTAAGAACTAAACTGAGCTATTTTATTTAAAAAAAAAAAAGTTCAAGTATAACACTGAAATTATCAAATAAAATAATTAGATGGATATGAACAATTTCATTAAGATTTCACAAACAAGAACCAGGAAAATGCCACATTTTCAATCAGAATTGAGTGGAGAAATGTCCTTATATCTAAAATGTATTACTTTTATTCAGAAGATAAACTATATTCTATAGAATTAAACTTTAGAATATTTCACTTTATAGGTGCAATAGGCACAGCACACCACCTATGGAACATCTGTGGAAAGTTTTTCACTCTACCTCTTTTTTTACGACACCCTTTTTTGGGCAACATAACTTATATTTTAGAGGTGCCTTATCCTCTCCTTCATCAATAAAGAATGGCTGGGGTGACTTGATAAGCTGGACAACTAATTTCAGTCATCTGTGTTATGAATCCGACCCCCAAGTAAGAAATAGCAACCTAAATGTGCACGAAATTGTGAATTTAATTTCTCTTCCTTCGTGTCGTACAGGATATTTCACACAAATAGAATTGCTGATGTGGTCAGAAAGCAGCAGAAGGGAGGAGAAGTCTATCACTCCAGCATTTTTCTGTTATTGGGATCCATCTGTCAGCTCCAAATCACCTGGAAGAAGCAGGACTCTGCTTTTTTTTCCTTTGCACCTTTAAAAGTAGACCACGAAAAAAACCCACTAAAACCCACTGGAAGAGGCAGCTGAGGATCTGTGGTGTAAAGTGTCAGTAGAGCATTTGGAGGCCAAAACCAATCAATCCCAAAGTCAGCTGTAGGACAGCTCTGTTACATAAGGTGCCAAATGCCTGAAATAGCTCCTTCACAGGGACCCCGTGGAACTGTTGTATGGGAAAAGCTATATAAAGACAAGGACATTATTTATTTACTATGTTGATTCCACTTGAATTTTGCCTCAATTCCTTCCCAAAATTAGGACAAGAAGGTGAGTGCAAGAAAGAAAAGCAATCCCAGCCATCTACTCTGAAGTCTTTCAGAGGAAGATGTTTCACTCTCTTGCCCAGAGCAGTGATTTATGTTCATTCTTCATTATATGGACAATTTTAAGGGGACAGGACACAATCAAGAGGTGTTGGGGTATGGTGCTGAGGTGGGTGAGCCTGAATATCCTTGCAAACAGTATAATTTTCACCAAAAAGCAGCAGATATTGTGCTTAGAGCAGGCTGAAGATAAGCTACAATATCAAACCTAATAAAGGTCTAATAAAACTGCACCCTGGGGGGTTCTGATCTGCAATACAAGCCCAGGACACCTGCAAATGACATTCCCAGCAGGAACATCCCAGCAATCTGCTATTCCCAGGAATATTAACCACCATTTCTCCTGGGAAATGACCCCTTCTACCCCTCACTAAGAATTAGCCACATAAATAACTTTATATTCACCTTTATTTTTATTTATACTGTCCTTTATTATGCTCACCTAACTCTTCCCCTTGTTGTATTTTGGGCTTCATCAGAAATTCAGATTCATGATCAGTGTACCTACGAAAACCTCACATCTTTAAGAACTAGGCTAAGGCAGTTTGAGATAAAAGACATGGCAATCACAGCAGGATATTTCATAATACCTAGAAAGAAAAGAGAGCTGCTTTTCCCTCCTCAATTACAAACACTCTCTCACTCAGTCTGATTGAGATCCCTGATTCCTCAGTCTCCTTTCCCTCAGACATGTGGGACCCTCAAGAAACTCATCCCAAACACACAAAAGTGTTCTTTAATTATAGGGCTCCAGAATTTACGTTGTCTTCGAGCAAAGCAAGTTTAAAAGTTCATTTCTATGACTCTGCACAGCTGCTGGAGTGGTCAGTGGGAAGCAGGAACTTCTGGGGATAAATTGTGCTCAGTATCTTCCCAGTGGTCCCAGCAGAGCACAGGAGAAAGAGCATGAAAACAAGCTCAGTGCCTGTGACTCACAAGATTTAAAGCAAGGAAAAGGTAAAAAATTTTTTTAAAGAAAGAACAAAAATAAGACAACCAGCCTGGTTGAACAGAAAGTTTTGGGTGGAACTCAGGAAAAAAAGGAGAGTTTCTGACCTTTGGGGTAAGGGGTAGGTAACTTGGGAGGAATGCAAGGATGTCATGAGGTTGTGCAGGGGGAAAGTCAGAAGGGCCAAAGCTCAGATGGAAATAAATGTGGCTACTGCAGCAAGGCAATAAAAACACATTTCTATAAATATATCAACAGCAAAAGGAAGGCTAAGAAGGTTCTCCATTCTTTATTGGATGTGGTGGTAAGCAAAGTGACAAAGGATGAGGAAAAGGCAGAGGTACTTGATGCCTCCTTTGCCTCAGCCTTTAATATAACAATAAAACCATTTTTTCTTTGGGTATCCAGACTGTTGAGCTGGAAGATGGATGGGGAAAAGAATGAAACCCCAGTAATCCAAGGGGAAATTGTTAGTTGTTAGAATGGATCACCAGCCCCAAAGAGTGGCGGGGAATGGAGTTAAATCCAGTTGGTGGCTGGTCACAAGTGGTGTTCCCCAGGGATCAGTGTTGGGGTTAGTTCTGTTTAATATCTTTATCAACAATCTGGGCTCTGTAAATTTGAAGGCAACACCAAGTTGGGTGGGAGTGATGATCTGATGGAGGTTAGGAAGGCTGTGCAGAGGGATCTGGAGAGGCTGGAATGATGGGCTGAGGCCAAAGGTATGAGGTTCAAGGCCAAGTGTCGGGTCCCACCCTTTCATCACAACAGGGATGCAGTGCCACAGCTCGGGGATGAGTGATGGGAAAGCTGCCCAGTGGGAATGGATCTGAGGCTGAACATGAGCCCAGGTGTGCCCAGGTGGCCAAGAAGGCCAGTGGCATCCTGGCTGTATGAGCAATAGCATGGCCACAGGACCAGGACAGTGATTGTCCCCCTGTGCTGGGCTTGGGAGAGGCCACACCTCAAATCCTGGGGTCAGTTCTGGGCCCCTCACTGCAAGAAAGACATTGAGAAAGAAAACTAAGAGATCCTGAGAGCAAGAGTTCAAGTAAATTGATAGGAATTATGTTCCACAGCCTAAACATTATTGGTTTTCTTCCTTCTGCCACAAATAAGGAAAAGAGTTGATGGATAATTAAGTTTTCTTAAGCCAAAAAAATCTTGGCTTCAGGAGTATTCCAACGTGATGCAAACACTCAAGCAAAACATGAATGGAATAAATTGGGAATGGAATTTCTGTGGCACATCACCCACAGTTGGGGTTATCCTGGTTATTTTCCTGTTTAGCTCATTTTTAGCCATTAGCTCTTGCCCTCTTGATGAGATCATTTCACTGACCTGAAGACCTACCGTGTTTATTCAACATATTTTGCTGCTGCAGTGTCTGGCAGCACAGGAATTCATGAACAACTACTTTGACCTTACTGTGGTAATGGAAAATATGTCAAATGTATTGATTCCACTGCTTTCCCATTATAGTTCAAGGGAATGAGCCAACTATGGCAAGTGTTTTTAACTGCATTAATAGACAGAACAATGTGTTCTAGTATCAGATAAGAGCTTTACCTGTTGTGATGCTTGAGTGCCCACCCTGCTGGATGCAATCAATAGGAGGCTCATTCTCATTTTAGCAGAATCCACAGAGTTTGTGGCACGTTCTGAGTGGTTTAAAACCATCAGTAACAAAGCCACAGAGCATTCAAAGGGGAACTGTGTTGTAGAAATGCACCAAGGAAAAAATCAGAGATGAGGATCATAAAACCATAGAGTGGTTTGGGTTGGAAGAGACCTTAAAGATCATCTCATTCCACCCCCCTGCCATGGGAAGGGACACCTCCCACTAGCCCAGGTTGCTCCAAGCCCTGTCCAACCTGGCCTTGGACAATTCCAGGGATGGAGCAGCCACAGCTTCTCTGGACAACCTGTGCCAGGGCCTTCCCACCCTCACATTATAGAATTTCTTCCTAATTTCTAATCTAAACCTACACTCTCTAAGTTCAAACCATTCCCTCTTGTCCTGTCACCATATGCTCTCGTCCAAAGTCACTCTCCAGCTCTCCTAGAGCCCCTTTAGATACTGGAAGATGCTCTAAGGTCTCCCTGGAGCCTTCTCTTCTCCAGGCTGAACAACCCCCCCTCTCTGAGCCCATCTCCATAGTACATGTGCCCCAGCTTCTTAAGCATCTTTGGGGCCTCCTCTGGACCTGCTCCAACAGCTCCATGCTCTTCCTGTGTTGGATCCCCAATAGCTGGAGGTAACACTGCAGGTGGGGTCCCACGAGAGTGGAGTAGAGGGGGAGAATCCCCTCCCTCAACCTGCTGGTCACACTTTTGATGACCACTGGCTCCAGCAGTACAAGGGTAAGGACAGATGACAGGAGGTTTGGTACCTCTGGCTGGATGCAGAGAACTGCTCTGAACCACACCCTTCAGCCTGGCCACTGTGGATGTGACCTGCCATCCATGAAGGGTCAGAGGCTCAGCTATCAAAGCACTTGAATTCTTCTTGATATATAATCCCCAAAAGTCTCTTGGGTGCCAGTGGAAACAGGCTGGAAGATGCTACAAAAGTCATGTGTTAGAAGCTTTAGGCACTGGCTTGACCAGCAACTTCCTCGTGAAGGGAAGAGGAGAGGTAGGGAACGACCTGGAGTTTTGTCAGGGAAGGTTTAGGTTGGAGATTAGGAAAAGATTCCTCCCCCAGAGGGTGGTTGGGCACTGAACAGGCTCCCCAGGGCAGTGAGCACAGCACCAAGGCTGCCAGAGCTCCAGGAGGGTTTGGACAACACTCTCAGGCACAGGGTGTGATTTTTGGGATGATCCCGTGCAGGGATAAGAGTTGAACTCGATGATCCTTGTGGGTCCCTTCCAACTCAGCATATTCTGTGATTCTGGGATATATCCAGCCCAAAATTAGACTGACAGCTCTGTGCTGGAGAAGTCTGGTCAATATGATGGTGTGCTCCATATAAAATGAGATTTTATTTCTACCCAGTTACTGGTGAACATGGAGGATAATGAACAATGAATTCTAGCTGGCATTTAAGCTTTTAAAATCCCAATCCTAAAATTTGAACTAATTGTTATTCAAATCCTACCAGAAAGTTCATTTACATTTATATGTCAAAATGCAAAGGAGAGGATCTTGGAAGAATTAAATGACAGATAGAAACATCTTGTTAAGCTTCACCAGAGCCAGAAAAGAGTGAAAATGCAGAAGAAACATAGTAGTGAAACAGAACCACTTAACCTGGGAGACACTCCTTAACATCATCATAAAGTATTGCACATGTTCTCCTTCAATTGACTTTAATTTATGGGATTCCAGGGGTACCATTAAAACCAATTTTACAACAATATTTCTGACACTCTGATGTACTGTAAAATAAATTAGGAAAAAAGAGGAAAGGTGGAAAAAAATATTTATTGCTCCTTTGCTGTTAAGAAATAAGGGCTGTATCAGACCATCTGTCAAGAAGAAACAAATGAACAGACATAAGTGAGGGCTTCAGTAATGTTATGTGGGAGGCAAGACAGCAGATCAGAAGGTCACAACTCCTCCTCAGTAGTGTTTCTCCAGGAGAAGGCTGGTTTCAGTAGTCAGCAGTGCTCTCATGGATAGAGGCAGCTCATCCTTATCCACATCTGCCCACTGCCCCACTGTAAATGAGCAAATATCCACTCACAGTTTGGTTGACTGAAGTGACCTTTGCCATAAATCAGTGATTTAAACTTGGCTGACTCGCATGGTCAGACAGTTTAGTCATTAATTCCTCACCTTTCAGTGTGATTATGAAAGGCAGGGATATTTTTTTACATCGTTATGAGGAAGATAATAGATCTCATCACCCCAGGAAACTGGGAAGTGGAAGTTTTTAAAGAATCAAAAATGAGCTGGAATATAAAAGTATTTCAGAAATACTCAGGGTTCTCACAGTGTGTGGTGAACAATAAGGTATTAATAATGAAGCATTAATTAAAGAATAAAAATAAAATACATGCTTCAGGGCTCAGACTACAGAGGCATGAAAAAGACCTGTTTGAAGAGATATTATATCCCTCATGCAAGGGATATAATTCCCCAAAAGTGCCTGCCAAAGGCTGTTTGCCTTGTACAAGGAATGAGCCAAGATGTATTTGCTGCTTTGGGAGGCACTAACAGGGTCTCAAGGACCATTTCCCTTTCTTACAGCAATCCAGAATGTTCTTCTGCAGCAAAGGGGACAGGGCAAGTGTAGGAAGTGACCTTTTCCACCTGCACATCCTTCTGCAGGTGTCATATCTGCAAATGGGAAATCAGTGTCACTGTTAGGAGGGGGATAAAGATTCATATTCTTTCAGCAGAGACTTCCTGTTGTTCCTAACACCACTCTTCTCTAGGAGTTCCTTGGAGAAGCTAAAGGAAAAGTAACCTATTAAAGTAACATTCAAAATCAGAAGACCATTAATGCACAAATTATAATGTCAGTTATGGTCTGATAAGGATCAACTCTAAGCAAGATGCATGTTCTGAAGAGAAAAAAACCTCAAAACCCACATCCCAAAACTCAGAATTTACTGTAGATGTTATATCACCAAGAATCTGGTTGGATATGGAAGAAGATTGCATGGTGTGAGACCATTCTGTCCCATTTTCAGCAGCTTGAAAAAGTTTTAATGCTGCCTGACACCAACCAGTGAGTACCTGAGGTTGAATTTCAGAGCACAAGTAGTGGGGACTATGTTACACTCAGAGATCGCTCCCCTTCACAGATTAATAAATACACAAAATAAATAAATGCAAGACTTTCAAGTTATTTCATGTCTCATTTGAAGGGACACCACTCAAAGCCTCTCTGGCAGGGTGAAGGGATCTTAAGAAAACACGAATTGCTTCTACACCAAGGTTAAGGCCTGTTATGGTCTGATAAGTGCCAGTTCTGAGCAAGATGCATGTTCTGAAGAGAAAAAAATCCACAAAACCCACATCCCAAAACTCAGAACTCACTGTAGATGTTATATCAGCAAGAATCTAGAGGTGGGAGAGGAGTGCATGGTCTGAAATCATTCTGTGCCATCTTTAGCAGCTTGAAAAAGCTTTAGTGCTGCCTGACACAGACCAGTGGGTCTCTGAGGCTGAATTTCAGAGCACGAGTAGCAGGGACCATGTTACACTTAAAGATCTCTCCCTTTCACAGAAGATAAATAAATAAATACAAGACTTGCAGGTTATTTCATGTCTCATTTGAAGGGACACCACTCAAAGCCTCTCTTGCAGGGTGAAGTGACCTTGAGCAAACATGAATTGCTTCTCCACCAAGGTTAAGGCCTCTTTAGTCAGACAAAGTGTCATCATAGAACCTCTTTGTGCTCATACTCCAGGGCTGCAAATCTCACTTCTCCTATGCCCTGGGACTTTATTCACACACCTTTTAGCCCAGCAGTGACAGGGGAGCACGGAGAGGCCTGTTTTCTTCAAGGGTTAGATAAAGTCACGATCGACACCACGATGAGCATCAACCTGTAATGGAGACAAGAGACTTCACTGTGGAAATTTAAGTGGGATAGTTGGACCTGAAAGCTCAAAAAAATGGATGTCCATCAGTAGCTTGGGGCCATACAGGACCACTCAAAGAGATGTAAACTCTTTTGACCTACACCTCCAGTTTTAAGCTAGGAAAATCCTACCAAAGTATTCTGGATCAATCATAGAATCCATCTCAATTCACTCTAAAGTTGTTATTCACTTGTCTGTAACAGGTATCTAAGTGCTGCTGAATATCCCCATGGATAAAATCAGCACCTACAAGGGGCTAACAGGGAGAAGATCTGACCTACAGGAGACCTGGAACCTCCTGGCAAGGAGGTGAGGTCCCAGAGGGATATCCAGGTTATCTCTGGTGGAACAAGATGCCTATTTTAAGAAAATGTATCCGTCTCTAGGTGCATGCAGTATAGGTATGTATCTCTGGAATTGTCCTTCCTGTTGTGATCAAGGAAATGGAAAAAAAAATTCTTTTGGTTTAACAAAGAAAATTTTTAAGTTTTGCTTCACCCACCATGTTTTAGATGTCTGCTTTAGGAGGAGATAAATCATGCAATAAACTCAAGAAGCCTCTACATGGACTGAATTTGGGAGACTTTGGATATGTGGCAAATGTATTGAACCAAAAACCTGAAATTTAATGATGTATTGCTTTGCAAACTATAGATGAATGGAACTCTGAGCAAACCATTTTGTGGTTGATTTTATTTGCTTTTCTTTTCCTAGATGATACTCATGTCTTCCCAAACAAAATGCAGTCAGTCCTTTCTCCCAATATCCACCAAATTTCTCAGTAACAGAAGGTGACATTTTATTCTGGATGAAAACACACATTTGTGTAAGTTCAGAGACTGCTATTTTAAAATGGAACTTCAATCTTTATTAAACATGCCTTCAATAAATAAACTCTTCCAACAGTAACAAAATCAATCACATTTTGCTCATTATTTCACTGCTAAGGTATTGCTTAGGAGTTTCTTTGTGTGCTTTTAAGACAGCTTTTCAGTGCTGACACTGAGATCCCAAGGCATTCACACAACTCATTTAAAATAATGAGGATGGGTTACCTTTAAAGTCCACAGAAATCAATGGAAGGTTCTTGGCTTTAATCAAATAGTGTGGCCAGCAGAACCAGGGCAGTGATTGTCCACCAAAATCAATGGAAGTTTCTTGCCTTTTAATCAAATAGTGTGACCAGCAGGATCAGGGCAGTGATTGTCCCCCTGTTCTCAGCACTGGGGAGGCCACACCTTGAATCCCGTGCTCAGTTTTGGATCCCTCATGACAAGAACATGGAGGACCTGGAGTGTGTCCAGGGAAGGGAGCAGAGCCGGGGAAGAGTTTGGAGCACAAGTCTGATGAGAAGCAGTTGAGGGAGCTGCCTAAGTAGGATTCCTTTACCCACCAGGTCAGGAAAGCATAGAAGAGAGATCATTTGCCATTTCTGCATTCTGGTGTCACCTCAGTTTGCATCTCTCAAGTGTCAAATCTTCCAGCTAAATCCTGAAGAATTTTGTCAGCTCTGATTTCATATATTTCTGAATATTCCTCTTACAGAAGGAAAGGAGCAGAGCTAGAAAGGCAGATGGAATGATCAGACTCACTGGGTGTAGGAAGAGTAGAGGCAGTGACTGGCTTTGCACAAGACTCCTTTAGGAGTAGCCACCACTAATCCTTCCAAATCCTTCCAAATGGCTTTCCACAACTCTGCAGGAAGGAAAATAGCAGAAGGACCATGTCATTTCCCCATGGGAATGGCTCTACCCCTTCCCAGCCTGTGTCTCAAACCAGCTCTGCCCCAGGGTGTAGAGTTTTCATAAGGCAAATGTTTTCTACTCACTGTACTCAATGTGCTTTTTTCCTCACTTAGTAGATAGTATATAGATATTTATAAGTAACACCATATTGGGGTTTTTTTGTGGGTCTGGTGTCCCCCTTACTAATTTTACTGATTTGTTAATGGGAATTATACTCCCCATCCTTGTAGGAGTTATGTGTAAGAAATAAGAGATTCTATTTTCCCTCATCATTTGTATCACTAAACTTTTACAGGTTTACAAATTGTGTCAGAAAACCTACCCTATTCCTCTGGATACAGGCAATCTGTATGAGAACAAAACTAAATACATAAATAAATTAAATTTCAGTTGGTCAAGAAAGGAATAACTTGTACTTTCAACAAGCAATTCTCGGCTAATGATAGTCCATAATTTAGCAATGAAATCTGGAGTGAGTTACACTGTCATTAAGATACAATCAGCATCATAACCAACATAACACAATTTGAACAAACATTTATAATAGTATTCAAAAGTTACATCGCAAAAAATTAATTTCCAAGAGTAGTTAAAAAATGGAAATAATATTAAATAACTGATGTGCTTTTTAATGTATTTATATAAAAGCAAAAAGTTGTTAAATCAACAATCCTTCTTCTTAGTCATGCAAAAATTACCTTGATTGGTAGTTATTTTATCAGAACTAACATTTTAACACAACTAACAAAGATATCAAAGGTAAAGCAGCAATAGCATAGAAATTTGTTCTAACATTACATTTTGAAGTCCATCTTTTTGAATGAAGTGTCTTTTTTTGCACAGCGTGGATCTAGATACCAACTGGAACAACTAATTCTGGGATGTGAAGGACTTCAGAGATACAAAACAAGTTTGACTTCTGGGCTTTTTTTTCACTAATTTTTTGGGGGGTTTTCCCTCATAAACAAGTCCTAATTGAACAGGAGTTAATTTAGGAAGAACTAATGACTTATGCTACGCAGAAAATTAGACTAAAGGACTTCCATGGTCTTCTTGATTTAATAATCTGTCAAATGATTGTGCTGCACATGCACAGAAAGTGCCAAGCACATGAGACAACAGCAATCCAACTCTGAGAAACATTCCAGCACTTCCTGAGGCTGGGAAATGAGAGCTCATAGTACCATATGTCATCTGTCACACTCTGATCCCTACACCCATCCCATGATCCAGCATGTGTGTGCTTGGGAGCAGAGAGAAAAGTCTGACAGTGCCAGAGATTCACAAGCTGCTTTTCTTCCTCAGCTGCAAAAGAGGGGACACCAAGTACAAATACTGGGAAGGCAGTGGGAAACTCATGGAGTTATTGCCCAGCTCTGCTTAGACTGCTCCTAAGAGGGGTGTAAAACACAGAGAGGAGACCCAACCTGCAGAGCCTGCAATCTAAACCAAAAATAATTATAAAAATCTCAGTTGCATTAATTACATCTTCCCCAAAAAGCAGCTGAGCACACTCTCACCTGTTTTCTCCCCCAGCAGAAAAGAGGATCTCCAGATTTTCACAGCACCCACATATACTGCTAAAATATTCTGGGAGATCAGTAATTTGTGCTACTTGCCCAGCATGTCTGGAGAAGGTGCTGACCTTGCCCATACTGAACTCAGTAGTTTCTCAGGACCTTCCCTCTGGTGGAAGGTGCCCCTGCTCATGTCAGGGGAGTTGGAATTAGAAGGTCTTTAAGGTCCCCTCCAACCCAAACCGTCCTGGGGTTCTGTGATTTCACGTAAAAAGGGACAGGGAAACTCTTTGTATTTCCCATGTTCATCTGAATTTCTCACGGTCATTCTCTGAAGGGTTAATACCTTCTGCTAAACCCTTTTCCTCTGGGACTGAGTCCAGGTGGAGCACTGGTTGCATTCCCATCCTACATTTGTTTGCCAAGTGCCAGTGCCTTTTTCCTCCTGGTTTATCTGTCCCAGGGCTTTTGCCCCTTTGTTCTGTTGCTGAAGCTGTTCCTGAAACTCAGACCCTTCCTGCTCCTACTCAGCACCCTGAGCCCTTCTCCCATGCACAGCCAAATGGTGTTGATGGCAAATTGTTCCTGATATAAGTAGGAAAACCCAGCTTTTCTTAGTTATACTCTTTTAAGCCCTGCCCTCACTCCTCCTTTGCACTTTTGATTTAAAGCCAGTTCAGAAAGACTCCAGCATAGCCATGGTATGTCCAAGCTCAAACCAGTCAGATATATTTTCCTGGGCTTTCAGTCACTGTTTGCTCAGCATGAGGCAATATCAGGGTATTTAATCCCCTGATAAAAAGCCTCCCACAAGTATTGGTAACAACAATCAGGGTGGAGGCACAGAATGGGGCAGAGTAAGTTTTTATGTGCATGTTCTCTGTCAATATTTGTCCGTGTGTGGAGTCACACTACGGTCTGTTAGCCCAGTTCTGGGAAAGTTTTCAGGTCATTATGGTGATTTTAAGGAAAACAATATCATTCAGAAGTTGGGAGAAAAATAAGAGGAAATTGGACATTTCATAGAAATCAGAAA
Organism: Corapipo altera; assembly: GCF_003945725.1. Classification (NCBI taxonomy): domain Eukaryota; kingdom Metazoa; phylum Chordata; class Aves; order Passeriformes; family Pipridae; genus Corapipo; species Corapipo altera. The sequence continues at coordinate 2,137,420 of NW_020884937.1, forward strand.
TTTTATGCCTCCTGGTGGCTACTCAAGAGAAGGATTTTTTTTTCTTTTCAATCCCTAATGAATCCCTTGTGTCCAGGGGTGAATGTTATCAGGATGGGGAATGTTAGCACCACCAACTCCAGCAGCTAATCCTCAAAATTGGCTCTTCCTGTTTGTGCTCCAAGTGTTCAATCCTTGACCTTTTTGCTCTAACCAAATAAGAGCCATTATTTTCAAATTTATCAGTGTTGCTATAGCTACCAAACCATGTGTGCCAGCCAATATTTTTTAAGATATGAATAACAAGGATATATTATATACTTTACAGAGTTTGCCATTATCATGACAATAAATTCACATGCCTTTGCAAAGAGTCAGAGGGAAATTTGTAGATAGGAATGACTGAGTTTAATGGTGCTTATTTTATCCTTTTGGGTGGAGATCAGCATTGTAGGAGGGGCTGGATGAAAAAGCATTTTGGAGGTGTTTCCTGTAGCCAAGGCTGAGAGATGAGCATCTCTAGAAAGTGGCAGTAAGGAAGAGAGAAAGAGAGAAAGAAAGAAAGAAAGAGAGGAAGAAAGGAAGAAAGGAAGAAAGAAAGAAAGAGAGAAAGAGAGAGAAAGAAAGAAAGGAAGAGAAGAAGAAAGGAAGAAAGAAAAGAAAAAAAAAGAAAAGAAAAAAGAAAAGAAAAGAAAAGAAAAGAAAAGAAAAGAAAAGAAAAGAAAGAAAAGAAGAAAAAAGAAAAGTCTACTGGCACAGACCATCATATTGTACCCACTATTTGCAGATGGAATTCTTTAGAAACTGAACATTTTATCAGGCTGTTTTCTGCATACTCCAGTGACTATACATTCCATGCTCTAATTCGGGTTTAAAAGAGGCATTTTAACTGTTCATATTTTTGTGCTTTCCTCCCACCATTCTGTCACAGCCATTTCCACTTCTCACAGGTTGTGTGTTATGTACCAACCATACTCCAGCTGCACTCTGGGTGATAAAGTGTTGCTAATTTGCTTGAAATGCTGACAAGGAGAACTCTATAGAGTGTAAATAATAACTTCATTGTTTTCCAATAGTTCAACAAAGGAGCTATTTATTGTGTTGATTTTCTATAATAGCACTTATGACTTGTGAACACTCTGTAGAGATAAGTGTGTGTTAGTTCTTTAGCAGCTGAGGCATGGGAAGATAAAATTCAATCTGCTGGTAGCTGGAGGCATTTCTTTTACACAAAATGTATTGTGGAATTGGGGGAACCAAGAGATAGCAACTTATGATTGTATAAAACTCACCATCATTGTGTCTGCCTGCATATAATTATAATTGCATAGCATTATATATTTAATATGTATGTTATAGATATTATATATTTTATATATATTATATGTATATAGTATTCGTAATATATTTATTATATTTATAATGCATTTATTTACACTATTGTATTGCTTGATAGTTTTGGTGATTTTTTAGAATAATGTTTTCACTCAAGTATAATGGCTAATATTCCTCTATTAGGAATTGAAAGGACATCAGAGTGGTTTTCCACAGAAAGTTTTAGTTGTTTGTAGGGGAAATGGGAAGGCTGACAGAATTTCCATGTTTCATTTCCATTCTGCAGGTCATGGGAAGGAACTTTCAGCGAAGGATCATCAGTCCTGAAAGCCGAATTTCCCTCTCCCCTGTGGCACAGGGGCAGCTGCAATGACTGTGACTCCCATGTCAGCTGGTTTGGGAAGCACTGGAGATGAGCTTTTCACCAGGAACATCAAAAGCAAGGGCAGAAGGGAGCTGTGTCCAAAATTACTTCCTGGCTTGCTCAGGTACCACAACCAGATCAGAGCAGCAGAGAAATAACTTATTTAATTTATAAATAGAGAAGAACATCAGAGTTTCCCCAGTTAGAACAAAGTTACTTCAGTCCCACATAACCAGTAGGAAGCCCACAGCAGTCTGTCCTACAGAAGGCTGGGGGAAGAAAAGGTAAAAGCGAATCTCAGTGAAAAGAAGGATTTGTGGCATCTTTAAAAGCTGCCACATCATGATTTCAGAAGTTACACTTCATTGATTAACAGTCAGTTCATTCCTCCCACATCTCACAGAGCTTCTGCACAGATAATCATTAAATGTGGTGTTTAATAGAATTACAGGCAAACCAATGCCTGCACACAGAGCTCCTCATCCTGTTTAGTTGTTCACCAAGGGCATAAATAACCCAAGCAGATCAAGCACAACTCTCAGAGTGAAATAAGGGCAGAGGTTTTGGAAGAAGGTTTAATTTCTGTGCTTAATTATTTAGATTTGAATTTGAAGAAATTGGATCTGATTTGTAAGGGTTAAAGGAGGCATTTACACACCTCAGTGCTCTCCTTGTTCTCAGATATTTTTGCTATTTGGCTTCAGATAAATTATAAAAATGGGTATTAATCACAATTGACTTGGGAAATCTTCAGTGGTGGTATTTCCAACTGAACTGGTGACACTGAGTTCCCCTTACAGATTTATCATTAAGGTGTAAATCAGCTAATGTGCATCTGTCATATACATTTCTATGAGATGAACTCTGCCCTTCAAGCTCCTTTTTCTCTCTGCTCACATTGAGGAGATCCAGGTAACTGTCCCACAGGAATTGTCCCATCAATACCCTGTGAGATGTTGCAGACATCTCTATTTGGCCAGATGAATCTTATTCTTATTTAAGTTCTTTAAATTCTACCTCATCAAATCAGGTTTAATAAATATAACCACAATTAACTGATGACAAATCTTGTCCATGTTCTTTTTTTCTCTCATGTCACACCTTGCTCTTTGTTGCTTATTCTTTTGTATGTCTCCACGCTTGGAACAGCCCCTCTGAATGAATTTAAAAGCTCACAGACATTTTTCTTTTCATACTTCTTTCTGGTATTTTGCTCTCAGGAAGTCAACAAAATGATACACAAAGTGTGTAAAGTATTTATGCCTTAAATGTTATACAAATTTCCACCTCCTAGTGAGCTCATCAAGGTTTATCACGTTTCTATTTAACTAAATCTTGAGCATATTATTTTTATATAAATATTTATATTCATTTTCCAGACTGGGAACAATTTTCTGTATCTTGTTCTAGGCAAAATCTTGCCACTGCTCCTGGTTCCACCTGTGTTTAAATGTGCAAAGCTGTGCAGTCCAATAGCCAAAAACCTGGTTCATGTGCTGTGCTTCCAATTCCCTCTTCTAGTACCCAGAACAGAACTGCACCCTTCCCATTTTTTGAGCTGACAAGTGTTTTCCATTAATATTGAGGAGAAGAGGTATTGTAGAGTGTCATGTGCAGGATTTCTGAGCACCCCACAACTGATTGTTCAGAAACCAGAGGAGCTGAAAGACCCCTCAAATTTCTCCCACACGAGACACTGAGGTGGGAAATCCAGCAATAATATACATTTCCCATGAAATAAAGACACATGAGGTACAAATAATTATTTATTGAGGTTAATTGATGTTATATTATGATCTTAGTGCCATGCCATCACCTTTCACAGCATTTACAGCAGATAACAGGCCTTGTGATGTACCAGGCACATGCACCACCCTTGTGCCTGGAATGTGTTCCAGAGGGAGTTTTCCAGTTTCAGAGGGACCCTCAACAACCACCTTCTGCCCAGAGAGACTTTATCTCACCCAAATTCACCTATTTATGGTTTAGGTGAGCAAATAACCCCATGCAGGTCTCCCTAGTGATTGCAGAGGAACAGATCTCTTAAAATGTGAGTCATCTGCCTTTTTCCAGACACCTGCTTTAGGATGAGAGGATTTTAATCTTGGACTCTATTGAATACATTAAGTGGAAATTCAGGAAAGAGAAATTAAGATTACAGTGACAAGCTCAGGTGTAGTTCAGGTGGGCAGGACGTGCCTCCTACACTCAGAATCTTTCCTCCAAGACATGATTATCTCTTCCCACTTTATACTTCTTCCTTGTGCTGAAGCAGAAGGAAAAAGAGGGATGTGGGATTGATGGTACAAAAAGGCAGTATACTGCTTTTAAATAACTGCATAGATGATATAAGTGCCTAGAGCAGCACTTTATCCTCTTGGCTGAATAAAGGTGAATGCATCATTAAAACTTAATTAAATGCAACTGCTTGTAGCAAAGAGAGGGTCAATGGCTGCTCTGCTGTAACACAGATCCTCTTTCTCCCTCTTGAAGTGCACATGCAGCTCCAGTAAATCCAGAAAAGCAGTGATTATTCCTTATATATATACATATATTCTTTTCATGGTCTTTGTGTTGATTATTGATTCCAGTCATAATAATTTTATTGCCTCTCTCTAGCTTTTTTGCAATTGAAATAGTTTTTTAAGGCTGAAAGTGGGGAAAAACATGGTTTATTCAATTTTGCTCACTCACCAAGAAAAGATGCTTAGCCTGGAAAGACTTACTAGAGGACAATGATAATAATATTATACCCTGATGTGCTCTTTTTATCAGCATGTTTACAAGAGATTGCAGGAGTGAAATGATTTGTACAAGTTCATCCTCTGCACTATCAGCCAGAAATCCTCTCTCCTGAGTCCTTGGTCTGCAATTCTTCCTCCACTACATCCTTCTGTCCCTATACATTTTTAAGTAACAAATGGCACTTCTGGTTATGTTTAAGTTCCCTTGAAGTTGTGATGTTGAACTTTTGCTCTCACCAACCTTTGCTCCCCTCACAGCACAGAGACACAAGTTATTTTATAAAGGACCTTCAACAGCTCGATACAAGTGCTACAAAGGGTACAGTGCTGATAGGGCAGGAGATGAAATGTGGAGAAGACCCAAAATCATCCAATCCCAATCCCCTGCCATGGGCAGGGACACCTTCCACTAGCCCAGGTTGCTCAAAGCTCCATCCAACCTGGCCTTGGACACCTCCAGGGATCCAGGGGCAGCCACAGCTTCTCTGGGCAACCTGTGCCGGGGCCTCCCCACCCTCACAGGGAAGAATTTCTTCCTTAGAGCTGACCTAAATTTCCCCTTTTTCAGTTTGAATCCGTTACTCCTTGTCCTGTCACTACAATTCCTGATGAAAAGTCCCTCTCTGGCTTCCTTGTAGGCCCACTTTGGATACTGGAAGGCTGCTCTGAGATCTCCATGCAACCTTCTCTCCTCCAAAAGAACCTTCAGCATTTGAATTTCTACCTTTCCCCTGATGGACTGTCCAGCTTGAGAACAGAACTCCACTCATGGAGTTGGGTTTTTTGGGAGATAAAAGGTGCCTTGAATGTTCCATGTGGAATTGGCTTCGCTCTGGTGGTAAAGGCATCAGGCTACGGAAGGGGGAATCCTCTGGATGAAAGAGAAGAGTGGGGCATTCAGCCTCCTGGAATCTCCACAGTGGTCCCTTTACAGCTGGAATAACCCAGCCAAACCTCTGGGAAGTTTTCTTTAGGCTGAATTCAATTTTGTGCACTGTAAGATGTAAAGATGAGGGCAAGAAATGGAAAACCTGAAGCACTCAACAACTCAGAAGAAAGTTTTGAGCAGTGTTTAGTCTCAATGAGGGAACAAGAGTTCACATTTTCTCAAAGTAAGTAGCATTAGAGAAATAGGAATACTGCAACCTTCCTTTTAAAGCTCACACTGGAAGATGATTTGTCTTCAAAGGCAGCAAAAATTACAGTATTGAAGAGAAACAGTTGTTTATATAAGGATTGTGCTTTTAAACTACATCAAAAGGCCACCTAAGCACAGGTTTAACTATAAAGATTCCACTCATCCTAATCCTATTTATCAAATCTCTTCTGCTTATGTCTTGTTGACCACAAAGCCACGCATGGAATAGTTTTGATCCACTTGGAATTTAGGGATAAGGACACAGTTCATATCCTGACTGTTCAACAAAGGCATCTTTTTAAAATACATGGGAGCTTCAGTAAGGCAAGGAATGTTAAAAGAACCACCAAAACATCCTTCTGTTTGCTGATAGCTCTCCACACGAAGGAAAGAACAAGGAAAATATGGCAGAAAAAGCACCTGGAAATGTAACAGTTAAAAAAAAAAAAAAAAGTCAATAACTAATTCTAAGAAGAAGATTAGAATTGAGATCAACCTGTGAAAGTGGTGGGGATTTTTTGCCCTTTTTTTTTTTTTTTTTCCATTTGGTGTTTTTTCAAGTAACTTTTAAAATATTCCAGATCTTCTTGGAATCCCGTGGGCTGTAACCAATGGCTAAGCATGTGTTTGGGAAAGCAAATTACTAATTTTCTGACAACTTGAAGACTTTTAAGAGACACATTCCTGGAACAGAATATTTCACGGCCTATTTAAATGATTTTGCCAGTGAAGGACATTTATTAGTCCTGAAACTTGTAGACATTGAGAATGGGGCATTATTATGATTTCCCAGAACAATAATACTTTGCCACTCTCCATTAATTTGAAAGGACTCTGTTCTATGTGCACAAGGGGTAATTATAAGACTATATTAGAGTTTTTATTTTTTCCTCACTAACATTTTTTAATTTTTTTCTTTTTTTCTATGTCAGTGCTGCAGGTCTGTCCTGTTTAAACACTCTGATTCTGGTGCTTAAGGCCTATAAATGCTCCGACTGTGCTTCATTTTCAGATAATTTAATCTTGTATTTAAATCAAGGAGCAGGGCAACCTGAACCAGAATCTGTGGTTATAAACAGACTTGGAGCTCACAAACAGCCACCCTGACAGCAGCATTTCCCACTGTGATCCTTCTCTTCCCTCAAATCTGTCAGTGGAATTCTGCATTTGGCAGAATGTTCCACTCGAGCAAGAATGAGAAGAACAAAATGCTGGTCTTTCCTAAATCATCTTTTCTTGACTGAAAATTAAGGAGCACTCAGAAAACTAGACCTGCTAAAAGACCTGAGGGCAGGAAAACCTCCAGGAGAGGAGAAGCCTGACCACTTATCCACTGCTGATAGAGGGAATGCAGGAATCCTAATCCACATCCTAAACTGGATGTGGGGGGAAGAAATAACTGGAAAAAAACATCAATCCATGGCATCTGTATCACTGCTGTATTTCCAAATACATCTATTCTCACACTATTTTGTATGTGAAGTATTACATGTATTAGTGTTCCTAAATTAGATTATTAAATATAAATTATAGTATCAAAATATTAACATTACTAAATGCAGAATCCTGCATTTCCTTCCTTCCAAATCTTGAATTAAAGTATGTATTTTGTTCCGTTTTCCAGTTTCTTGACCATTTTATCCAGAAATGTCTCCAGATAATTTCCTCCAAGAGCTTGTGTTCTGGAGAAAAATGCCAAATGGGGAGTGCTGCAACTCCTGAGGGGTTTGTGTCTCTTGACTTGTAATGACTTTTGCCTTTCATTATTCCCTACTCTGGAATTCCCCAGTCACTGGAATTGCTGGAATAGGTGTACATGACACACCTTTCACAGCCAAGACATTATTTTTACCTTTGTGCAGCCTTTAAAACCAGAGGGTGGGGATTTCCCCATGCAGATAATTAAACAGGTGATTAAACAGATATTGTAGAAGTATTTAGAATGATTCCACTATTTTCCTTGTGCTTTGGGTCCACAGTATTCCTGGAGAAGTTGTATCAAACCCTCATTTTCTTAAAAAAATGCTTACTTTTGCCTCTACTCTCTGTAATTTCTGATTGAGAACAACACTGGGTATTTATATTTGCCAGCATCAGTCTTGTTAATCATCCAACCCACCCTCCACTTTTACTTGGGGCCCATCAATCCTTTGTTCTCCCAGACCTTGGAATGTGGACCTGCAATGCCATCCCTGTCAGAGTGGCTTTGCTTCTCTAATTTATAATTGAGCTTCAGCTGTTTTCTGTAATTTGGAGGCTTATTGGGCAATGTAGAGAAGGATGAATTTTCCCAGTTGTCTGAAAAAAGCTAAGAAAATGTGAAATGTTTGTTAGAAGTTAAATATTTAATTCTAATTTGAGAGTAAAATAATTATTTTGGGGTTTGAAGCCTTTATTTATTTAGAAACACGTCTTTAATCAAAAGGGTTAAATGTTGCCTTTTAAGAATAGCATTTTAGGCTGAGTGTTTCATTTGGGATGAACTGCAGCTGCTATTCCATGGCTTTTTTTATATTTTGACTGTTTCACAACAAAGCATAAAATAAGACTGTTCCTTCTTTCTTCTGTAGACAAGACAGATTAATGGCTGAGAATGAAAATACTGCAGTAATTTGGAAGAGATTTAGGAGCTGGAGCAGTGAACTGAACAAACTGAGGTATTTCTGGCTATATATAATATCTACAGTGTGGGTGTTTACTGAAATAGCCACCCTGGTCTGCCTTTACAGGCAACAGAGGTCAAATTATTATTATTATATTATCATTAAAACTATAAATGATATATAAATAATAATAAATAATATAAATATATTAAAAATATAAAATTGCTATCAATAATGTGTTCTAGAGAGTGGTGTGTCTTCATCAGGCAGAACTATCAAACCATCGTCTCCCATTTCCCCTCAGTGGCTACAAAGGGATGTGAGTAGAATATTTTGCCTGGAGAAGGGTCTGTTGCCCAGATTTGAAGGTGAGATGTTGCTTCCACACTTCCCTCCAGCTGCCAAACCTACAGGGAGAAATATGAAAAGGAATGACCAGCTGATGAGGAATTTTATGCTGAATCCCAGTCACCAGGTGTGGGGTAGTTGCTTTTTGTAAGGATGCAGAAATAAACAAGGACAGAAATAAGGACAGAAATAAGATATAAACTAATAAACAGCTGGGAGAGCTGGGGAGGGTTCACCTGGAGAAGAGAAGGTTCCAGGGAGACTTGAGAGCCCCTTGCAGGGCCTAAAGGGGCTCCAGGAGAGCTGGAGAGGGACTGGGGACAAGGACATTGAGTGGTAAGACGAGGGGAAATGGCTTCCCACTGCCAGAGGCCAGGGATAGATGGGATATTGGGAGGGAATTCTTGGCTGTGAGGGTGGGGAGGCCCTGGCACAGGTTACCCAGAGAAGCTGTGGCTGCCCCTGGATCCCTGGAAGTGTCCAAGGCCAGGTTGAACAGGGCTTGGAGCAACCCGTGCTGGTGGAAGGTGTCCCTACCCATGGCTGGGTGGTGGAACTGGATGGTCCCTTCCAACCTAATCCATTCTGGGATTCTCTGGAGCACTGCACTGCAGGAAGGAGGACAACTCATCCTCAGAAACTCAAAAGCAGTGCTGAGAAACACAGTTTGCTTTTTCTGTCCTTTTGTGTCTGATTCCCTCAACTAGATCACATGTGCCTTGAAAAATTATATGGGAATCCAGATCCAAGATTCACTTAGGAAAAGACAAATCTCTGTAATTTATGGGGAAATAAATTTTACCAGAAATATTCCATCTTCTCTTGTGAAAGTGTGTAATGGTCAACTGATCTGCTTTTACAGGACAAGTGTTGTGGTTCACGAGGAGTTTAAAGACAAAACTTTGATTCCCAGGAATATATTTTCAGGAACTGTTTTCATGCTAATATTTTATGGGCTAAATATGTCAGGATGAGTCACTCGGAAGACATTAGTTTGGACAGACAGGGACTTTTAGAAATATTTAGTATTTCTTAGTTTCCAGGGTAAGCTGGCCCTTAAATGCCTCAGATGGGGAAATGGAGTCATGTTTAATAATTGATAGTAAGTTCCCATAATCAAATATTCATTGCATTCTCTTTCTGAGCAGAGTACATATTATTGGACACTATACATATTTATGTTAAAGTTACAAAATTTATTAACTTCCTTTTTTTAGACTACAATGTATTGTTATGGGAATCTTTTCAATATTGTAATGACACGGGAAATTAATGTATTTCTGTGCTAATGTGCACTTCATAAGAGAAATTATTCAAAAGAAAAGAAGGTAGTGGATGAGATTTCCAAGTTACTTCATCACATCCAGATATATTTCTTCCACCATGGTGACTATTTCAAAGTTGTCTGGCCCAACCTCAAATTCATTTCCCAATCAACAGAGATGATGTCAACCCTCACCTTTAATCGTCTGAAAACTGCCTTTCTATTTAACTTTAAATCTGCTGTTCTTCTGCTTTTGTATCGCTCTAATTAAATAATAATTTATTTGATTTTCTTCTCTAGGCCAAATCCACATTGGCCTATTTTTCAGGTAACACTCTTCCATAAGAAATTCTCATGGATTTCTACTGGACATTTAATAAAGTTCAGTTTGTGCATAGAGACTTACAGGAACAACACAGAGAGCTCTGAGCGTTGGGTCAGCAAATCCTCATTTGTTTCATTCAAGAAAATGCCTGCACCGATTTGAATAGTTTCATAAAATGTTTTGGATCACCTTTTCCTAGAATTCTCTATATTCAAATGCATTTTTCCTTTTTTTGGCATTCTGAAATGCCATCCAGAGAAGAAACCTGCATTTTTTTGGCATGTCAGAATGTGGGTTTGGTTTCTTCATGTGCATTTTGGGTAGTTTGTGCCTCTTGCCAAGCAATTCAAGCTTCCAGGGCTAATCCTGGATAATTACTTTAAAGAATGTCCTTTATCCAATAACAGTTGTACACCTCCAACTCTGAAGCCATTTACCTGAGCTTCTTTCCACTTACAGCAAACAAAAATAAGCTGAAGTGTTTTCCCACTGCAAGTGGTGTCTGTAGATAAGAGGGTGACTGGAAAAAAAGAACTCCACGACTGGCTGTGCCTCTTCTCTGAGAATTAAAAAATAAAATACAATTCAACTGAACTGAAGTAGAATTCAACAGTTTGTCACAGTGAGACACTGAGTGTGAGAATTCTCCAAATGTCCCAATTAGGAATTTTGTTCTCAAACCCAAAGAGTCACGTATTTAAAGGCTAAGCATTTATACAGATCTGCTGTTAAAGATTCTCTAGATAATGAATAGAACATTACTAACATTTTCAGACAGAAATTTAGCATCCAGAGCAGCCAAAAATCACCTTCTGGTGGTGCCTCATTCTCTTATCTATACAGACACTTAGATAATTTATATGAACCACCTGGCTTTCATATGACTTTCTTAGGTTGGTCTAATACTTTCATACAAAACTCTTTGCAAGTCTTAAACTCAGAACACTGCCAGGATCCCATGGGAGATCTGTTTTGCAATGTTTTCTAGACCTCCTGACATGGAGTGTTGTCATCCATTCTCCACAGTTTACATGATAACTGTTAAAAACTTCAACAGTTTATAAAATAATGCAACAATTATTGCTGGATGGTCTAGTTGTTCTTTTACTTGAAAGCTTATCCTGATAGACAAACCCCTAGAGAACTGAACTTTAAAATAGAATAGAAAAGTAAGACTGCTTAGTCACTTATATGAATTACTACATGGTGGATTTTGTTTCTCTTTGATTTATGCCTTCACTTGAAATTTTATGACTGTAGAAATTAAGTTGCAGCTACATTCACATCAGCAGGCCAAATAAAAGAGAAATCTGTGGAATTTCCTGTGCTGTCTAAAGGACTAAACAAGACATTTCAGTGGCTTTCTCCAGTTTCTCGTGTGGTGACTCTACGAGGCACAGAGGAATAAATGAAAACTCCTGAATGAAAATTCCCCTGCTTGAGTGGCTACAAAGGGGGATAGAAACAGGACAGGTTAAAATGTTCTGGGAGGGAGGGATTACCTGAGGAAGGGAGAAGATAAAAGGTTTTTCTGGGAGGACACTGGGTGGGACTGTAAGCTGTGAGTTTGAAAGGAAGGTATCTTATCTGGGATGCATCAGAGCTCAAGTGTATTTATGGACAAAACACTGAGGGCTTATGGTCTGTATGTCCAGTAAATTTGATGTTCTGGGAAGTATTTGCATCCAAATACAGGGCCTCTGTAGCAATTTTCATACCCATGTGGTGACTCCAATCCTTTTCCAGTTCTTTAGAAATGCATTTTTGGGATATTTCATGATACTTGTGGTTTGAGTGCAGGAGAATGTGGGAGTTCAGTCTCCATCTTTTGCAGGCTCCACTGTCTAAACAGCTCAAGTTCTTTGCTCAAACAAGGGCAAGAACAAATAGAGACAGGACTGTTAAAGGGGGTGGAGATATGAGGCCAGATCTTAGAAAGACCTTCACTCCTTGAATGCAGCAGCTGAAGACACTCACCTTTAGGGTACTTCAGGTGACACTGGACAACTTTGTGCCAGCAGCCAAAGCAAGTTATTTACTGTCAGGTGATGTCCTGGGGGCTTAAACAGCCAGGTAACATCTAAGACACCTCCATCCAGACACTCAGCTCCAGGCAGCTTTTTCTCTAGGCAGAACCCCTTGCTGAGCATCTTATCACTTGTTTTGTCCTATTCAAGGAAAATATATCCCAAGAGTCTGAGCATAAAGGACTGGTTGCAATATCTTTGATGTTGATATCTTGCAGCCCTGTCAAAAGCTTTGCTGATATACAAAGCAAGATGAAAGTTTTAGGAAATCAGAGTGTGGACACCTGTGACACTGGTAGAGCAAGTGAAAGGATTATTCTCATCCCAACAGACTTGTGCTGCTGTATAAATACAGTCACAGCACAGAGACACAAAATCATTTGTACTGCTAAATTGGGACATCATCTCAAGTGTCTTTATGTTACATGTCAGGAGAAGAAGTCTCTTGGCACCTGAGCTGGACCATCATTCATCAGACTGATGTTCTTTAGTGGGTGTTCAGCAGTCCAGGTGAAGACTGAACACAATAATTCTTCAACATTTCCACTCCATCAGTGCAGAAAGACAGGCCTGGGTTAAAGAGTGAGCCCTTGACCCTGAATGATGCACCATAAAGTCATTGATCTCCATTTCCAGCCCTTCCTTTCCCACATGCACTGAAGTCAATGGGATTGATTTTTGTGCCTGAGCCGCATTTGCATTATGGATTTTGAAATAATATTAATTCTGCTGCTCCTGGTGTGCAGAGAAGATATGTGGTTTCTCAGATATAGACATCTCTGGGAATGCTTTTTGGTTCTCTGCTGCAAGCCCATATCCCATTTTTGAACAGGAACTCAGAAAGTAGATTTTTTTTCTCCAGAATTCTTATATTTACTATCTTAGCCTGGATATTTCTTATTTTTCCCTTGTGTTGCACACTTATGATACTCAGGTCTGACCATGGGATCCTTTTTTTGGGTTATTTGGTCTCAAAGACAAGGATTGCTATTCTAGTTCTGGTATTTGGATGAGGGTTCAAGTGCTAACACTACTTATTTATTACATAATTGCTGTTACTTTAGTATTTTCAACCAAAAAATCTCTGAGAAGACACTTACAAATTTTGCCATCAGGCTGGTCACATAAATGAGGCAAAATATCTAAAATTCTAACTAATATTTTAACATCACCAGAACGCTTCTGACATGTAAATTATATCTCTGTTGACAGACCAAGGTGGTGTCAGGTAAAAAAAAAAAAAAGAAAGAAAGAAAGATGAAAAAATAGTTCAATCTCAATGGCACAACCTGTTCCTTCCTCATCCCACCAGATCAAGCTCTGGTAGGACAGAGCTATTTGACAAACCTTGGCTGGCACTGGAGTTGTTTTTCCTCCAGGAAAACCTGGAAGAATCTTTGACATTTCCTCCCATAAAAAGTTCTTCCAAGAGGAGCAGAACTGTTAAGCTGCTGTGTGATAAGAGAGACACAGAGGGAGAAAGAAAGGGACATATGTATTGGGATCAGTCTTTTAGGACCAACCAAAACAAGGTGAGGCAAATCCCTTATTCAAGAGAGTGCAAACCATCTGATAACACCTCGTGGATCCCAGGACCCAAATAATTATGGGAAGAATGCTAAAACGTGCCATATGACTTTCATGTGGTTTTATTCAAGCCAAAATTCAGTTCAACTCAGCTGCCTAATGATTAGTTTTTTCTCTTATGCTCAAACATTTAGGCTGACTCCTTGACCACTGTGGAAATGGAAGCATTTCCTAAAAGGGGATCATTCCAGTATAAGCAGATGCTGGAAATGCACAGGTTTTGTCATAGCTGGTGCTCAAAACTGGACAGTTGAAGTCAGATGTGATGGATTTCACCTTTATGATTAAATCCTTCCTATTGAAGCCAAAAGGCCTTTTGCTGTGACTTTAACTTCTGTTGTTCTGAGGATTTCGGTTCTTTTTTGCTTTATGACTCCACCAAAGCCTATGCTGCCTGTTCTGTTTGTGTTTCTAGGTTTTTAATTGTGTTTCTTTCCATTTACTCGCTTTTATGTTTTCTGTAAGCAAAATAACAGGTTTCTTCCTTACATGGAAAACAACTGCTGGAAAAACTAGAAGAAAATGCCAGTTCAAACCCCAGGTCTCCAGCAGTCCTGCAGTCTGTGCAACCCTCCCATTATTCCTCAAATGAAAGGATAAAACATTCTGGAAAAGACAGAGTATAATACCTGCTGAAATGTTTCCTTAGCCAGGACCCAAGACAAAAACTTTGAAAGTGAAGTGTCAAAAAAAAAAAAAAGTCTTTTCAAAAAATAATTTTATTAACAGTGTGACAAACATTGCTTTTGTTCAGCTTGGTACCCACAGGGCTTAAGCCCAAACCACTGTCAACACAAACCCAGCTAAGCAAACAGCACTGTAGCTGTGGTTTTCTTTTGCTTTTAGCTTTTTTTTTTCCCATTTAATTCAAAGAAATGACTGTATTTGTGTGAATCTGTGGATGTGTGAGAGGTTTTATCCTTGTCTTACAGCCTGAGCTTTTCCAACACTTTAAACAACTTACAGGAACAGTGCTATTTTTAGTTCAGTCTTTTGAAACATTTGACCACCTTGAGGATTAACTCTTAGTGGAGCCGATGAGGAGAATTTATTTTACATTTATATTGTCATCACAGGTGGTGATGTTCACAGTTTTCATGATTACAGCTGCCTAATATTTTTATTTATATAGGTCCATAATTCGTAGCTTCCAGATTTGCAAAATTAACCATTGTGGGCTGAGATGGTTTAGTTCACATTTCTGCCTCATGACGATTTCTCCCTTTCAAATTAATTTTTTAAAAATAAAAGTGAATTCATCTCCGAGAAGAACAATAAGAGAAAATTAGTTGCTTTGCTCATGTTAAAAAAATTAATGTCTTTCCCCTTTGTTCTCTTGTGCCTCTGGTGCAAAAGATGGTATCGAAAACTGGAGAGGATGAAAGGGCAAAACCACTGACTTTTCTATCAGAGGTGAGGTTTTGTGTTTCTTCTGGATAATGGTCCAGTTTATGAGTAAGACAAAAACCTCTGAGATATCACCACCTGCACACAGACAGAAGAAACAACTCAGAGATCTACTTGGATGTCTTAAGAACCACAGCAAGGGATCTAAGGGCCCTTAATTCAGGAGGACAGTTCAATGAATGTCCACCCAAACTGATTTAAGACACCAAAGCAAGAGGTAGTTCTTCTCTTGTTTTGAGTTTTTCTAATTTTGTGTCCTCAGCTATTGGTCAGACCTCAGCAAGAGGCAACCTCAGTATTCAGGGTTCAAATGCACATCCAAGGAGCAGAATCCAGGGCCAGCAGTGGGTAAGGGCATGAGCCAGCCCTGTTGAGCAGCCACAAACAAATCAAGGATCTGAAGAGAGTAGCCAGGAGAGGGAGTGGCTGGAGCTGTGTCAGGGGTGGTTTTGGTTGGATATCAGGAGAAGGTTATTTATCCAGATGGTGTTTGGGCACTGAACAGGTTCCCCAGGGCAGTGGGCACAGCACCAAGGCTGCCAGAGCTCCAGGAGGGTTTGGACAATGCTCTCAGGCACGTGGTGGGACTGTTGGAGTTGTCCTGTGTAGGGCCAGGAGCTGGACTTGATAAAAAGGACTGAAGATCATGAGAGACACAGCATGAGATCATGCATATACTTGATTTGGGGCAGAAATCTGGACTCCCTGCACTGGATCTGGAAGATACAAACCCTTTCTGATACTGGTTTAGGACAAAACAAATCCTTGTGTACTGTGAACTGTCTTCTGAATGATCCTATAATGTCTCTTCAATTAACAAGATGTCCCCTTTAGTTGCCCGAAGTCAGACAATATGAACACCCCTCAGAGCTTCTGCTTCACTCATCCATGGCCCTGGGGTGGATTAACCCTGAGCTAAACCCAGCTGGGAATCCAGCAGTTTTCCATACTCATTATAGGGTGTTTGACTGCACTTTTCCACACTGGTGTGCCACAGACAATCCTCTTTTGTCCTGTCAGATCTCAGATCTTTGAGCAACACAACGACAACATCCTTTCCCAGCAGAAGTGTGATCTTTTTTCACTGCCAGTTCCTGAGCTGATCTGAGCGAGTTCAGGAAAGCTGAAAACTCTGCTTTTGTCCAAGTCTCCAGTTTGTCTTGGAGGTAGAACAGGTTTTTCTCCCAGTTTTGGGCAGGAGTCCATCTGACACTGAACTCCCAGTATACCTGGCAGGTATATCAGGTGGCAGAGCTCAGATTCTGCAACTCAAGAGCTGGAACTGCAGGATAAAGAGAGGAAAAATACAGGAACATAAGTTTGGATTTTTCAGGAAAAAAACTCTTTATTTTTCACATTTAATTTTGTTATATTTCTAGCTGAAAGTTTACAGAAGGGTTATTATATAAATTATTGGAAACAGAGCCTTCCTACTTTTCAAGGTTCTTTTGAGAAGTCCTGCTTAGTCTATTATTATCATGATGCATATGTATGACAAGTAGTATTTTAATGCTGTTTGATATGAAATCTAAAAGAACATAGTACCAAAAGAGAAAGAAAGAGGAAAAATAAATCAGAACAAGCTTAAATTTTTATATACCTTCTCATTTAGGAAAAAAAAAAAAATAGGACTGCCTTGTGGTGATTTGTGACATTGGATTAAATAATTAAAATATTTTTATACAGTTTTCTAACGCAAAAAAAAATTCATACTTATTCCAGAACTTTTCACAATCTGAAACAGCAGGGTTTAAACATAGATAATTTTTTCTGGTCTCTCTAGTGAACAGAGACAGAGGCTCCTCCAGGTAAGCCAGAATTACATTGGGTGTCTCTTCTCATTTAATCTCTGAGGGATCTTCTCTTCTTCTGCACAGCCCAGGCAGTGTTGTCATCTGCCTTGGGCTGCAAATACAGCCAGGACGGATATTCCCAGCTGCCAATCCACAGGAGGACTTCACTATTATACAGGAAAAATGAAAAGATGATAAAGTGCTGAAAGGAAAAAATACAAACTGCAAACCTGTGAACACTGGACAGGATTCAAGTACCCAAACTGGAACCACTTAAAATTGTCGCGTTTCTGTGGTTGGATGTCCAGGGGCAGCTTAAAATCAGCACAGACAGGGAACATCTCCCAAGGAGGAATCATCAGAGAGACTTATGATGGAGAAAATGGTCTTGGGTTTACCAGCTCCTGAAAAGACCAGTAATCCAAGGATCAGGGAATGATTTAGGCTGAAAAATACCTTTAAGATAATCAAGTCCAGCCATTAACCCAGCACTGCCAGGTCCACCACTAAATCACCACCCCAAGCACCACAACTACACATCTTTTCAATCCCTCCCTGCTGGAAAGGCTTTGGTGTGGATTTGAGAGGGCCCTGCTTCATTTCCCACTCCTGCACTGAACAGCTGGTGTGAACATGGCAATAAAAAAACAATAAAAATCTAAATTTAAACGAGACCCAGGACTAATCATTAACCCACTTTGCAGATTCTTGTGCATTTCCCTATAGCAACTGTGCCTTGACAGCAACATCAGGAAGTAATAAATTACACTAAAATTGCTTTATAATTTTCAATAATTAATCAAATTAATAACAATGGTTCCAGACTCCACTGCACAAATAATGAATCCCTTTTGGCCTCATTTTTCCTCTTTGAACTGGAAACAGAAAGGTTGCTTTTGAAGGTACATATCTCTATGAATGGTCAGTTCTTCAGGGAATGGTCATGAGGTACCTGAGAGGAGAGTTCTCAAACTGCTTCTGCAGTACATATAAAGAAGTAAGACTAATATAGGTTGGGCTCAACGATCTCAGAGATCTTTTCCAACCTAGCTGATTCTCTGATTCTGTAATAATGGTTTTTCTAGAGGTAATAGCCCTGCAAAACTGGAGTTAGTATTTTCCAGATGAGGTAGATTTACTCCTTTTGCCTTGTTGATTTGTTAAACTTTGTGCCAGGAATGCATATAATAATTTGATTTATGATTTATTTGAATGTAGAGAAGTCTTTACCAACATAGAATCATAGAATGGTTTGGGTTTGAAAGGATCTTAAAGATCATCTCATTCCACCCCCTGCCATGGGCAGGGATGCCTTTCCCTAGCCCAGGTTGCTCTAAATTCCATCCAACTTGGCCTTGGACACTTCCAGGGATGGGGCAGCCACAGCTTCTCTGGGCAACCTGTGCCAGGGCCTCCCCACCCTCACAGGGAAGAATTTCTTCCTAATATTTCATCTAAATCTCTCCTACCTTAGTTTAAAACTGTCCCCTCTTGTCCTACCACTATTTACCTGTGCAAAAAGTCTCTCCCTCTTGCATGAGCCCACTTTGAGTATGTTTAAAAAGACCCCTGCCAGGAAATTTGTGACTCAGATACCCTCTGGTTGCACAGATGCTGGAAACCCCAGAAAGTTGTGTGGTTTGGTTACAGCTCTCTCCATCTGTCCTAGCAAATCAAGTAGGGCTTGGGCCTGTTTTCTGCTTCTCAGGCCAAGGATGACATAAACCCCCTTGTCTTTACAGCTGAGCTCTTTCAACACTCGAAACAACAATGTCAAACACAAACTATCTGTTGGGAATGACCCCTGTGGGGCTGCAACTTCCGAGCCAGGAGGTGTTTTGGGAGTGCTGCTGGACTCTGCTGGCCCAGAAGGGCTGTTCCTCACACTGGGGACAATCTCAAAAGTTTGTAAATATATCAATAAACTTCCATTTCCCTGCAATATTCCCTGCCTGTGTTTAATTCACTGCTACAGACATAGCACCATGAGAAGGCATTTCTTGTAGTAGAGCAAGCAAAACTCTGTTACTCGATGGGACAAGTATTACAGATTCCAGGTGTTTTGATCCATTAAGATGTAATTTGGAGAGTTCTTGCTTTTTCACGAGGAAAGAAATCAAGATAAAATTAATGAGAAATGCTTTGCAGGCATGTAGTAATTTACATACATGAGTATTAAGCCATAAAAGCTGAGGACTTTGATGAAGAGCAGAAATCTCAGCAGCACCAGAGTGATGCTGGATTTTATGCCAAGCAAGGGCAAAACTGTAAAGCTTGCACTTCATGGAGTTTAAAAAGACATAGCACATAAACACCAAGGCAGAAATAGAAAGGAAAGAGTAAAACTGAGGTTTCCTGTGCTGCTTGCCATATTTCAAGTAGGCTCAGATCACTCTTTAAAAACATAAACTCCACTCCAGCCCTAAGTGAGTGAGTGCTCTCTGCTCTACATCAAAATAGAGGGTTGTGATGATCTTTTGGGGCCTTAACATCAACAAATACTTTAAATAAATGCATGTTTCCATGCAGAGCTCTCTGCTTCTCTCTGTGTATATAATGCCTGGCTGTAGGTCTGGCCAGTGAATGGCCATTCCACCCAAGGAATTTCCTATGGGCATGTTTAAAATCAGATTTTAAACATACTACACTGCACTGCTACTTTTTTTTTTTTATCTTACAGTCTCTCTGGTTTTCCTCTAAGTAGAATTCCTCTACATTAGGTTAAAAGTAGCTGCACTTGTTTTATTTTGGAAGCTAAGCCTGGGTTTACCTTGTTCCTCCATGAAAGTCTATATGGGAAGGCAAGGCTGGAAAAGCAGAAAGGGGGGGGATTCATCTCACCCAACCTTTTGTATCTAAACTTAAGGCAGCTACAGGTTTTCAATCCATTTTGCCTGTTACTCACATTCTAAGAGGACAACTTTGGTGAAAACTTATATTTATATATGTAGGTTTAAGATGCTTAAATTAGAACAAATAAATCCCACCTGCAATGAAGCAGAAACCTCAGAAAGTGGTATTTTATAACTCCTAAAATGAGAGGCAGTGAGAAGAAGGAAAGAAGAGAACAGGTCTCTGACTGCCTCTAAATAAACCCCTTTAACCCTTTTTCTTAATGTTTCCATTTTCCAAATTATTTCAAAGCTTTTTGTGTTTTCTGTTCTGGTTCAAGCCAACCATGACTGTGGCACCCGACAAAAGAGGAAGAAACACAAATGTTTTAATTTACAAGATAGATTTTTTTTTTTTCTGAAGAACCTGATCCCAGAATGGCAGATTTATCTCAAGGTATTTATCTGTTTTTGCCTGTTCTCATATACTTCACATGGCCACTGTTTAAATACAAACACAAACATCTCTTCTACAGTTTTGTTTGAAGACCAAACACTATCCAGAAAGATGACACAATATTTCATGGGATTGCAGCTAGTAGAAGATGGTGAAAAAAAACCAAGATAGTTATTCCTAGGTTAGAGTTCCAGTTATTCCACCTCTCCAGGTGTCTTGCAAGTAAACACAAGGGATTATTATTTTTCCCTACTAAAGAGTAAATTTTCAGAAATGTCAGGAATTGTTGAAGATGTAAAAGTAGCAGACAATGAAATTATCCAGTGCTGTTTTTCCAATTGATTTTATTTATATAAGACCAACCCTAGAAAAGATGGGAAAGGGAGGGAGAGGAGAGTCAGGAGAAACACAGGAGCTTTTACAATGAGTTAAAAACCCTTGGCTTGAGAAAATTTACAATTAGATGTTGACCCAAGACAAGCTGAAACATTTCTTCTGAATTTTCCTTGGAGGCTGAGGAGATTATTCAAACTCAAATGCTCTGAGGTACATCACGGACAAAAAACATAAAGGAACTTCTGTGACAAACCCAAATATTCCACATTTCACACATTTCAGACCCAAATATTCCACATTTCAACGGAAGTGGTTATTGTCAGGTTTGAGAATCCCTGTCGCCCAGAAATTTACAGTCAGGGGATCGTAATGGAAAAAAAAATGAACCATGTGCTGAAATATTTTATTGTGAGTAATTTAGTGGGGGGGAAACAAAGGCAGGCATGGGATCTGTGCTTTGTCTCCAAGTGTAAATGTGGAGCTGTCCCCCAAAGGGAGAAACTAATAGGCTCAATTAAGGTATAATTGAGCCTTTTGATGAGTTTGAAGGAAATAATCTCTTGCTGCTTCCCCGCAGAAGACTCAGGGCCCGTATTCTGTCACTGCACGTGCTGAGAGGCAGCTGCTGCTTTCTCTGGGTGGAATTTTTATTGCATTTCCCCTGTTGGTAAAGCACACAAAGGGCTGTGTGGGTTCAATGACTGAGAAATGATATTTGGAAGTTCGCAGGTTTATTTTTGTCGTAGAAGTGAGATCTTTACACGTCAACTCGATGGCAGCCCCACCACCCTGATGCGTCCTGGGAGAGGATTCTTACCCCGTAGTAGCTTCTAATTCCATTTCTTTTTAAGTCTGAAACTCTTCAAATCACGCCTGTGATTAACCATGTCAGGCCTGTCAAAATACAAGAAGGTTTGATGGGATTAAATCCAAAGCAGCATCTCGCAGAGGGATGTGTCACAGCTAGGAATTTGTTTCTTCTTTGTAATATTGGCAGGGAAAAAATATTCTTTTATGATGCTACTCTGTATAAAAAGTTTACTCTAAGCGCTGCTACAGCCAGCAATATTTATAATTTCGTGATTTAGACATCTCCTGCTATTTCGTTGTGTTCTGCTTATGATACCATGGAAATTACTCTGAGAATGAATTGAAATAAAATAAAAAAAAAGTTAAAAGTTAAAAAATAAAATTTAAAAAAAAAAAAAGAAAAATAAGAAATAAAAATAAAATGAAAAATAAATAAAATAAAAATGAAAGAAAAGAGAAAAAATAAAATAAAATAAAATAAAATAAAATAAAATGAAATAAAATAAAATAAAATAAAATAAAATAATAAATAAATATAATACTGTTAACAGGAAGAAATTGAAGACTGAGAATTCCAGAATTCCAGAATGTACATCCTTCGTTCTGAAGTAGAGAGATGGAGAAGACTCATTGAATTATCCATTTCATCTCTGTGTAAAGCATAGGGAGAGTAATGTAAAAGTGAAGGAATAAGGTTGTTTAATTGAAAGGTTGGAAAAGTAAAACAAAGTGAATTTGCTTTATAAAAATCACATTAATCAAGCAAAATATTTTCAAGTTTGGGAAATCTCACATAGGTCCACAGTTGGTTTTGAGATGGAGCCATTCAAGGAATTCAGATCCAGACATTTAAACAAATATAAAATAAATAAATAGAAATAAATTTAGTATGAAAGTAAATAACAAAACATATTAATATTATATTTATAGTTAAAATATAAATGTATTTTTAAAAAATATGTAAATATATATTTAAAATTTTATATTCAAATAATAAAATATTTATACAAAATAATTGTAAAATTAATATTTTGTATAAATTCAATAAATTTAAACAGAAAATAAATAAATATTCATATCCAGCTGAGTCTGGTCTCCCATTATAGACGATGAAGAGCTAAATGATGTCATCGGTAAGCTGTAAAAAACATCAGTTCCATCTAAAGCAAAAAATACATTAATTCTCTCCATTGATTTTAAGGTCTTGATCTTCACTGACAACAGTGGCCACTTGGGTTCTGAGCAGAAACACAGCAACTTAACAAAATCACAATTTTAAAAGTGACTAAACCTGGATCCAGGTGACCTTTCTTCACTTTTCCTTTCAACCTCATCTCGTTTTCCCTCCTCCCCTCTCACTAAAACATCCTGAGGACAGGTTGGGCCAGGCTTTGTTGAAGGCCTTGCTTGGGGCAAAGCTCTCCAGCTCACCCAGGTTAGTGAGCTGTTATCAGACTGCAAAAAATTGTTTAGTCTATTTTTTTTTAAAGCAAATATGTCATTGACTTCTCAGAAATAAAATTCATGAAATATGGGATTTGTTTGAAATTGAACTCAAATTGGAAAATTTCTTGCCCAAGCGAGTCCCGCTGTAAGGGAGAATAACTTGTTGCACCTGTTAGAAATGAAGAGGTTTGTGGGACTGGAACAGGTTCCCCAGGGAATTACAATGCCAGGAATTGTTAAAAAAACATGTAGATGTGGTGTTTAGGGACATGGTTCAGTGATGGCTTTGCAGTGCTGGGTTAATGGTTGGACCTGATGGTCTAAGGTGCCTTTCCCAACCTTAATGATTCTGTGATTATTTGCAAGAATTTCTCAGCTGATTTTTTTTGTTTTGGTTGGGGTTTTTTTATGTTTCATTAATAAAACTGGCATTTAATGTTCTTTCCTTTCTTCATCATGCAGAGAATAAGGACAGGGACAGCATGCAGGCCAAAAATGACTCTTCAATTCAGACTCTCCACCACCATGTCCTCCAGAAAGCCCTGGCTGACAGCAACAACCTGTCTGTATTTTGGAGTTGATGTGAAGGGCAGACACCTGCACATTGTTCTGAACTCTTTATGGGAACAGCCCAAAAATACATCCTGATCACCTCCCAGATTAGAAAACTGGGAACAATTATGTTTTTCTGTCCCTACACTGTCACCTCGAGCCAATGTGCTTCTTCCCTCTATTGAGGTTACATCCCATTGTTATTTCTTGGCTCTGCTGCGGGAACACCTTGAAAATCCAGACTGAAGCCACTTGTGTTAAGTGCTGTACAACCATAAATTATATAAGTTCAGGTCCCAAAGAATGAATTGCCTGAAAATTAGATGTTCTGAGAAAAAAAAAAAAATATGAAGATGAAGGTACATAGGGGAATTTAGTTTTTTTACTCGAGGTGAATGAAGAGGTAAAAAGAAAAGCCAGGGACAAAACAGACGTGTCTCAACCTCTGAGACAGTTCTAGACCCATATCTAAGAAAATATTTTGACCTGTGGCTCAAATAACTTGAGACTTTAATGGCTTCTGTGTATAATAAATAACAATAAGAATAAGGAGAAGGAGAAGGAGAAAAAGAAGAAGGAGAAGGAGAAGAAGGAGAAGAAGGAGAAGAAGAAAGAGGAGAAGAAGAAAAAGAAGAAGGAGAAAAAGAAGAAGAAGGAGAAGGAGAAAAAGGAGAAGGAGAAGAAGAAGGAGAAGAAGAAGGAGAAGAAGAAGAAGAAGAAGAAGAAGAAGAAGAAGAAGAAGAAGAAGAAGAAGAAGAAGAAAAGAAGGAGAAGGAGAAGGAGGAGGAGGAGAAGAAGAAGAAGAAGAAGAAGAAGAAGAAGAAAAAGAAGAAGAAGAAGGAGAAGAAGAAGAAGAAGAAGAAGAAGAAGGATAAGTGTATCATTATCATATATAATTATTACTATATATAAAATAATAATTACTATTATCACCACCAGCAGTAGCACCTTCTCTGCTGTCAGAAGAAATGGTCCTCACACTGAAATTATTTAAAAAATCCAACCACTTGACTCAGGCATATTTTTGGAAGTAAAATAACATTAGATAAATAATTTAATAATGCAAATAAATAATATTTTTAAAAAGGACAATGAAATAACATTTGATTTATGGTTTACATTCAGTGTTATAATTGAAAATTTTGAAAATCAAGACAAATTTGTTTGAAGAACAAAGTATTTATATTTCTGTGTAGTTACATGAATAGCTGATATATATCAAGAGAACTCTTAATCAACATAGAGTTATATCTAGATATAGTGCATGCAAATATAAAAAGAGAGAAAAGAGATAAAAATAAATATCAGATTTTGAGGTTTGTCTTTTTTTTTCTTGCATTTTTTTGTATTTTTTATAGTTGTATAGCTTTTATTTTAGAAAAAAAAGTATCAAACTATTTTTTTAATCTATTTAGCTTTTTTTTTCCCCCAGGTTCTTTACTGCAAACTAGAGGAAAAGGGAACCTCCTCAACCACGGATTTCCAGCTGTAATTTTGACTTGAACCGTGTAGCAAAAGGCTTTATTTGGATTTGGCTGGTGGCACTTTTCAGAAGCCCATTGAATGTTTTCAATCTGATAATGTCATTGCTACGATAACAAGGACACAAAGAGGCATGAAATGGCCTCCGAGGGTTTAAAAACAGCAGCAGTGCTCTTGTTTTCCAGTTTTTATTATCAAATCCAGGCGATCCTCAAATGTAAACAATGCTACAAAAGCCAAATTATCATAAGGCCCTTCACAAGCAGAAATAAAAATGATGATTATTACTCTCTGTGAGTCTTGTTTAAAATGATCTGAGCTCGCCCCTGCATTTTTCAGGGCTGTTACATATTTGTAATTAGGCTGTAATATTTAATCAGTCACTAGAACAGGACATAAAAATGCAGGGGGGTTGAGTGATATCCCTGGAGCCTTTAAACCAATTTGCTTTTTATTGGTGAAAAGGAAAAAAATCAAGACTTCCTTCATTGGGTCAGTGAGTTACAACTGATTTGAAGCAAAATATAAGCAGGTACATAAAATCAATCAAGCAGAATAAAGAGCCAACCTCTGGCTAAACTTACTCCTCTTAGATCCAGTTCATTTAAAATGGGATAACAATGATATAATAAGGTTGGAAGAAATATGATCATTAGGGGAAGGAAAATATTGACTCTCCTTAAGTGTTGTCTTCCTGGTTGGAAAGGAGGCAGTTTAGAGATATTATAACTCCTAAAGTTAACTAATGCAGCCCCAAATGTTTCACAGGATAATGGCAGCACATTTTTTGAACTGTAAAAAGTTGATGAACATTTTATTTGCCTCTCCCAGTAGAAATGGTAAATCAGACAGACAGAATTTATTGCAGAGTAAAGCAGAAAGGCAAACAGCAGCTTAATCAGGCAGACACACCAAGAGCACACTGGTCTCATCCCTTCTGGGCTGCACAAATTTTCTGAAGAAAGGAACAGCAAAAATGCTACAGATGTGGCACAGGAAAGTTTTAATTAGTCACTGTGACTTCATAGAACAGCAAAGTCCACATTCCACTTGCTCTTCGTGTCAGATCAATATTTGAGGGGGAAAAGTTGGTGTCGCCACATCAGACAACAAAGACAATGTTAGTCAGGGGAGGCTGGATGTAAAATTAATCACTGAGACACCATATACTGAAACAGGTTTTTCAGAAGGCTGAATTTAACAGAGCTATGTGAAAATCTGCTATTTTTCTTTATTTCTTTGTAGTTTCTTTCATATGTCTTCCAAAGGAACCTGCATGGGTCTAGTTAGAAAAAATATGGCTTTTTAAAAAAGTTTCCTTTTCATCTTATTTTTTTTTTTTTTTTCCCTCCATTTTTTAAAGTACTTTGATTGAAAAAGAAAACTGGTTTCACTCTGGAAATTGATTAAATGTTTTAAATAAAGTTAAGGTATTTCTCATGTCCAGTAATACAGAAAGGCAGCTTGTGAGAGAGATGGAATTTGTGGGGAGAGTTTCTCCGAAAGCCCCTCTGTCAGACCGGTGTGGACAAATGTGCAAATCTGAAATGTTGGCTTCCCCCTCTGAGCTGTTCTTTCCCCCTCTGTGCAGTCCATCCTGATCTAGTCATGGAGTTGGGGACTATGGAATTACCCTAAAGCAAGTGTTTAAAGCAGATTAAGTGAAGAACAGTCCAGAATTACCTCTTTCCTCTCTGTACTGGGAAAGTAAAATCACAGAATCCCAGAATGGTTTGGGTTGGAAGGGACCCTAAAAATCACCCAATTCCAACCCCCTACCACAGGCAGGGACACCTTCCACTATCCCAGGTTGCTCCAAGCCCCCTCCAACCTCTCCTATTGCAGTCTCTTTCTGTTGTTCACTGCTCGCTTTGGGCTTTCCTTTCAGGGCTGTGACAGTGTCAGGAGCTTCTCATAACCACGAGGAGATGGAGAAATTCAGGATGTGTGTGGAGTGGGTCAAACAAGACCTGTTTTATTTCCTGGAGTTGAAATATGGATCAAGTACACCAAAGGAGCCATCAGGACATGGTTCAGGTTATTCTGTTGCTTTGGGGTTAAAGGGCAGGTCTGGAGGTACCACCATGCTCTGAGAGACTTGAGATTGAGCAAAAAGGATCTTGGAATTATAGAACAGTTTGGGTTAAAAAGGAGCTTAAAGACCATCTCATTCCAACCCCCTGCCAAGGGCAGGGGCACCTCCCACTAGCCCAGGTTGCTCCAAGCCCCATCCAACCTGAACTTGGAAACTTCCAGGGATGGGGCAGCCACACCTTCTCTGGGTAACCTGTGCCAGGGCCTCCCCACCGTCACAGGGAAGAATTCATGCCTAATATCCCATCTAAACCTGCCCTCTGGCAGTTTAAAGCCATTCCCTCTTGTCCTGTCACTGTGTGCCCTTGTAAAAAGTATCTTTCCATCTTTTTTGTAGGCTCCCTTCAGATAGAATCACTGTTCCAATGAAGACAATCACTGTCTAGTCACATGAGGCAACTGTCCCTTTCCTTGATGGACTTCACCCACAAATATCCCTAATGGATAAATCAAAATAGTTCTTGGAAACTGGAATTGGATGCAACACAAGAAGACACGTCTACTTTAAAAGAACATGAGCTAAAATCATTGAAATTCTTGTGTTCATTGACATTGGAGAGACGAGAAACTAATCCAGAAAGCACCAAAGTGCTCAGTGTGTGGGTTCACCTTGCTCTGCAATCCTGACAACCTGCTAGAAAACACTTTATATCCTTTTTGCAACTACTGAGGCATCTGGGGAGCTTTTAGTTCCTTCACAAGGCTTTGAATGAGCAACTTAAATACCAGGCTGTAACTCTCCTCCACTGAGTGT
The DNA here is from genome assembly GCF_003945725.1 of Corapipo altera. Lineage (NCBI taxonomy): Eukaryota > Metazoa > Chordata > Aves > Passeriformes > Pipridae > Corapipo > Corapipo altera. The sequence continues at coordinate 2,165,096 of NW_020884937.1, forward strand.
TCAGTCTGGTTCGAATATTCCATCTGCCTTCTCTGGATTTTGGCTGGATGTTAATCATTTTAATTGAAAACATACAGGCTTTAATTATTTGCTCTGAATCCCCAAAGAAAAAGACAATTTAATTTAGAGAGTTGGTATGTCCAGGAAAATTGATAAAACCTAATCAGCAAGAAGTTGTCCTGCAGATAATTGGTCGGGTTTATGGATTATTTTTTCATATCTCTGTAAAATGTACAGATAGTGGATTGCTTTATTATGGTTTAATTTGGCAGTCAGTACTCAAATGGGAAAACTTTTAGTTTTTTTTACTCAATTCAATATAGTCAAAGGCAGTGGAAAACAAGTTTTTTCCTCTCTTGAGTGTGAAACCTGTCAAGACTTCAATTCCTCACCAGCTGGACATGACATTCTGTAAATAATATGTAAAATTTATGACTGGAAGACATGGAAAACTAAATTTCTCTCCCAAATAAAGAAATGCTGCATTTCTTTATCTGTTAATTAGTTTCTTAACTATTATTTAATTTTCTAAAATTGAGAATTTCCTGAAAGAGAAATTATTTTCCTGAAAGATCAAGAATAATTTCCATTGACTAATGGAAATTTTTTCACTTTTTTTTTTTTTTTTAAAAAAAAGCTCTTTTTGGAGTATTTTTGTTTGTAAAACTTCCAACATCAGTTCTGTCCTTGTTAAAAATGACATAGACAGGCAACTTTGGGCATTGACTCCTTCTGGGCATCTGTCTTGAAGAAGGATGGACCATTATTGATTAGTTAACTGTCAGAGGTTTAAGAGAGGGTGGCAATGCCCAAAGATCAGATAAACCAGTTAAACTCAGGGTTTCCCACAGAAAAAGTGCTAACACACGATACCACCACCAAGACTTCAGAGCAGCTTATTCCCATTTTTATTATTTTTAATTTTAATTTTATTTATATTAAATTTTATTAATTAACTTTTATTAAACTTGGAGTTTCCCAAGTCATTTTTGGCACTGAAGTTACTTCCATGTTGTATCTCTCTGAAACAGAGTCAACCTTCTTTTTTCATTTGAGCAAAATTCCTTCAAACCCTGTGAAGCTGAGGATGGATGGCAAACAAAACACAAGTTTGTTATTCTTATAATAAAGTTATAAATAAATAAAATAAAAAAGAAAGAAAAGAAAAATCCGAGCATTTTTTCCTTTGCTTCTTCAAATTTAATGGATCTTCTGGACTTGGAGATCTTTAAGTGCCTGGGACCACAGCTCTGCTTTTGAGCCACCAAGGTGCTGGTGTGAAGGTGAAGGCCACGCACCAACATCACTCCTGAGGAGTCTGTTTTTGAGGTACCACACTGGGATCAGCCCTGTTGGGACTTTAGAACAGAATCTTCATGACATTTAACTCTAAAAGTTGTTATTTGAGGTGTCCCCTCCAGGAGAAAAGTCTGGCAGCCTGAAGGAGATGCTCCATCTCCTCTGATGGAGGTCACTCCTGCCCTCCCCTCTGACTGGAGGAACATCTCATAACAATTCTCAGCTTTCTGGTGTCCCGAGTTATCTGAGAGGAATCTCATCCCATGGGCAGGAGCATCGGAGATTCAAGACCTGAGATGCTTGATTGAATTTTGGGGAAAATTCGGGGTTGAGAGAGGGTGCATCAGGACACAAAATTCCTTGGATGTGGGAGCAACCCATTGGATTCACATATCCCCCTTGTCTGTGACACAAATAATACAGGAATGTGAACTTTTAAAGGATTTATGGCTAATATGTATCAGGCTGCTAAAATGATAATAAATAAATAATAATAAATGTAGAATAAACAACCCCAAATCAAAACGTTGTACTGAGGGTTCAAAAAAAAAGAACATTCAAATAAACTAAATCATCAAAGTTCTCCACTACCTCTGTTTATTTCTCCTCTTTTTTTTATTTGTTATTCTCTCTCTTTTTTTCATAGATCTTCCTGGCAAAGGGAAGCACTGAGGGTATTCTTTTCAAAGCCTCCAATTACTTTATATAGCTTTTAATTTACTCTGGCATCTTTCTCAGGAAGTTGTAATCTTCCTCTCAAAGTTATTTTATCTACATGAGCAAGGAAAAACTCATTATTAAATCAGTACAAGGAAATTGGCAGGTGTTACATCCTTGTTCTTTTTGGAAAGAACTTCGTTTTATTAATTCTTATTTTTGTTGTTCACTCAGCCAGTTGCAAGTTATTTCTTTGTAAGAGATGCCAAAGGTTGCAGTGCAGTTATTTTCCACATTGACAAACTACTGACACCCCTTGGAGCTCTAATAAATCCACAGAACTTCACACAGTCTTAGGATTGCCCAGGCCCAGCACCCTGATCCATCTCCCTGTCTTTCCAGCCTATTATTTGTGTCCAAATTACCCTTTTCTCTTAATTTTTTTTTTCCCATTGCATTTAAGGATTGGTGAAACAGAGGTTTTCTTGATCCAGGGAAATATATTCTATTTATCTATCTCTCTATTTTCCCTGGGGCTCAGCTCAGGATTTGGTAACTTTGTATGTGTTTAAAGCAAATAAACGAACAGGAAAAAAGAATTCCTGAGAAATATGTTCAAATAAGAAATTTCCTTGACTGATGTTAGCATTTCTCAGCTGCCCTGACTCAGTCCTCACTCTGAAAAATCTCATATGTCAGCCTTTCTAATTGATGTGTTTGGGGTTTATTAAATGAAGAGACTCAGTAAAGGAGAGATGTCAACAGCCCTACAAATGTATCTCCAATTTACATGGCAAATAAAGGAAAGAATGGAAAAATGGCTCTCTGAAAAGACACTGCTTTTCTCCCTTGAATCTATATTTCTTTCTTTAGTGTTTCCCAAATGATTCATATGTGATCTGGACATATCCATCCATACATGGATCCACCCAGGTCATATGTTAAGGAATGTGAAGATCTATATGCACAGAATTTGTTTCAAAGAGGTCAAGAGGGGTTTTTGCCACAAGTTTAAAGGGCTTGAAAGGAGAATTGGGAAAAAACGTAGCTAAGTTACAGCATTAACTACTGCATGTGCACAGAGGAATCACAGAATCGTTGAATACCCTGAGGTGGAAGGATCATCAAGTCCAGCTCTTGGACAAGGTCAAAAATCCCACCATGTGTCTGAGAGCGTTGTCCAAATGTTTTGTGAGCTCTGTCAGGTTGGTGCTGTGCCCACTGCCCTGGGGAGCCTGTTCCAGTGCCCAACCACCCTCTGGGGGAAGAATCTTTTCCTGAGATCCAGCCTAACCCTCCCCTGGCACAACTTCATGTCATTCCCTCGTGTCCTGTCACTGGTCACAGACGGAAGAGAGCAGTGTCTGTCCCTTCCCCTCAGGAGGAAGCTGCAGACTATCCGGTCTCCTCTCAGTCTCCTCTTCTCTAGATGACAAAATTTTCCAGATTGTAGGTCTGAGGACAATGTTTTCATGTGATCCACACCCCTTGTCCTGCTGGGGTGCTGTGAGTGGGAATACAGGGATGGGAACCCACCAGGGTGGTTGTCGCTCCTGGCCCTGGTGGCACCACCTGACCCAGTGCTGAAGGCCAGCTGGCATTTTCCAGGTGTGAGCTCAAGAAGCTCCACTGAGTCCTTCTAGTTTAGCCCTCTCCTCTTTCCCTTTTTGGAGGAAGAGCCAGCTCTCTGGAATAAATTGTATGACTGATTTCTTTGTGGAAGTTTGGCGCTGCTTCGGAGGAGATTGAAACAGTCTGTTAAACAACATACCACGTGCTTGGATACCAGAGGCACCAAGGCAAGTCTCCCCAAAAATAAATAGGTACAAATATCTTATTATTTTCCATGAGTGATCCCACATTTTAGAGCTGTGTAGCTGTTGAGAATACATCAGGCTTGTAATAAAACAATATTTCTTTCCAAGTCCCTCAGGATAAGAAATGATTGACTAGCATTTGTCTCAAGTGGAAAAAAAAAAAAAGGCTGCAATACTGGATGAATCATGGGCAAATCCGTAAACCAGACTGGATAAATCCAACATTAATCTTCAAATTTAGGCATTACTGTTAAGAGCCTTGCACTTTTTTACTAACTCTCAAGTCTAGAACCCCAATGAATTTGGGACATAAGAAGTTTTCTCTCATCTTTCATTCTTTCCTCCTCCATTTCTCTCCCTTAAACTGTTCAGCTCCAAATCTTTGCTGTAACATAATTAGAAACCTTACTGAGTTAGGAATACCAAGGCAGAATCCATCATCCTTTTACAAAAAACCATGCAGTATCAGGAAATATATTTTTTTCTTATTTTCTTTTTTTCCCTAGGAGTTAAAATTCTCTTTAGATCTTTGTTTATAACCATCTGTGTCAAACAACAAATAAAAAGGCACAGAAATAAACTGTGAAACTGGAAAAACAAAAGATATTCTCGTTTGTTGTTTGACATGGTTTTCAATTTTTAGGAGAGGCACAAAATTTTTTTTTTTATTTAGGTTGGTTTATTAAAGAAAAAGGACATCAGAGATGTTTTATACAAGCTCAGATCTTTGAAAGGGCATTCACTCTTTGAGGAATGTTATAAAGCTGGAGACCGAACAAAATTGATGGATTGGTTTTGAGTTTGTTCGGGTTTTTTTGGTAATTTTCTTTTACTTAGAGGTTGTTAACCTCACACACTACAAAAAAAAATGATATAATTTCTGTTCAATTCTGTATTAAGCCAAATTTCGGGTTTGGGATTTGATTTTTGCCAGGCCTGATGGAGCCCAGAACACCAGATCTGTGTATTATTTTACAATGCTTCTTTTTAATTATAAAACAGGGACAGGATCCTTGTACCTTCCTCCTCATGACTGCAGGGTCTGACAGCAGCTACCCATTGCCTCTTCCCTAAAATGTTGACTGCCTAGGAAAGCAATTTGTTCTGATACATTGGTTTGGTGACCAGGTTTTGGTAGTGGGGGGGCCAAAGGGGTGGTTTTGGTGAGAAGCTGAAGGAAGCTTCTCCCAGGTCCGATGGAGCCAACACCAGTGGCCAAGGCCCAGCTCATCAGTGACATTGGCAGCACCTCTTAATGGAGCCAAGAAGGGGAAAGAATGTATTGTAATGTTAATTACATTAATTAAGAGAAGGGAGGAGTGAGGACATGTGAGAGGAACAGCCCTGCAGACCCCAGGGCAGTGCAGGAGGAGGGGCAGGAGCTGTTCCAGGTGCCAGAGCTGAGGTTCCCCTCCAGCCCAAGGTGCAGCCCACGGGGAGGCAGCTGTGCCCCTGCAGCACATGGGGGTCCATATGGAGCTGAGATCCACCTGCAGCACAGGGAGGAGCCCATGTGGAGCAGGGGGATGCCCAAAAGAAGGCTGTGACCCCATGGGAAGCCCACACTGGAGCAGAGTCCTGGCAGAACCTGTGGACCCAAGGAGGGAGGAGCCCACTCTGGAGCAGGTTTCTGGCATGATGGGGGACCCATGCTGGAGCAGCCTGTTCCTGAAGGACTGCAATCCATGGGATGGACACACACTGGAGTAGAATGTTCCTGAAGGACTGAACCCATGGAAAGGACCCACACTGGAATAATTCATGAAGAACTGCAGTTCATGGTGAGGATTTATGTTGGAGCAGTGTATGAAGGACTGTCTCCTATGGGAGGGACCCCATGCTGGAGCAGGGGAAGAGTGTGAGGAGTCCTCCCTCTGAGGGGACAGCGTATGATGAACTGAATCACAGTCCCCATTCCCTGTCCCACTACTCAGGAGGAGAGGAAACTGGGAGTGAAGTCAAGCCTGGGAAGAAGGGAGAGGTAGGGGGAAGACATTTGGGTTTATTTCTCATCATCCCATTCTGTTTTGATTGGTAATAAATTAAATTAATATCCCCAAGTTAAATCTGTTTTTCCCATGATGGCAATTGCTGAGAGACTGATCTTTCCCTACCCTTATGACCACCCATGAGCCTTTTGTTGTATTTTCTCTCCACTATCCAGATGGGCAGGGAAGTGATAGAATGGCTTTGGTGGGCAACTGGCGTCAGTCTGGGTCACTCAACCACAATCAATATGATAATATTCACACATTTTGTCCTTTGCAAAACTGAGAAAATTCTCAGATCACAATAAAATGAAAAATACTCAGATTTTGCACATTTCAAAGGCTTGAATTTTTTTTATGCCCGTCTCTTATTTCAAATGCAAGAGAAGACAACATTTCAGAAAATTGCAGAAAGACAATATTACTGAATTAATTTCTTTGTCCACAGTTGACCAGAGAAACCACCTCTCTTTTACCTTCAGTGCTGAAGTAGGTCAGTGGCTTTGTCACCTCAGAAAAGTGACACTTTGATATATCAATGCAACATTATCACAGGAATAAGGAAACTATGATGATCCAATGCATTTTTCATTCCCTGACATTTAATAGGGAATAGCATTAAAGTGGATTATCAGCATTTGCATATTGTAATTGTTTTTGCATAGGTTTGGGAGGGCTGAGTTAACAGGGACCTGTCAATTATATCAGGTTTTTAATTACTTTATTTCACTACTGTTCTCGAGCTCCAAGGCAAGTGAACTTTAAAATAAATTCAGAATAGATTTGTGCCTTAAACTAAAATATAAATGCAATAGGCTCTGTATTAGCAAAAGAAACTGTTCTTATTTCTTAAGCCTGACAGCACTGTTAGTCTTTCCTTAGCTGTTTAGATATCATAGATTAATTGAGAATAACAGAAGCAAACTGGTTCATATTCATTCAAATAAATGGGAACTTGGGTATCTAAGGAGGACTAAGTCTTTATGGACTCTATTTAGGCATAAAACTTGGGCCAGCCATGTAAAATTACCCACTTCCCTCTGAAAATGGAAGATTGGTAATCAGGCAGCTGGACTAGATAATCACTGCAGGTCCCTTCCAACTGAGCTATTTGCTAAATCATACAGTGATATAAACCTTTGGGTTGGAAAAAACCTTTTAAGATCATTGAGTCCAACCATAAACTCAACATTGCCAAGTCCACCACTAAACCATGTCCCTGTTAGAAGCATATTTCAGATATCTAATCAGATATATCCCTCACTCTAAGTCAATAACTGGAGGAAGAGTGGAGGAGAGAGAGATAACTAAAGAATGTTGTTTATAACAACCATTTCAATTCTTCTTTTTGGATGCAGAAAGACCTTTTGGAAAGACCCTTATCTATCACTGACTGGAGGAGAAACTCAGCAACCAATTAATGTCAAATACCAGCACTTAGACACCAGACATTGAGATGAACCCCAGCTTCTGATCTGCCTTAGCACTGAAACATCCTTTTTCCATCTTCCCTAAAAGACTGTCCTTAAGGGATGAATCTGGACAACAGTGCTGGTGATGGGCAAGACTGTAAACATATTTAAATGGGAAATTAAGAAAAACCATTTATGGTGCTTGCTTTTGAGATATTAACACTGGTATGAAAGTTTTATCTTAAAAATTGCAAGCTTGATTATTTAAAAATCAAAGGAAGTATAAGAAAATAAACAACAACAACAAAAAAACCCTCAACAAAACAAAGGGATAAATTATCAAATATTTGAAGAAGAGGAATCATCAGAAAAGAGTAGATGTAAATCTGGTACTGTATGATACTCCAGTAATGGGAGTACTTACACTCAATAAGACGGGAGGAAGCAAACCAGTATATCCTTATTCTTACCAACATGTTCTGACTCTACATTTCCATGAGCAGAAGTAAGCTCAAGATGTCCATGTCCACTCTTTCTTCCAAAGCCTTCAGAGAGCTGCCTCAGAGTGGAAGGCAGGTCTGTCCTTTCAGCCACTACATTTCACAGACCAGCTCACAAACAGGAACTCAAATCAAGGCAAGACACAGATCCCATCCTGCAGGGACACCCTGGGGACAAAACCATCTGCTCAGGTGTGAATCTTAAATCTTATTAGGAGGAGCCTCATTATTCTGTGAGCTGAGGCTTCCTCCCAGAGGTGTACATTTTATTTTCAAGCCCTGGTTTAAACCAGAACACAAGAGCTGTCCCTGTGAGAAGATGGACGTGTGTGTTGGGATGTGACACCAGTTGCTCTACAACAGCAGCAAATGTGTTTAGACCACTTGATATTCAGGGCTCTATCCTTTGTGTGCTGGGGTTTGGCTGCTGTTGTTGACTCTCATCTAATGATCTTTTCTGCCTGCAACACAACCAGACAGATCTCTGTCTGCAGGTCAGTCTGAATATTCACAGCATTCCACAGTCTCTAAAAGGTGCAGTTTTTAATTGTTTGTCTAAGACCTCTTCCCCTATGCCACTACACAAGATGAATCTAAATTAATTTGGCGTCTGCAAGAGAGCCTGAAGATTGCCAAGAGTTCAGAAGACAGGTTTTAATAGATGGAAGGGAATTTTACAACGTTAATTTGTTTGCTTCCCAGAAAGGTGTAGCTGTCTATTTTTATTGTCTGGTGATGTTCCAACTCATTCTTCTGTTTCCTGCTCGGGACCTGTTCTTCCAGAAGTGATGGTCTCCTGCAAGAGCTGCTATTATTGTGAGTCGCCAAATTTTATTTAATTACTTCCATGCAGTCACATTCCCACAATCTACCTCCTCTCTTGAAATCCTTCCAGTAGAGTGTGTAGTTGTAGTTGTCCTGTTAAATTTATCCTGCCATGAGTTTCCATCCACTTCAGCATGAATTTCTTTGTTCTTTCTGTTTTTTCTGAAGCTCTTTAACTAATCTTCAATACCCTTTTGTTTCCCTTCAAAAGAGATGGTGTCAGAAAGGGAAGCAGAGATCTGATTGCTTTCAGGAGTGGAGGAATCAGGTATTAAGTCCTTGAGTACCACTCTCAGAATTATGGAATTGTTAAGGTTGGAAAAGACCGTTAAGATCACCAAGTCCAACCATCAACCCAGCACCACCATTATTCACCATATTCACCATTAAACCATATCCTCAAGTGCCATATCCACGTGATTTTTGAACACTTCCAGGGGTGATGACTCCACCACTGCCCTGGGCAGTCTGTTCCAATGTTTTACGACCCTCTCCCTGAAAAATAATCTCCTAATATTTAATTTAAACCTCCCCCTGCACAACTTGCATTCCTAAAAAGCACCATTTGTGTGGAGACGTGGTTTTGCTGAGGGAGCTCAGTGTACAAACATGGAACATTGTTTGGGGAGTTGAATTGATATGTGGAAAAAACCAAATCATGCCAAAACAAAACTCTTAAAACCTCTCACTCAATTTCAAATTAAATCAGTTTGGTGTCTGCTTAACAATATTTTAGCTGCTTTCTTTTTCTTATGTGCAATAGCACATGAAAATCAGGAAAACAACCACATTATTATGAAAGAAAAAAAAACAAACAACGTATTTATATCTCCTCCCCCATTATATAAATTTTGCAGCCATATATAAATATTAAAACTGTGTTAATGATGATCTTGGTCCCTTTCATCCAGGATGGGGAGGCCCTGGCACAGATTGTCCAGAGAAGCTGTGGCTGCCCCATCCCTGGATGTATCCAAGGCCAGGTTGGACAGGGCTTGGAACAACCTGGGATGGTGGAAGGTGTCCCTGTCCATGGCAGAGGGGAATTAGGGAATTTTTAAGTTCCCTTCCAACCCAAACCATTCTGTGATTCTCTGGCAATAATAAAGTTTTCCTGAACATTTTCACCATTACCATTGGAAGGCTCTCCCACAAGGATTTTGCAAACTCCACAGAAAAGTAACAAGGTGAGAGAGGTCCCATGACAACACAGTGGAGAACCCAGTTGACCTTGATTCTGTTGCAAGGACTCAGCAGAGGTGGAATTCATCTCCTTCAGCCAGTTACATCCAAGTTAGGCCTAAGCCAGACATTTAAATTATGTACAGGGTCAGTGAGGAGCCAGAGGTTTCTCCAATGGTTACCTAAACTGGAGGGTGTTAAAAGTGTGCTTTAGGACAGGATGGTTTGGCCCATGGAAGTCCACATCTCCCCTCTCTGATCCCAGAAGATTCGGTGCTCATTCAGATGCCCCATGAAGGTACCTGGTGCTGTCAGAGATGCCAAAGGGATCCCTCTTGGTTGCCAGCTGCTGATGGGTTTCCCACAGCTCCTGTGCCAAATCTCCTCACTCCAAGGACGAGATTTAGCTCAAGGCCAAGGCATCCAAATTTAGGACTGTAAGTGCAGGTTTATCCATGTGAAATGGGGGCCCCAGCTCCATCTACAACCAATGGAGATTGGAGTTGGGATTGGAGGAGGTGATCCAGCAGCAGGGATGGGCTTCCATGGCCAAACAGAAGCACATTTTAGATGCCATTTTAGACTCTGAGAGTGGGGAACCCACCTGTCCTCCACCTACAATACCAGGTGAGTGGGTGAATATCTCATGTATCTCCTGTAGGATCTGTTAACCCCATGGAGATGTGTTGGCTTAGATTTACCACACTGGAAGGATGGTCACCCAGTTCCCATGTCACCCAAATGTAGTCACCCAAATACAACAGTCTTAATCCCAGACTGAACTCAGCCCTAAAAACTGTTTTAAACTCCACACCTGGTTTTCAGAGGGCTGCATTTGGGTTGGAGGGACATTGCTGCTCACCACAAAACCAGGCTGGTTTGGCTTAGACCTATTATCCCATAATTTATGCCTGCATTTCCTTCTTTCTTTCTTTTTTTATTTATTTTTTTTTACCAGGCCCATAAGGATGTCAACTCAGGGAAGACTAAGTTTAAACTATTTAACATTGCAGCAGCAATGCTTTATTAAGTTTTTTCCAGCTCACATCTGCAATGTCAAATCACTTCAATCTCCTTGGCGTCCCAGACCATGTAAGAATTGCTTCAAAACAAGGCTTCAAGTATGATTTTTATTCTTCAGTGGGCACAATTAAAAATGAAAAATTAGAAGTTTTGAAAGCACTCCCTGCACAAATAAATCCAGGTGTTGCCTCCTGTCCCTTTTGAGAGAGGAGTAACCCAGCCCAGCAGATGTGGGATGTGCTTCATCTGCAACACTTCAAACAAAATTTGTATTTAAACTTTTGGGGACTTCAAGAAGTTTTATTTTTATCTGAGACAAATTTAACTTAAAGGAGAAAGACGAGCTTCTTGAGTTTATTCCTGTCTGGATTTTTATTTATTTATTCATCCATTCACTTCGTTTCACTGTTAAGGAATATGCAGCCTGGCATGGAGGAAGGATCAACTGCAAGGCAAAGGAAAATCCCAAGAGAATGACAAACTTTGAGTGAGAACGTGGAGAGTTGGAAGGGAACAGGAACAAAGAGAGAAAGACAACAAAAGAAATGAGAGGAAATCAGAGGTGAGAGGCAGAAAATTCTCCCTTCCCCTCTAGGTTTAGCACATCTGGCTTTTAATTTTGAATTTGCACAAGAAAACCTTTATAATCCCCTAGAGAAAATCTGAAAAAATTTGCAGGATTGTGTAAAGAAATCCCCTTTAAACAGGGAAAAACCTGCAAACAGTAGGCCAGAGTCTCTTTATTTGGTTCTAATGTTCAAATTACAATTGTGTGTTATTGCTGGAACTAAGCACTGAAACCAAGTCTTCAAAACCATGAAGTTGGATTAAGATTAAGTAGATTTTAGAACAGGGATATTTTAATCTATTTTACTTCCCTTCTGGTGTTCAGGACTCATAGGGAGACCCTGTTGCCTTTTTGGCTGTGATCAAGAGACCACAGGTTCTTTATTTAGATAAAAACAAGGGAATGAGACTACGAGATGAGTTTTTCATGGGTTTGTGTGACTTAAAAAACTACAGATCCTTCCAAGACTGGCATTAAACTCTAAGTGTTGAAAGACCTCAATGTCTTCAAACTCTTTGATTGAACGATTGATTAAATTTGATTTACAGCTCATTCAGAAGACAAACAACAGGAATGAAAGCTGGTATTGCCAAGGCTAGAAATGAAAATGTTAAGGAACATTTTCTTAGAAAGTGACTCTTCCATGAGCCTACACACTTTATTTCTCAGTTTGTGACACGATGGGGATGATTAAATGTTTGTCTTGTTGTGGGTGACTGCAGGATGATGGTTATTCACTGCACATCTCCAATGCTCTGGGCATTGCTGCAGTTGATTGAGATGCAATGATTGGCTTCACTTAACATGTTCAAGAGAAATTCATTGCCCCTTGGGAAATAATGTCAAGATTTCCTTCACGGCAAAATCAATCTTTAAGCCTACCAATTGTTACATAAAAAACTTCACGTATTAGTGACTATTGTTATTCTTATAGGCAACCTAAATGTGTTTTTTTTTCTCACTTACATATCCAGGCCACGGATTCTGCATTTTGGCAGAAGCTGACAATGCTAAGGCAGGATAAAACAAAGCCGGAAATGATTTCTTTTTAAATTGAAAACCACCAGCAACTCAAGGGGGACAAGGAATGACTTCAAACTGAAATAGGGTAAGTTCAGATGAGATATTAGAAAAAAAAGGCTTGACTGTGAGGGTGGTGAGGCTCTGGCACAGGTTGTCCAGAGAAGCTGTGGATGGCACATTCCTGGAAGTGTTCAAGGCCAGTTTGGATGGAGCTCTGAGCAATTTGGGCTAGTGGAAGGTGTCCCTGCCCATGGCAGGGGGTTGGAACTGGATGATCTGTAAGGTCCCTTCCCTCCTAAACCATTCTGGCATTCTATGAACTCAAGTCAAGTTTTGTCAGGAAGGACTTAAGAGACAGTAGGACCATGCCCAGCAAATATTCTCTCATAAAACAAAATATTGTCTTTGAATAATAAAGTGTTGAGTGATCAGCTCAGTGCAAAATTCTTCCATGAAGAGCAGAGAGGAAAAGACACTTATCTGTTGAAAGCCTGAATCCAGTTGCCATAAGGTTTATATGATTTTTCCCTGTTAACTCATGCAAACGGAAAAAAACTTAATAAGTACAGATTTCCAGAGGGAATAATTCCTCTTAGCTTAATGGAAACAGGAAAATAATTATGAGATTGTCTCAGGTATTAAATATCCAAGCACACTTAACAAGTAAGGAAAATAAGAGTAAGAAGAATAAGCCTTATTAATTTCTTTATTAAAGTGGGGTTTCACTGGGGCCTGGAGGGCCTCTCATTTTAGTGGGAGAACAACACCCTGAAAACAAGCAAGCTTTTGTAATTCTTTAAGAGCATTCAAGATATTCCCTTCCAGCACACATAAATAATGGATTACCTGAGCTTTATTACCTTTTTGGCATGATTTGTCCTTCTCCCAGGTTTGCAGCACTCAAAATTACATGAGCAATTTTCCTGTTTTCCATGGTTCTGGTTCCCCCCTTCCCAGCAGCTGGAGTTTGCTCATAATAACATTTATTGCACAGTCTTTGGGGCCTATTTCCTTACACTCCCTGCAGTCTAATGAATGGTCCATGACACTATTCCAGACTCACTGATTTCCAACCAGTCATTGTTCCACGGATCAGTGTTTTCAACGTGATGACCCTAAAACCCTTGGTTTGGAGGATTATTTCGCTCCAGATCAGCATTTCAGGAAGGTTGCTGTGCTGCTGAGTCAGCACAGATGGGGACATACCCTGATCCAGCTAAAAGAAGTATATGAGAGGAGAAAAAAAAAAAAAAGGCACAAAGAGGTAAAATGAAAAATCATCACGAAGGTTGCAAGGGAAAGGGGATGGTGATGCCACGGTGGAGCAAAGCTGAGATACTGCAGAGACAAGAATATCTGTGCTGATCAACCCCAAAGCCATGGTGTTTGTTTAGCCTGGGAAATAAAAAGCTTAGGGGGAACCTTCTCACTCTCTACAGCTCCCTGACAGGAGGGTGGAACCATCTCATCTCCCAGGTAACAAGTGACAGGATGGGTGGAAACGGCCTCAGGTTGCACCAGGGGAGGTTTGGATTGGATATTAGGGAAAATTTCTTCACTGAGAGGGTGGTCAGGCACTAGAACAGGCTGCCCAGGGAAGTGGCGGAGTCACCATGCCTGGAAATGTCCAAAAACAGTGTAGCTGTGGCCACTGAAGATGTGGTTTGATGGTGAATGTGGTGGTAGGGCTGAGCTGAAGGTTGGACTCGATGATCTCAAAGGTCTTCTCCAACCATAACAATGATAACAATGATTCTGTGATTACATTGTTACAGCCCCATTTTCCTCTCAGTCACCAGTTAACCTCTGGAAAACCAAAGCTTTTCTTCTAGCTTTGTCCCTTCTAGAGGAAGATTTTAACTTCTTAGAAACACATCTAAATCTCCTCACCGTGGTCTGTCTTTGTCCCTGTTTCAGTCTCCAGAGAGGGAGCTGTAAACTTCTTGCAAAAGAAATTTGAATGCAAACCCCAAATAACAGACCTATTCCCACCTATTTTCAAGCAAGGCAAAGTCTAGACTTGGCTGCAAGCTTTCAACACCTAATTTCAGTCCTGATTATAAAATAAAACATGGTATATAAACAAGGAATATTTTATTTACTCACACTGATGTTGAGTAAATTCACCTCCCTCGCTTTTGTTTTCCTTGCACAAACACATTCAATCACCAGGACATAGAAAATTGCCCCTGGATTTTATTAGTCACAGGTGAGGTGTTCTTTCAATTAGATATAATTAAGAAATTCAGTCCAGTATCATAACATAGTCCTAAGGAAATGACACGTCTCTCATATATATATATAAGTTAATATAAGTTAATTATAAGTTAATTATAAGTTAATTATATATATAACTATATATAAGTTAATCCTTTTCTGGATGAGAATTAATTGCTCAAGATTAGTAATTAATCTCTTTTTTTTTTGCAAGATGGACTTCACTTAACTGAACTGCATTTAAGAGCTTCCAAATTTCCAAGAACAAAACATTTCAGCATTTTACACAAATAAAAGCAGGAATCAAAGGACTGTGATTTAACTCTAAAATAGATGACTGTAAGTTGCCTTTCTAAATCCTTGATTTTTTTTCCAAGCTGATACAGCGTTTTACACTTGAACGTGAAATAATTAGGATATTTACAGTGTTGTCCCCCAGAAAAACTGAAAGCTTTTGCCCTGCAGTAGCTGTTGCCTAATTCTAGAGTTTTGAATGTCCAATGTAGAGCTTTTTTTTAACTCCAAGTAACACCCCCAGGTGTTGTGTGTCCCCCCCCACCTTGGTGGTGTAAATTTTAATGACTGTTTTAGGGATACAAAAAGCTCCATCAGTCTCTAGTTTGCAAGCTGTAGAATGTCCAAAATATATTCCAGCAGCAAAAGGCACAGACTCCACCACTCCTGCAAATACAGCAGGAGGTGTGGACTCAGCAATACCTTTTGTTCAGGAATAGGGAGGCAATGAAAACATACATTGTGGTGCTGCCAAAAAAAGACATTAAAGTGGATGCTGCCAATGAAAACAGAGCAGAACTCACCATAACCAGCAGCTCACAACCACACCTCCAGCAAGGCTTCATCAGCCTGTGAAGGTTTTTTTTGTCCTGCAGGTTTTAACAATTGGCAAAATGGGAATATTTATATGAAAGGAATCATTTATTATTACAAACACTCAGACAAAAGATCTTAATCAGAATTATTTACTACACAGTATAAAAGCTAAAACTACCAGTAGTACAGTACAAGATAGGATAGTGCACTATATTTAAGTAATTGTTAGAACAATTATATTAAAGCTGGGAAAAAGGAGATAGTTATTAAGTAGAGATTTGATGTAACTCACCCAGATCAACCCCCAGATCTTTTTCCCTCAACCTCCAGGCCCAGCAGAACCCATCCTCCAGGTATCTCCCAGGAGTTACATCATCAAAACCTTCCCAGAGAATAGTTGGATGAACACACACACTCAAATATTGCAGTCAAAGTGAGGAAGGAAGTCAAATAATGAAGGGTAAGTGTGAGCCAGAATTTACTCTGTGAGTAATCATCTTGCAAACACACACTCCTGGGCCAGTGGAACAGGCAACTGTGGGCTCTTCTCTCCTGCTCTGCTAAATATTTGCCTCTCTTCAACTTCTCTTAGAGAAAAAAAAGAATCATGAGTGCTCATGTTTCCTTTCTCTTAGGAGTTTTCTCCCATATCTTTTTTTCCTCTCTTGGCATATTTTTAGCTCCCAGTTATGTTATGAATACCCAAATAGACCCCAACAAAATCATTCTGCCTTGAAATGGCTTTTGTGCTAGTGTTCCAAGCAATTACCCTTTGGAAACAAATATTCTTTATGATTTTAAGCGTGGAGAGATAACTAAGATTATTCTCTATTAGAAAACTGGATTTTTTTTTTTTTGCCATAAAGGGAACAGGAAGAAAACCATCAGAAGAAATATTCCTCCAGCAAATATTTCTGCTGTCTGAAGCCTGTCACTTCCATAAATCACTCTGTGCTCTGGGTAATACACACGACTGTACTACAAATGAGCATTTAATTAGTGCTCTAATAAAAATACCAAGCACCTCCTGTGCTAATAACCAACATTTGAGACGCTGTAAATGTTTGTCAGGTAAATATCATGGAATTGTGAGGCTCCACCTGACCTCAGGCAAGGAAAATGAGTGAAATGAATTCACTGGCTCCATTACCCAGAGATCAATTGATGGCATCCCACAGTGCTGGTAGGAGATACCAGAGGTCAAGGAAAGGCCATAAACCGGTTCATGGGGAAATGAGCCTCAGGCACAGCAGGGACAAAGCTCAACAGCTATTTTTAGGCAGTTAGAAGTTACAGAAAAAGAGTTTCACATAACCACATAGTGAATTTTATTGCAAACATCCTGGTGGTTTGGTTCTGTGACTCAACCTTGGCTCAGTGCTCTCCAGTAGGAGTCTGGAGGCTTGTCCTCCCACAGGGGTTCAGGGAACCATCAGCTGGTGTGGTGAGGACAGAGAGAGGACCCTGTGGAAGCAGGAGACACTCTGTGTGAGGCAGAGCTTGGTTCTGTACCAAACAATAAAGAAAAAAAGTAGCTCTGGAGGCCAATAAGTGTACATGTGTTTTCAGATGAATTTTTAGCACACACTAAAAATAAATTGCTGGAGATAAGCCTCCCCATTCCAGGGGAGAGACACCACCAGAATTCCATAACCAGAAGGTTCCTGTACCACTGGTGGTACTGAATCTATAAAATTATTTATACATATGCACTGATTTTGTACAAAGAGCTCAAATAAGCTTAAGCATAGTCCGGAGCCTGAATTTACACACCATTTCCACTGTAGTTGCACATCACTCAGTGCCTGCAGCCATCCATATCCCAGCCTGAGGGACTCCAGCACTGCAAAGCTCCTCAGCAATCCCACATTTCCACGTGCCTGACTTCCAGTCCTTCTGCAACTCACCATCCATGTCAGCTCCTCATTGGCAGAGGCAAGTTTGGGACAGGTGAGACAAATCCCAAAGATGCTTCCACCACATGGGACTGGCAACCTGAAGTAAAGTGAATTTAAGGGCAAAAGAGCTCAGTGGTGAGGAATGGTTGGAGATGACTCTTGGGATGAACCCTAAATATTGCTGTCACCCCATCTGAAGGCCACCAAATATAAAAAACTGATTTCTGCTTCTGAGACATCCTTTCAGGATATCTGTCCTATGACACACGTCAGCACCCACCTGTAGGAATATCTGCCCTTTCCTGTGCCCTTGTTGGCTGTTTGAACCACTCAAAGAAATGAGTAATGTGTATCCCAAAAGGAAATACAAAAATTTACTCCCAGGAAAGCCATGTGAACTTGGGTTGGGCACTTTCTGCTGATCATCATCCTCACCAGGTCTAAAACCAGGAATAGAATCAGTAGCAAAAACAGAGACACTTAATCCCCCTCCTTAGCACTGCTGACTGCAAGAGGGAATCTGAATATCTGTACAGACCTGAGCTGTATCTTCCCATAACACAGTCTAGATTTGCTGTTGGACACGAAAACTTCATCTATAATGTATAAGGAAAAATTGTCACCTCAGGATGGAGACTAAAATGCCTCTGAGTAATGTAAGAGCTGCAGTGAGGCAGCTGATAGGACAAAGCAGACACAGTTTAAACTCTTGTCCCTCTCCAGACATCAGCACTTCACACAGGGTTGTAAGCAAATGGTTTTGACACTGTGCTCTCCAGAGCTGGGAATCTTTTTTGTTCAGAAGAAACTGCCAAAATAAGGCACTGGAATCCCAGGACCTTCTCATTTCCATGGCCTCAAGCACAGCTCTTCTAAAAAAGCACTCTGGACACCAGACTGCGATTAGTGTCTAGGTAGGAATCAGTCTTCTTTCTTCATCAAAGGCTTCAAATTAACCTGGAGAAGAAAACAAGGCAATAAGAAAGTCAGACTCAACTGAATCCTCAGCTCAGAACCTGACATAGGTCCTGAGTTTGAACATATTCAGTGCCCACAGTGACCCCACTGAGGCTAAAACAGGATTGTACAGACACACACACTGTTCTGCAGGATGCTTTATTCCTTCACTGAGCTGGATTTGTCTGACTAGATGTTGGCATCTTCTTTATAAATCTCTATAAATCCAAAAGTGAACATCTAAAATATGTCATAAGGGTCATCTTTTAAACTACCTGTTCCTGTCCAAGGATCCAGGTTGACCAGCTCACCTCATGATGTCTCTAAAATCACTGGCTACAGCTACCAGTAGTACATCTAATATTTTCCCTGTCAGAAAAATCACGGAATTCACTTATTTTTTTAATTAATTATAAATTCTCTATGGTTCCCTTTCCTACCTGAAAGTGGCTCAGTGATCCATGGCTGTGGAAAATAATCCCATTTGTGTTTATACAGTTCTAAGTTACTGCAGTGACAAGAACCTGGAAAAATTAATACACTTCTGCCTTCAGACTCTGGAGGGTTTGAGGAGTGTTCAGTAAATCAAGCACAGGGCTTTTGCAAAAGAGAGGTAGAACCCAATGTTGTTTTGCTGCCCATTTGAAAGAGTACCAATATGCTGAATAAAAAAATACCAATACAGGCAAAAAAAACAGAGTGGAATTTTAGTCAATCAAATAGAAAGGGAAATTAAGGCTGCACAGGCAAATTGTTCCAGTGTTTTCAGACTTCTGAATAACTTACACTGCAGTTTCAATGTTACTTTAATTATTTTTCTTCAGCTGCAACCTACACAATAGTATGTTCAGCACTCTCTATTCCAAAGGCATCACTCTGTCACCAGGTGAAAAACAGATTCTATTACTACACTGAAGATTTTGAAAACTCTTTTCTGATTTCAAGTCAGAACACAAATGTTTGCCATCTGCAGTGGATCAGAAATTGTGAAAAACAGCTCTATTTCAGCATTGAAGTGTGCAGCTTTCATTCCATCTTCTCAAAAAATAATAACTAAAATTAGCTCTGTAGAAATTTCGGGGGGAAGAGAATACTTAACTTAAGTAAAATTTTAATTTTCATTAAAAAAATAAAATTAACCATTAGAATTTTTTTATTCCTCAAAAATAAATACTGGAAAAAACAAATACCTTTTCAGTGTCACTGATGTTTATCTTCACTTAGTAGTTAATTAACGAGTTCAGGCTTTTCCATCTTCCTTTGAAGGCAGTGAAATAATACCTTTTTTCTTTAAGTTGGATCAAAATTTATCCCAACATACTTGGGATACCCATAACCAAGTAGGCTTTGTGTCTTTTGTTAAAACCTTTTTGTTGACTGAACACATGACACTGTACAAATGCTACCCAGAATATATAAGATGGAGTTAGCAGGGAATGTGCAGCTGAACAGGGAGGAAAAGCTCATGTGTGGGGATTTTGAGCCCAAATCTGCCACGTCGAATCTTGGCAGAAGAGCTCAGAATTTTATCAGGTTCTGTGCTCTTGGTGCACAGAGAGGAAAAGCATTTATTGCTTGAAATATTTATTCTGAAAGGTGTTGCTTTAAAGGTCAAAGCAGGACCCCGGTGGGTGGTGCTGGCTGGGAGTCAACCATGACATGTAGCAGAGATGTCCTTCAGTGGCATTGCATGGGATGCAACTGGCTCAGTCCATCTGAAGTCCTTCCCTGTGAGGGTGGGGAGGCCCTGGCACAGGTTGCCCAGAGAAACTGTGGCTGCCCCTGGATCCCTGGAAGTATCCAAGGCCAGGTTGGACGGGGCTTGGAGCAACCTGGGCTAGTGGAAGGGGATTGGAAAGAGTTGATCTTTAAGGTCCCTTCCAACCCAAACCATTCAACGATTCTACGAATCCATGATCACAATTTCCATTTGCTGATCCCCTCAAGATTACAAGAAGCTCCTGACACTGTTACAGCCCTAAAATGAAAGCCCAAAGTGAGCAGTGAACAACAGAAAGAGACCAGAACAGGAGAGGTTGGATGAATTTGGAGCAACTTGTTCTAGTGGAAGTTGTCCCTGCCTGCGGCAGAGGGTTGGAAACTGTTGATCTTTAAGGTCTCTTCCAACTCAAACCATTCCAAGATTCCATGATTCTGTGATCTGACTGACTGGTCACAGGAGGTAATCTGGAAACTGGTATCTGTAGGAGGTGGAAAAATGAAGGAAGCTTCGCCCCTCAAGAAGGAACACGCTATGGAAGCAAAGATGGACTTTTATGAACTGTTTCAGAGTGTGTTTCGTGTTTAATATTGTGTTTTCTTTATTTATTGTAATATTCCCCTCATTATTATACCCTAGTTTTCCAGAACTTTCTCTCATCCCTCATGGCCCTAAACCCTGTCCTCTTATTGGTTAATTTTTGATGCAATGCAGCACCTTTCCCTGTATGGTTTTACCACCCTGTTAATTTACATACTCCTCCCTTGCTCCTCCCTAACTCCACCTTTTCTTCCAGAGGGTTCCCACCTTACCATATAAAGGCGGGAGCCATTTTGTGTTGAGTCATCCTAATAAAACCTTTTCACCTGGATGCCAGAAGTGTCCCAGTCTCATTCATTCGGAGTTAACCGTGGCAGGTTTCCAATGCATCTTGGAATGCTCATGGATGTGCAGGATGTGCAGGACACCTCCTGCCAGATTAGTTGCTTCTGTTTGAGTCCTGCCCTGGGAGATATTCCCCCTTGGGAATGTGGGAAATGTGTCCTTCATCACAGACCCACCCTGCTCACACCAGTTGACTATCAAGATTATCCTTCCAGTTTCTCTACCTTTCCATCTTCACTGTGATCTGGGGAGAATGTTTATTATATGGGATATGTGAGGTGCTTCTGACACCTACATTGCATGGGAGAAATTGTTCCTATTACTAATTATCCAGCTGGCATTGAAGAAATGTTTTGCTTCATTAAAACCAGGTTCTGAGGATTGGTTTTGTTCCCCTCCATCTCCACACACTGTGTTCTGTCACTTCAACAGGCTCTCCTCCCGGGAGACTGGACTTAGTCAAGATGTTTGGTAATTAAAAAAAAATGAATAAAAAGACAAAAGAGAGAGAGAAAGCAGACTGTCTAATTAAAAACAATCTCTGAGGAGTAGCCATCCCTCAGCTTAATATTTGTTCCTAAGTTTTTAATTACTCTTTGTTGTCCATTGTTATGAGGAGGGGCACAGGGTGTTCATGGCCTTTGTGGACAGACCTGTCCAGTTTGGTTGATCAGTCATTCCCATTAGCAAGAAGTTACCAAAGATGTGTATTTTTATCATGTTCTGCAGTATGGATTTGTTTTCAGGATCATAAAAGCAAGTACCTCTGACAACTTCTGGTGAACTTCAGCCACAGAGCCATAGCTCAGAATGATATTCCCTGCAAAATTCCTTTTCCCCAATGAACTTGCACTGTCTGAACCAACATAAACTTTCTGATTGCTGTGTCAGACCTGAAATCACACCTCTGTGGGATCATAGACTCATGGAATCATAGAATGGCCTGGGCTAGAAGGGACCTGAAACATCATCTAGTTCCAACACCTCTGTTTTGGGAAGAGACACCTTTCACTAGACCAGGTTGCTCAGAGAGCCATTTAGTGATGAGACCCAAGAATTATTCACACACAACAAAGTTCAAGCCAACAATAAGTGTTTTAACCTGTGTGCTGTCCGTGCTTGTCAAAGTCTGGGTTTTGTGTTCACTGAATGCAGAGAAGCAGAGGTTGTACCCAGATAATCTGTTCAGATAATGCGCTTATTCATCTCCTTTAATTAATTAAAAAATGCTGATTGCTGTGGTTAGATTCACCTCATGTATCATTCACCATCTCCAATAGGCATTTACCCATGGATCAGTCAGCCCAGAATCCCTGTATCCCTCAGTAGAAAGGATGCAGCTCTGTGGGTCTATTTTGGATGGGATGAATTGTGCTCTAGACCCCAACCCCAGGTCTAGGGAGCACAAAGAGAACCCTAGAGAAACATCTGAGATATAACACCTCTGCCACAGACATTTATGCTTTTGCAGTTGAATTATACACCAGATATTTCAATCATTCATCCCTCTCTTAAAGTCACATATTCCTGTAGTACCTAATTTTCTCTGGCACAGCAGCCTCACCTCCATTTCTTCACCCGGTGAATGTCACCCCCCAGTCACCTCCTGCCTTGTCCCCACTCTCCATTCTGGCACCAGTTGGATTATGCAAACACCAATCCAACAAGTTCAGCTTGATTTGCAACCTCAAAATAGAAACCTGCCCGTGGAAAACTGATGTCTGTGACATTGCATTAAAGGTTATTTCCCATCCTGGTGCATTAAAACCTTCCCTGGCAGGAGATGAGCACTAGAGCAGCAGCAGTTTAAATTCCCCAGGGAAGAGGGCAGTGAGAACCCAGGCACAGCAAAAGGCAGTGAGCTTTTATTTTCTTCACAAGCGTTGAGGTTGTGCTGAATACGAAAAAAATCTCCTGTTCTGGTCGTTGCAGCTACAGCAGTGAACTCTAACAAGGATTAATTATGTGTTATTCCCCTCTCATTTCATTGTTTTGTTAAGGGAACCATTACCTGCCACCTTGTTGTCAAACCCTCTTTTGATGCTTCAGTTTTGGTGATGTTTGAAGGCAATTCAGTGGAGAGGCTTTTGATGGGGGCAGAGTAAAGAACGAGGGGTGACCATTCCCAAATATTTCCTTATGGCTGGTGAACAAGAGAACTGGCACCTGGCTGGGGAGCAATGGAGTGTGGGGGGGTCTTCCCACCCATCTCCCCTTTTTCTTACACTCTTGTAACCCACACAAAGCTTCTCAAAACCTCGGGGTTGACAAAGGATTTGTGTTCGTGCAGGCAGGAAGTACCATTATCTATTTTTTTCCAGTTTTATATATTAACATTTACACCCCCGTGAAAGCCTGGGGCAAACATGCTCTTAACTAGTTACAAATCGGAAGCAGGGAAGTGTTAAGATGAGGGAAAGCAGAGGGTTTTTGCCCCAAAGCAAGGGAAGGATGATGCACCTGCAAATGTAGCAGGTCAGTTTACATGTAAAATTGTGAAATATGAGGTTTTACTGCAACAAATCAATGCAATTTTTGAGAAATTAATTTCCTATTCCTTCCTTGTTTCTTAGAGGAGTCATAACAAGGACGTGATGAAAATCAAGGTGTGGGTTTGATTGTTCCAGAAGCTCTTGGAAAACACAGGACCCCTCCACGTCAGGTGCTGTGCACAGTTAAACCTCCAAAACAGTTTGGGAAGTTAATCTTTAAGAGGGTTTTTCAATGAGACACAACCAGGGTGTTGCATAAACAAGACTCAGATGTTAAATCCCGACCCCAAGCCCTAAATCTGCTGCCAACAGGAGGCTGAACTCTCCATAAATTATGGTCAAATCACTTCAGCCCCTTATCCAGTTGGATTTTCACCTACATGGCAAGGAGCTGTCACATCCAGAGGTATGATACTGCATAAGAAGAGAAGTTCCTTTTTTATTTTCCAGTGATTTCATGCTTTAAATACAAGGATTTAGAAATAACGCAAGACATGAAGAATACAACTTTTTCCAAAAAACCCCCCCACACCCATTCTCCACTGTCTTCTTAAAGTTTTCCCACACCTCAGTCTTTTCTGGACACCTTCATCTGTCTTTGTATGTCACTCAAAAGGGGGAGCATAAAAACTGTCTTAAATATAACTGTTATATAAATAACATTTTAAAATGTAACTGTTTTATATAAATAAAAACAATTGTGGTTATCTTTTACTGGAGTATGTTGTGATAGCAGACCCAGTGCCATTGTTTCCTTGGAAGAAAGTGTGACAGCGTAAAAAATTGGGATAACTTGTGCAGTGCTCTCCCCTGTGTCACCCAAAGGGCACATTTTTTATGCAATGCATATCGGGAAAAACTGTCCCAGCTTTTCCTGCTGTTCTCTTCTTCTTGATATTGTCTGACCTACCTTTCAGACCAAAAGATGTGTCAAAGTCTTCAATGAAGAGAGTAAAACTTGGGAAAAAGTTAAAAACAGCAGATGTAATGCAACAGAAGGGAACATCATGTCAGAGATGTGGGACAAATGCCATTTTTCCTTTTCAATTCTTCTGTAATTTTTCCAAATTTTCCATTTTCCAGCAGATGTTTGAAGCATAAAATTTGACTTGACTGGTAAGGAATAGTTTTATATCCATAAGGATATGTTGGTTTTTTTCTTTTCCTCTCTCTGAAAGCATCTCTCAGAAGATCCAAAAAACAGAGGACAGGGTCAGGCTTCCTGAGATTTGATATCACTTCACTCAAGAATTTCTACCATAATCAATTTTAAGCATTGACAGTTCATCACGATAAAATCTCAATCACAGCATCACTTCTAATTTGTACCACGGTACAAAGTTACTCCCTGCAGGGTCAGGAGGGTGATATTAGGTGCAGCAAAGCAGATTTTATGGTTGAATAAAGGGCTTTTTGTCACTAGGTCCCAGCTCATATTTTAGGTTTTCTATCAAAATGGGGAGATGGATCAAACTGCCATTAAAAACTTGGAAATCTCATGATCCAACCTGCTATGTCAGGGGCTCTCCAAAAAGAAAAAAAAAATTCTAATTCTTGGTAAAATAAAATAAAATAAAATAAAATATAAAATATAACATAAAATGAAATAATATAAATTACTGTTCACAGTGCCTGTCCTGGGATACCTCTTCCAGCATTTATCATTACTCCCCATCCATGTCTAGTCCAATGAAAATTAGATGGGATAAAAGGCTCTGTACAGTGTTTACAAATCTTTCAAGTCTGGAATTAGGGAATCTCTAAAACCTGGATGGTTTTTGTGGGTCACCATATGTAATACAGGAGTTTGCAAGTGTCTTCCATGCAATAAATTACTTTCTTAGATAAGCATATAAAGCTTGAAAGGTGCTTTGTTACAAACCCAGGCAAAGTTCTCAGCAGATTTCTCACCATGGAGTTGATTCTGTTCCACTGACCACACACCCACAGATATCACCCTTGGGCAGCAGGACCAAACTTGTCACCTCCTGAACTCAGCCACGTCTTGTGCCTTGAATTCCCTCAGAATCATCAAATCATAAAATTGTAAAGGTTGGAAAAGACCTTTAAGATCATCAAGTGCAACCATCAACCAGCACCACCACCACGTTCACCACTAAAACACGTCCTCAACAGCCAAATCCACACATTTTTTTGAACACTTCCAGGGATGGTGACTCCACCACTTCCCTGAGCATCCTCTCCCAATTCTTTACAACCCTTCCCATGAATAAATTTTTCCTACTACCTAATCTAGACCTCTGTACTGGTGTTGTGTGCAATGTGTGAACCAGATCTACTGATCTGCCTGAAAATTACTTTTCTCCCCTTCCTCTTTGGTGGGTCCATTTTGTTTAGAGAGGTCAATCCCCTGGTTCAAGTCAGATTAATTGTCAGGGTTTTTTAACTTGCATTTGTTAACGAGGAAAAAGCTGGAGTCTCTTTCTGGTGTAACATGTTCAGATGACAGCAGCTTCAGTTTTAGGTCTGCTCAATGAGATCACTCCTGCTGTTGGGGATGTGTGACAGATTCTCATGCAAGCAGCTCAAGCAGACCAGAAAACCAATCTTTGAAACACTGACCCTGTGTGGAAGAACTGTCTCCAAGCTGTTAATTTTGCAGTTCTCTTTTGGTGGAGATTGAAGAACCAACAAACAAATGTCAGCAAGCTGTTTTTCCATTTTTGACTTTTTGAGTTGAGAAACATTCATGGATTTCCTGAGAAAACTCTGAGGATCTTGAAAAACAAAAAAGGTTTGTAATCAATTAATTTATTTAGTATCTCTTATCCTGCATGTTCTGATTACTCTTCGTGTTGCAATTTTAGTTTTAGGAGAAAATCTGTTAACAGACCATCCATAAATGTCTGAGGCACTTTCTTCAGTGTTATTTCATTGTCTTACATTGACTGATAAAGATTTTTTTAGCCTTAATTGATTATTTTTTTCATCTTAGTGTATCCAATTTAATACTTTCCAAAGTAAATATTGCCTGCTGTGACTCTGAGAACACTGGGCTTTGAGTAAAGGATGAAGAGAAAAGTCATCATTACAGAAAGAATTGTCCATCCCTTGGGATCTTTTGGGTGCCCAGGGCAGCTTTGTTTTGGCTGGATCCAGAATTACTGGATGAATGTCAAACCAATTTCTGTGGGATAAGTATCAGAGAACTCTGGAATAAAAGTGTTGGCTGTGCCTCTGCAGCTGCCGACCAGATTTAGGGTCTGTGTGCCAGTTCCTCACCTTCTGATTTGGGGATATGAAGGCCCACCCACAACCTCAAATTCCTTTTGGGCTTCGAAAAATGGTAGATGTTTAATCTAATTTAAAGCAAATAGATTTTTGATGAAGTGATTAGCACTCCCCTGCACACACACGCTAATTACTGCCTTCTAATGTAAGACTAATTAAAGAAGCTCTTAAAAATACCAGCCTGACATCTGAATTGTCTTGATTTGCAACAAAAGAAAGGTACTTTGGTTTTTTTTTTTCTTCCTGTGAGTTTTCTTCAGGTCCCCTTCCCCAAATGCTTTAGGAATAATAAGTAAATGAGAATTAAAATGTGTTAATGAGTTCTCCTGGATTGCAAAATGTAATCCCAGATAACAAGTGACAGGACAAGAGGGAATGGCCCCAAGTTATGCCAGGAGAGGTTTATGTTGGATATTAGGAAAAATTTCTTTACTGAAAGGGTGATCAGGCCTTGGAAGAGGCTGCACAGGGAAATGGTGGAATCATTATCCCAATAAAAAAGTCACTGTATCACTGGATATCTTTTTATTGAAGACTCAGGCAAAGGAAGTATTGACCCACTCTCCAAAAAAAACAGCTTCTGACAAAGCCAGAGGTTTTTCCACCGACTGAGCACCCAGAGTGGACATGGAGTTGTTCAAGCTTTTGGGAAATCAGGACATTTTTCTTGCAAATAAGGGATTTAAAGCTGCAAAGAGAATATTCCAGCTCGCTGAAGACTCCTTTGGGAGGCTGCTGAGAACGACAGATCTGTCCACAATTTGCCCCATTTGCACCTTTTGGCATAAACACCCAAGTGCCTGTGTGTGCCTCCCACAGTGCCAAGGGAATCGTGTGGATGGATTCCTTGTTTTGCAAAAGACCAGGAAGGAAAGGTCCTGAGCTTTCTGTGCATGTCAGGCCCAACCCAAAGAAGCACTAATTGTGGCATGGAGGGCACCAGGCCCAGCTACAGGAATTTAAGCCCTGATAACACTGACAGGGCAGAGCTGGGTTCAACCTGTGACCTTCTCTAAGCCCCTCAGGGGTAGTACCTTCAAAGTGTTCCTTTCATTGGAATTTTTCAAAATTTGAACCTGCTATTTTAAAAGCTTCAGAATCACAGAACCACTGAGGTTGGAAAAGACCTCTGAGACCATCAAGTCCACCCTGTGTCTGATCCCCAACTTGTGCCCCAGCCCAGAGCACTGAGTGCCACATCCAGGCCTTCCTTGGACACCTCCAGGGATGGGGACTCCACCACCTCCCTGGGCAGCCCCTTCTATTTCTTAACAACCCTTTCTGTGAAGAAAATCCTCACAAAAGAAGGGTAATGGGGTTGAAAGTTTGATTCAATATACACATCAATGGCACGCACCTTTTTATTCTTCTCTCACATCTCAAATTTCCATGATCACCTCGTGAACATGAAAAGGTTGTGCCCTAACCTTAATGAAATGTTACAAATGTCACTTATTACAGAGATGATAATTAATTTTTCAGCAGGTTTGAAACAGCCTTACACCTTTTCTTTAACAGTAACTGGGGAGCAGTTAAATTCAATACTTGTTAATATCCTGCATCAACCTTTTAAATCCTTATCAATGGCTGGATCAATTCTTATTAGCAAACTTTGTAGGGCAGGTCTCCCTGGCAATTGAGTTCAATCAGAAGATTAGCATCTAAAATTCAAGGGGAGCTCTTGGTTTACTCAGTAAATTGAACCATCCATCATGCTGCTGAACTGAGGCCCAATGGGCATTGGAAAGACACTGTGGCAATTTGCACAAAGTTCAGTGACACAGATCTGCATTGTCTCTAAATAAATGGAGCTTCAGCTTGCAATTAAATATTTCACATGCTTGCCTGTGATTATCCTCCTCTTTTTTATTCACTGGCTTCTGGGTTTTTTTAAGTCCTTTATCCTTTACCATGATTTGCTCAACAAAAGTCTCCACATCTCTTCCATTGTCACCAGGAGCTTTGTGTCTCCTGTTCTACAGAAAATGAAAACTTGAGATGAGGTAATTAAATGGTGTTTTTTTCAAGGAACAGGTAGAAGTCATAGAATCATAGAATCCCAGAATGGTTTGGGATGGAAGGGAACTTAAAGATCATCCAGTTCCAAACCCCTGCCATGTGCAGGGACACTTTCCACTAGCCCAGGTTGCTCCAAGCCCTGTCCAACCTGGCCTTGGACACTTCCAGGGATCCAGGGGCAGCCACAGCTTCTCAGGGGCATTTAAAAGATTTTTTTCTCTTTTCCCTTCCCATCTTGCCATGGTCTCTTACTGTCTGATTGCTCAGCTAAAGGCTCAAGTGCTGCATTGTTTCTCTATTTGAAGATCTACATGTTTCTTTCTTCCTGAAATTGGTTTGCAAGGTAAGATTATGATGGTGGCAGCCCCTTTAGGAGCATCTCAATAGACAAACATCACTCATAGTCATATTAATGCACGAATTTTAATAAATCTGATTTTTGCTGTATTGGCAATAGGGTCATTAATAGGTATTTTGAGACCATTTGAGGTTGTTGCCTGGGATAGGTGCATGGATACACCAAGCCTTAAAAGACTCTATCTCTGAGGAAATGGCCACCAGGCACCAGCACATCTTACAAACAGAAACACAGTCAAGTTTGAAGCAGAATGAGATTCAGCAGGATAACAGGATTAATAAAGAAGAAGTGCATGATCTCCTCAGTGTTTTTGAAAGCAGCCACACTTCACGGACAATAAAGCAACAGCAAATCTCAAAAAGCTCCTTCTCAACAGTGACTCATCTGCTCTTTTCCCTCCACTCTGCACAGCTGCCATGTGTTTAAGGTTACCTGTATGTTTGGGTACTTATCTATGATATTTCTTTCAATCCTTTTTGGAGTTTCTGGAGTGTTCAGTTGAAGAGAATCACAGGAAGGACTGAATCCAAAATCTTTTAACAAGCAAAAGATAAAGCCATAGACTTAAGGTAGAATAATAGAATATCCTGAGTTGGAATGGGCCCACAAGGATTATCAAGTCCAACTCCTGGCCCTGCACAGGACACCCCAAGAATCACACCATGTGCCTGAGATCTTTGTTCAAATGCTTCTTGTCCTCCCTGAGCAGCCTCTCAGATGTGACAGCTTCCACATCCATCCAACCATCAGGACTTACTGCCCAGGTAGCTCTCAGCATGGGCCCAGGATCTGAGAGTACTCACCTCTTTTTGAGGCTATCAAACAGTTCTGGGAACAGAAAACAAGAAAGTGAGGAGCAGTTTTCCTTCCCTTTCTCGTCTCCCAGGAGATCTGTTGGTAACCGCTTAAAAAAGCTGCTTGGAGAATGATTCCTTGGAGAATTCCAGATTTCCTCTTGCACTTCAGGATGGTCACAGTGCTCCACCTTTGCACAGGACCCTCATTTTCAAGCTCTTCCTGGAGCCTCAGAGATCCACACCAGGGCTGTTTCTCACTCCTTTTAGTGCAGTACTCAGGAACTTTTTGACAGTCAGTGTCAGCAGACTCGATTTGGGTGTAAAGTGGGGGATAAATTCCATTGTTCAAGGACAGACATGCAGAGCTGCTTTGCTGTGGCTGAATACTGGTCAGCTCCAGAAGCCAGGAGAGTGCAAAATGACCTAAGAGAAGCCCACAGAAGGCCAAGAGAAGCCCCAGAAGGCCAGGTGGGATGTATTCTTTGGGAAGACACTCCTTCATTCCCTTCCCTGCTGCTGCCATGGCTGGTGCATCTCACAGTTTCATCTCAGCATCCTTCTCCTTCCAACTCTAAACAAAATGTTCTGAGTCACTGTGTTCCTCTCTTACTCTAATTGTTGGAGAAAATTCCCTCTAGGGAATCTTTCCAAAGCTTTTTGCAATGAAAAGTATCACTGCTGAGGCAAATATGAGCTTTTTGTGCTAAATATGTCATGAACCAAGAATCAAAGGCAAAAAATTCTTTTGGAAACTTAACCCTTCCAAGGGATACAAGAGAAAGAGAGAGAGAAAAGAAACAGGTGAGCCCACACTGGACAGAATGATGGACAGAGGTCTCAGAGCCTTTTCCACACTCCTGACCTTTTGGAAACATCTAAGAAGGGGATACTTGTTGAGCAGGACTCAAATTATGAGGAGGGTCAGAAGAACAGAGAACTATGACAGAGAACTTTTCACTATGTTCTGGAATAAAACCTTTAGTTTTATGTTCCACTTTGTACAGTAAATATGAACACTGATGCTAATCCAGTGATTTTCCATAATCTTTAACCATAAAAAAATCCGTAAATAAAATATTGTTGTGGTTTAGGTCTTCTCTATATATAGGTTTTTCTTCAAATCTGCCTGAGGTTGGAAGGCAATCAAGTTTTCCCAGAAATCTATGACCATAAGCAGAGAATTACTGAATGGCTGGAACATGAGGTTTCCTGATGAAAAATATTTCCCCCCAGGAGTTATGAGCGACCTTGTGAGTAAAAGCCATCACCACATTCACACTGAGACACTTCAAAGCACAACTCTGGTGCAGCAGAGGCAGATTAAAGCCTATTTCCTCACCCAGAATAATTTAGTGCAGCTCTTCCTACAGTGCATTATATTGAGTATTTTCCCTTTGAAGGATTGAAAATGCAGGCATGGAGCACACAACTTTTTGGTGGAGACCACTGGAGTCTCTCTGAAATGATGAAATCTTCTGCACCAGTGAACATTGTGTGTCATTCTTGTTGATGCAGGAGCAAATTAAAATCACCCATAATTAGATCAACTAACTACCGGTGAAATTGCGTCCCAAAAATCACATTAACCCGGACTCACTGTTTGTCTTTTGGATAATTTATTCCTGCTGCTGTGAGGCAAAAAAAAATCTCCTAATTCCAGGAGATACCTGCCTTGTGAGCACTGCAGAGCTCAGGGTTCCTGTTCACTGGTCACGACCAACAAGTATTCGGTGACTTTCCACTGGAACAAAGGTGACATGAACATGAAATTAGTTTGCTTAGTCTATCCCTGCCCACTCCAACAACTCTTTTGGCCTCAGCTATTTGAAATGTGCAGATTTTTATACAAGACTGGCTTGACAATCTTTAAGATGATCCTAATAGTGCAAAGTTTTGACTTGATAGTCCGTTCAAGTCCCATGCTGGTAAATCTAAGCAAATATAACAATAAAGAGGTTATTCTGAGCTCAAAAAAAAGAAAAAAAAACAAGAAAACTGTCCTGAACTAGAAGCATCCTTAACAATATAAATGCATGGAGTCCTGTATGCACCAAGGAATCTATACTTTAGTCTGGATTCCCCCAATTATATTTGGATTATTGACAGCAAAGAAAAGGAGAAAAGGACAAGTGACAGAGCAAACAATTCTTATCTCTAGTGATGTTCATCTCTCCCTGACAGTAAAACTATTCATTTCTTTGCTGTCCCTTATTCTTGTCTCCAAATTTCTTTTCTAGGGTTCACCAAACTGAAGATTGGGGTTTTCCATAACACATATAGCATTTTTAATATAAACATATATCCATATGATCACTAATGTAATAAACAAAAACCTGTTTATTTTCATTTATTTCTTATGAATTTTCAAAAGTTTTTTTGTTTTTAATCACTTTGGCAGAGGTCATAACAAACACCAATATGACACATATTCCAGCATGAGCTCTCTCAGATGAAAGCAGAATGATTCACTGGATGATCAATCCTATAATGACTTCGATGGGCTATTCGTTGTTTATTTAGTATTCTGAAACATTTTGAGCAAGGTTTCTGTGTTTTGGAAACAAAAACCAATGTTTCTCAGAAGTGAAGTCGTGGGGAGCTGCAGTTGACACAGAAAAGGCCTCAGTTCTGTACAAGCTCTGCTCATCCATAACAAAAACACCTCTGTTATCAACACTATTGCCAGCACATATCCAAAACATAACTCCATCCTTGCTACTGGGAAGAAAATTAAGTTTCTCACAGCCAAAACCAGCACACCCATCAAAAAAACCCCAGGAGTCTGGACACAGGACTCAGACACTGAATTATTCTGTGCATCTTAATCTTTAGAGATGTGGTTTTTCACCCTCTATGCCAAGTTCCAGGGCTGTCAGGCTGCTTTTTTGTCTGGGCTGGACTGACAGTTGTACCTCAGAAGGTGAAATTTCTTGCCCTCACCCTCCAGAATGTGTTTTGGCTGTTACCCTGAAAACGTCTCCAGCCATTAGGAAGGGACTCAGTTTAAAGCAGATGAAGTGTCTCTACTTGCTCACCACGGGAGCAGGATGCAAATGGGAAATTAAGAAATGCAGAGAAAGCAAAAAATCCCCAGCTTGTGGTAAATTCCATCCAAATCCAGAGAGGCCTTTTTTGGATGCAGCAGTTCAGCACTACACTGCACCTGTTTTAGTGATGCAAAACATAAAATAAAATGGGATGGGGTTACAGTTAAAGGTTGGCTTCCAGAACAGTAGCATGTCCTAGGAGATCAGCACCCTCTGGAAGAGGTGCAGGAACTGACCATGGGAGCACTCTAGGACCACTTCAAGAACTAAAGCAGCCTGGCTGAAGCTTTGGAACACTTAAACACAGGTAGATTTGAGACTGACCAAAACCAAGTGATTTTTGCCTGCCATAGAGGACTGCATCAGATTCTGCTCCTAGGTGAAGTTCTCCTGCGTTTTGTTGGTTTGTTTCCCTGGGTTTTCTTTTTCAAGGAAGGGGATCTGGAGACAAAGAAATTTGTTTCTTAGCCTAACTCATTCCCTGAATATTATTAATTGTGAAATGTTGGCTAGATACTTGCAGCTCACTCATTCCTTAGAGAGAGGCATCCACTTCTTGTCACAGCACCCAGAGTATTGACTAAGGGATGATCTTGACCATAATTCCACAAATTTATGGAATTCTGGTGCCAGATGTGAGCACTGAAGGAATAAAACCAAGTTGGGATTCATTTTTCAAAGTGAGATGTTTAAATAAAGGTGGATCTCTCCGAGCTGGTTTAACCTTGCACCATATCCATTGGATCAGTCAATACGGGCAGCAGAGCTTCAACAATTCAGCTCATGCTCAGGAAAACACACAGTATGTGGCTGGAGATGATTTGCGGTGTTCAAGGCAAGCAGGGGGGTTATTAGGAAGATCTGAATCCTCCTTGAATGAAACATGGAGGCCATAAAATGTATTACAGGGCATCTTAACTAAGGTATTACCCTCAGCCTGCTAGGTTGGTATCTTCCCTGACTTCCCTGGAGAGATTTCCTCAACTGTAAGGAGATCTGAGACACTCCATTTGCAGGCACAGCCTCACATCCAAATCTGAATCAAATCCATCACTTGAAACATCTTGTGTAGTTCTACTGTGCATCAATCTTATATTTTTCAGTTGGACACCTCTAGATTTCACGTCACTGGTATTTCATGGTACCAATTTTCATGGTATGATAGGCTGTGCTCTTACAAATAGTGCCCCAAATTGCTCCAGGGACAATAATTTTCATTGTATGTTCACAAAGTCTCACACAACATGGGCCTTGTGCACTTTGCTACAAGATCAATAAAGCCATTTCAGTTTTGCCACCACTTTTAACCCACCATGGATCTGGATCTCCTGTCCCAGAATGAAAAAACGAGTTATTTTCAACCAGAATATTCACAAAATACAGACTTAACAAAGTAAATACTTCATAATTACTTGCAATATTCACCCTTATTTGAATTTTTACTATTAAAAAACCCAAATAAATATTAGAGTAGAAAATTATTTCTAAAAAAACCCCCACATATTAGCTTGTGGAAATGGCAGTCACCAAAGTGAGCTGAACTCTGCTCTTTATTACTACACTGTGTAAAAATATAGTTACAACTGAATATATCTTGGTGTATGGGGTCCAGAAAAAGGAGGAAACAGTTATTTTAGAAATTTCTGTTGAAAAGGTTTGACATATTTAGGTGATTCAGGTTCGGTGTTACCCTACCAGACACATTCCCCATTTACAGCTACAAGTAAAGACTCTCAGAGGGAGAACTACCACAAATACCAAAAAATTCCTGCAATATGTCCTAGCACTTCTACTCCAGTACTTATTTATAAGTTTAAAGGACAGCTTTTCCAGTATATCTGATATAAAGGAACACAAACATCTCAGTTTTTTAAACAGATTTATCCCTCTTCTATAATATGAGTTTTGCACCGACACTCTTGGCCCTTTGTTGGCAACCCCCAAATTTTTTTTCAAGCTTTCCCTAAGAAAAACATTGGATAAAAAATACAAATAAAGTCTTTGCTCCTCTACCTGTTTCCCCCAGAACATTACCACGTGCTGTGAGGAAAAGAGAGTATTTCAAATACCACACACTTTACTAAGCAGTTCCACTTCTTGGAGAATCTTCCACAAACACCTTTGGGACACCCTCACATCAACACTCCCTGTGAGGACAACTTGTCCCTGGATTACAGGATAAAATTGAATTGATAATGTTGTCATACTGCGAAATTTATCTTGCAAGAGTGAATTTGTTACACTTGTTACACTGGGAGCTGCTCTTTGGGACTGGGTTTGTAGGGGATTACAGGTTGTATAGGGGGTCATTCACTCCCATTACCCAGGTAGGACCCACCTCCTCCAGAATCTACCAGAAATTGCTGAAATCACTAAGAACTGATTTATCCCAGCTGAGGTTCTCTCACCAGGATGTCTGCACGCATGAGCAATTGCTGTGATTACACATCCAGTGCTCCCTCTCTTTAGGACATGTCTTAATCCAATTTTCATTCATCTTTTATTCCTGGAGCTGTTTTTTAAACACAAAGAGGGTGACAAGTTATGAGACTGCTTCTATGGTTTTGCTTTAATATGGCAGAATTTAATGTAATTGAACTATTTGTGCAGCATGGGAGAAAAAGCCTTTCTAAACCTTCAGGGATTTAAATGAACAGAAGACTCTGAAAATAAAAAAGTCACCAAATGAGATTTTGTCACATCCCCACAGTTGCTCCAAACCCCACTGGAAGTCTTTAGAAATCTTCGAATACATTGAGATTAACCTTTAAAAATACATCCTGAACAAGACAGAAGGAAAAAGAAAAGAAAAATCAAAACATGTCTCTGTTTTTATAGGGCTATAAATCAAAAATATCACAGATTTTTCCTATAGAGCTCTGATTCACAAAGTGTATTGCTTAGTAAACTCCTACTCCATTCAAGGTAGGTAGGCTTTTATAGAAACTGAACAAAAATTTCCATTGTAACTTTCAATTTTTAGTTATTATTAACTTCCTCAATTTTTGCTCCTGATTCAGACTCGATACAAATTTGATTTTTCTTTATTGCTTTCTCATTCCTTTGTGTTCACTTGTTTGCTTCGTTTAACCTTGGCAAAATTAAGCCTTTTCCTTTCTTTTGTCTGCCCTTGTAGAGCACAGAAAATGAACTCAAATCATGTTCATTGTGTTCTTTTGGCAATTGAAAGCCTAACAGAGGAAGCTGCTGAAAGCTGGAGGTTCTGGTGTAGGAATAGCCCTGGTGAAACATATCCCTCACTCCAAAGGAAACTCATTTTGGATTGATTAAACCAGGGGACTTTGATGTTTTCATGCTGTTTGCAATCACTGGGGTTTTGTTGGGGAGTTGTTTGCAGAACAACCTGGAAAGGCTCAGGTTGCTGGAAAGTTCTACTGAGGAGCCCAGAGCCCTCTCTGTCCCTGTAACCTCAGAGAAAACACCTCAGGAAAATATCCCCCATCCCTGGAAGTGTCCAAGGCCAGGGCTTGGAGCAACCTGATCTAGTGGAAGGTGTCCCTGCCCATGGCAGGGGGTGGAACTGGATGGTCTTTAAGGTCCCTTCCAACCCAAACCATTCTATGATTTTACAAAAAGAGTTTGGTGCGCCAAAGTAAATTCATTATGTATCAAAATCTTACTGGGAGCAGCTCTCCTGGGCTTTTTGTAAGGGGTTTCAGGTTGTCAGTGAAGGAATATTTCCATCTCAGTGTTTCCTGTAAATTCATGGATTTCGTGGCATCCCCCTGTAAGGTGGGTGTGGGTCCCATCCCTTTCTCCATGTAGTACCCCGTGCTGGTCACAGGGACAGTAGAGAGTCCCAGGGGAAGCAATCCAGAGAGGCACCACATCCATAGGACCCGAGAGGTGCAGAGGATTCCTGTTCTTTTCCAGGAGGAGAAAAAGGGAGTTTAGCAATTGCCAGTTGCATCCATGCCAAACGGGAATGACCGCGTTCCCACAAGGGATTTGTTGTGGGTGTCCCTGAACTCTGAAAAGCTGAGGCAAGCTGCATCCAGCTCACTTCAGAGCTTGACAAAGGATAAGTTCAAACCTAAGCAGTGATAAAACAGCTGCATTAATATTGGACTGTGCTTTAGTTCCTGTCAACTGTTGCTCCATGAAGATCCAGCCCCCCACCTCTCCTACCTGCACGAGATTTTCCAAGCTTCATGATTTAGGAAGCTTTGATGACTGAAACATTTTTACTTGAATTTTAGACACAGGGAGAACTGTATTTGCTGAGCACTGACCTTGGGAGTCTTTCAGTGTGTGGGCTGCAGGATTTAGCATCCATCCCATCCATCTCAGCTCCTCTAATCCTCTCAGAGTGCACTCTCCTCATCTGTACTCAGCTGTGGGCAGGAGGTACTGTTGCAGAATGGGAAATGCACCCTGGGCTCACTCCAGACCACAAAATTTACTTTCTGAGGAAATTAGATTGGTACTGTTTGAAAAATGTAGCCGTGATAACATCACTAAACATGGGAGAACCTGGACAACTCACAGCCACACTTTGGACATGCTTGGGGCAAAGTTAGACCTCAATGAGCTGTAGATAATCATGAAAATTGCTGATAGCTCCTGGAAAGATTAATTTGGACCATTCTAAGTAATAATTTTCTTTTTTTCTCCCATCTTATTTCCTCTATATTGCCCATCTGTTGCTCCCACTGTGTCCCTAGAAATTTATTCACCAATGACATCCAAATGTAGGACTGTTCATTTTATCCTTGGGAAAACAACCTGAAAAAGAAGGATCTACTCTCACTAACAGTATTAATATCTACTCATCTGCATTATTCCTGTTTGTTCTACCAAATTCCACTGTTCTAAGTTTGTTTGGAATTTTATTGGGACTACAGTTGAAATAATCCATAGGCATGTGCCCTAAAAACTGCATCCCTATATGTCTTACATCATTGCAAAATTCAAAGCAATTAAATGTATGGAATTGAAATCATGGCAATAATTGCACAGAATGATGCTCCATTCAGTGCAAAACTTGAAGTAGTCTGGAAAACAGACAAGAAACAACAATTGAGAGGAGTTCTTTGAGAAGGAAAGGAAAGATCTGTGTTGTGAAGTATCAAAGGGATTTTTGCTTTAACCACCTGTTAACGAAAATCAAACCAAAATTATCTGTTCATGTCTCACAGTGTTTTTGCAATGAAAGAGAATTCAAGCTCTAAACACTATTTCAATACTTTATAGTCTCTCATTCTTTACATAACCACATTAATTCTCACTTCTGCATAGCTGTGTATTGTTTATTCTTTGGCAACTCTTGTATGTTGAGAAAAAAAGGTGTTGTGGGTCCCTATCTTACATTATGTTTTTTATTTCTCTAACTTCTACCCATTCTACACATGTTGTTCTTACCTTTTAGATGTCTCAATACAAATGTCATATACCACCAGCATGTCCTGCCCTTTCCAAAAATCATTAATTCTCTACCAATCACAGAATTTTCTTTTTAAAATATTCTTTAGTATCAAAAGTTCCAACTTTCAAAGCATTTAGAATCATAGAATGGTGTGGGTTGGAAGAGACCTTTAGGATCATCTAGTTCCAATAACCGTAAGTAAAAATTAATTTCAAATCAAATAATGACTTTTTCCTCTTGTTGTTGTTTTCTTGCTGGAAAATATCAGAGAATGCATTTGAAGAACTTCAGAAGTGTGAAGTTTTTGTGAAGATGAAGCTTTGCCAGGCTTGACACTTTACTTAGAACAATTTCCTTTTTTGGCAAAATCATGTTGCTTTTAAACCAAACTGACCGTGTTGGATAATTTTTACATGGTTGTAATTAAAATTGTTTTGTTTTATTGATGCTAAGGAGAAAAAGGTGGTTGGAGTACACACACCACTGGGATCATCCCAACCTCTCATGGACAAAGAATGTTCATGGCAAGTTCTACTGATTAATAAGGTCTCCTTCTGAAAATAAACGTGGGCCATGTTTTAGTTAGACAACCAAAACTGAGACCTGGACAGCAAATGGACTTTTGCAGGAAAATTTAGATGTATATTCAGTGTTCTGAAAGATCTGGTGTTGAAGCCACTCCTTCAGACATCCTGTGGAATTTGGGACAAGTCATCCAGATTCTCTGGCCAAGGACAGGCATCTGAAAAATGATGAATGTCTCGAAAACTTTGACGTAATCAAGGGGCGCATGAGCACCTTCTTTAAAATTAAAACTATCATTATCAAATATGGTCCTACTTTAGAGAGCAAGAAGGGTTTATTTTTATTATTAAATTAGGTAGGATATACATCAGCTGCAAGTGGCTTAACTCTTTGGGATTTTGGTGCAGTTTAAGCCTAAACCAAGCCCTACTGGTCCCTTCCTCAGGCTGCTGCTATCCCAAAGTGGTGAACCATGGAATAGGTTTGCCAAGGAGAAGGGGTATAATATACTTTCTCACAGCAACAAATTCAACAAATTCTCCATATGCCTGGTTTCACAGATACAATATTCCTTATTTTGCCATTTAGAATAGTACCAAATTTCCCCCCAATGGTTTGAAAAAGAAATTCGAAAAAACCCAAAAATTAGAAATTAAGATTTATGGACTGAGAGCAGCAAATCATCTCTTTGGTTTCTGTGAGGAAAACCACTTTCTATTGTTCTTTTATTTTCTTTTTCCCAGCAAGTGGAATTCTACCAAATTAGGGGCCATCAGCCCAAACACCTGCTCTGCTCCCACCTCCTTCCCTGTTGGATCCGTCAGGAGCAAAAGGGAGGAATTATGAGGGGTCTCTGAGGAGATTCATCCACGTCACAGAGTCCTGAGCAACGAAATCTGAGACATTCACAACACAGGACAAAGATTAGTGGAACAAATGCAGAACAAAGAGCTGTTGACAGAGTTTTCTGGAGGAAACAATCTCCCTGGTCCCATATTTGTGCTGACAGGTGACTTTGCCTTACCACTGACAGGAAAGTGGGTGCAGTGAGTTCACACCTGGCCTGGTACCTTCACTGCTGTGCAGCCTTTTGTAAAGCTTTTTTTTGACATTTCTATCAGTTTCACGAGGAGGCCTTAAAATTAGCCTTAAAATTCTGGTTAAGAATTTAAATTGCTCATAAAATTTACATGTCTAGTTACAGACTGATGGAATAACGCAGTTTAGGATGGACCTCTGGCCTAACAAACACTGTTCAAAGCAGTTCAACTTAGTTCAGCCTCCTCAGGGCCTTGTCCAGCTCATTTTCAAATCTCTCCAGTGACAGAGACTTCACAGCTTCTGTTTCCCTGTTCTATGACTATTTTCACAGTGAATTTTTTTTTTCCCAAAAAAATATTAATGGTTTTCTTTCCTACAACTTCCACACGCTTCCCTTCATTTTATCACTCGGGGCTTCTGAGTAGATTCTACTTCAATCTTCTTCATCCTCATCGTTTTTTGGAGTCAGCAGGATAAAATACAATCCTTAAAAGCACAAGTGGTTGTATCCCTAAAAACACAAGTGGTTGTATACTTAGAAGCACAAGTGGTTGCCACTGAAAGAGTTCACTCTTCTTAATTTATTTATCTATCTCAAGTTTCTTTGTTCTGATGAAAAACCGCAGCAAAACAATCTTTAATCTTATGACTAAACAGCCACTCAGCTGTGCCAATTAAATAAAAATTAAAAAATAATCAGAATAAGACCCTGTGGCACTTATTTAAGCATCCAGAGATAAAAGGGAGAGGAAAAGTAGGAATTCTTCCATTTTGCTTTAGGAGCAGCAACCTGGAGCAAAGGCTTGGGCTCTCTGACAGATTTCAGTATCAGCACCCACCTTGCAGTGAAATTCTCACAAATCCTCCTTCTTCAAAACAACACAATTATTATTTCTGATTTCAAGGCTCTTTTTGGAAACCAGTGTTTGGATGACAAATAATTCTCATTGAAGTTACTATTAATATTCAAGTGTTTCTCCACCTTTACTCCCTCTGACCTGAACGTTCTTCTCCTTCCTTACGTTTACCTTGTGATGTTCAAAAATGTCAAACTATCTCCCACCTGCCTTCCTTTGTTACAACAAACAGCTCATATTTCTACCATACTTTTTTTTTCATTTTTAAGCATTTTTAAGCATTTTATTACAGCCAGGAGAGCTAAAAATTATTTAAATTTCTTTTTCCTTTTCTTTTGCATTCTCCTTCAACCTTTCTGCCGTAACCTGGGAACCATGAAGATGAAAATCTACTGATGTTTATTCATTTTCAGCAACTAAGATATTTTTTAAAACCATCCCCAAATATTGAAAGAATGAAACATCAGCAAAATCTTGGCATGGTTTTATGGGCTGGCTGTGACTTTAAAGAGCTACGAAAGACAAACAACAAAACTGTATCTTTTTTTCTCACTTCCTACTCACATTAATAAAATATGATTTTTACACTATTTACATGAGTTAACTGAGGTTCTTTCTACTGGAATATGCTGACTATTCCATTTCCAGGCCCTGACAGTAGCACAGACAGATAATCACACAACTTTGTCCAAAGTCAACTGAAGACTTTGAGGGAAAAAAAATACTCAGTTCTACCCAAACTGCAAACTTTTTAATTCAGCTGGTTTTCTTCCCATGAAAACAGGTCCTAATTTCCAACACAGGTTGCATTTTTCCAATTGAAATGTTCATTTTAAAGATCATTGACAAAGCCAACTTTGCTGGAATACCAAAGCAGCGACATGCTGATATTTGTTTTTAATGAGGGGTAGCCTGTACTTGTTACACCAGCCGTGAATGATTAATCCAAGTGTGACAAAAATCTAATTGTCAAAACCTTGCCTGTGTTTTAAAATCTAAATGTGCCTCTCTCTCTCACGTGCCTTTAGAACTCTGTAAATCTGCAGTTAAAAAAAATTAAATATTTTTTTCTGTTGTCTTGGAAATCTTCATTATAATGATTTTTACTGCCTTTCTTTTTATGCATGTTATCTATATTGGTTTTTTTATTCTACATGTTTTTGACATGTCCTTGTGTTCACTTTCCTTCTTGATATCATTACCCTTTTCTTTTTGTGTTAATTACTTTTTTCCTCCCATGTTTCCCATGACTGAATTGTTGCAGCTGTGGCAAATATAAAAAATCCTGTGCCTAAAGGTAAAAAGACTTTTTTCAAATTAGCAGACATTAAACAATAACAAATGTTCCTTCATAGTCCTCATGGCAAAGACAATAAAATAAGGAAATTACTGTGTATAAATAAAGCAAAATAAAATTAGGGCTTAATCCAGCCTTATGAAGTGATAAAGAAGGGAAGGGAAAGAAAGGACCGAGGAAGTCCCTTTCTGCCTGGCCACTTTTCAGCCACTCTGTCCCCAGCCTCTGGTGCTTCAGGGGGCTGTTGTTTTTAACGTGAAAATAGTGGAAACATGAAATACTTTTAGACAGGAGGGGTTTTTTCCAAGCTTTGGTTGTATAAAAGCATTTCCATGCAGTATTCTTTGCAAATATTTATTCTGCTTTAGTTTTCACACTTCCTGGTGACCTCAGATAACATCTCTGCAGACAAGACCCTCACACACTTCAAACTGCAGATCTGCACATGTGTGGGGTTTGGGTGTGTTTTATATTTGCATAAGATCCATCTGCCCCAGTCATTGCAATTTTTTGCTTCAATGCAAACCCCATAATCAAGTGCCAGCAGTGTAATGAGTTACCAGAGAATCATAGAATGGTTTGGGATGGAAGGGACCTTAAAAATCCCCTAATTTCAACCCCTGCATGGGCAGGGACACCTTCCACTAGCCCGGGTTGCTTCAAGCCATGTCCAGCCTGGCCTTGGACACTTCCAGGGATCCAGGGGCAGCCACAGCTTCTCTGAGCAACCTGTGCCAGGGCCTCACCACCCTCACAGGGAAGATTTTCTTCCTAAAATCCAATCTAAATCTACCTTCTCTCAGCTTGTCATCCACCAGCTGAAGTGCATTAGCGCTGTGAGCAATCCCCAGGTGTTACCAGAGTGACTTAAGCCAGTGGTTGGAATATTTCCAGGGATTACTCCACTTCTGCCAGAGGTCTCTGGGGAACATGTAAACAGATCCAAATGAACAAAAAATCCCTACCAGACCTTGTGCTGGAGCAGATGAGGCATCCTGGGCCGGTGATGCTTTGTGGGACTGTTGCTCCTCACCAACTGTACGGAGAAAGCAGCTGGAAGCGGCAACATTTTGGATTG
Organism: Corapipo altera; assembly: GCF_003945725.1. NCBI lineage: Eukaryota > Metazoa > Chordata > Aves > Passeriformes > Pipridae > Corapipo > Corapipo altera. Next base: position 2,208,047 of record NW_020884937.1, read on the forward strand.
AATGCACTCAGCTGATGGATGGAACTGAGCTGCTGGTACATCCTTCCCCTGTGACCACAACAGAGGGGTTACCTGGCTTCACCCACACATATTTTACAAGCTTTAGTAACTCCCTTGTAAATGGATTTTGAGACAGAGCAGCAACCAGGACTGTGGGAGACAAACGAGACAGGAGCAGAGCAGGGAAAACATCCATTGCATCAGCTGAGCCCAGGGATTGTGAGAGTATTTCCATAAAGATTTCCCTCCTAAGATTTCAGGGAGTTCACATCTGGGCATTACATCACTGGAAAAGTGATTCCCTTCACTCCAGAAAGGGGTTTGGAAAGTCCAGCAGAGCTGGGTTTGAGACTTATCCTGATTTGTATCCTGAGGTGTGGGAGCATCATGTTGTCCTGAGGGTCTCTTTTTACCACCAGGTACCATTTCACCATCTTGGAGGGAAAAGAGAATCAGAGATGACTCGTTTTCCATAATGACTTAATTTTAGAAGATTGATTTTTTTTTTTCAGTATAATAAAACTTTAAAGTACTATGTTATTGTACAATATGCTCACATCTTGCAGCAAATATAATCTGCCTTCTAAAAGCACTTTCTGGCATCTTTGATTACTTGCTGCAGCTTGAACCACTCATCTGGTTCCATCTTTCTGGTTTCAAAACAGAAAACAAGTGAAAAAAAGTATTTCTTCATATAAATCCTACAAGATTAGTGTATCTCTTAATGTGTTTCCAAGGCAGCAGTAACAGAAATAATTTGAAGAAATTGTTGGAAGGTTTCAATTTTTATTTTTTTAAATCACTTAACAAAACTGACTAATGCTAAAAAAAACCAGATTGAGAATAGTTCAGTGTAAAAATGGATTGATTTCACATTTAAGCCTTTTAAAATGACCAACCCTCCCATTCATGTGGCCTGTTTATATTTCATTCCACAGATGAATAACCTTTATTGCTATAAATTCATTACCTGGCTCTTCTACTCATTTTTTATTTCTGTTCATTCACTGCTTAATAATTTGACTTAAATGCAGTTTACAAAAGTTCTGATGCCTCTTAAATGATGCCTTTTGGGCAAAACTGAAGCTACTTTGATGCCAGATAAGTACCTGCTGTTAATTACACTGCACTATGGACACTGTTAAAAAAAGCATAAAAATAATTATTAGAAAGAATGCAGATTACATGTGAGCCAACTGGAGCACAGGAAATAATAACCAGATTACTCCTACCTGATTCCTTCCACAGCAGATATTTGAATGGTCATTCTTAGTTGATTTACATGTTAAAAAAAAATGATTATTCAAACATTTAGGAATCTTTAAGACTTCTGCAGCAACTCATCCCAAATATGTCAAGAATGATGTGGAAGAATTGGCATGAAAAGTTTCATGCCCTTCAGTTTTGTTGTGAATAAGGTGAAAGATAATGGCTGCTGTGCAGAATATTTATTTAAGGATCAAATGATATTTTTGTGGAGTCCATAATTTGTGAGCCTTCTCTGAGCAAGAATGATTTTCCAGCCAGTGAGGAGCTATTTTCAGCTTTACTCGTGGAATTGTGATTTAATTCTCCACAACCTGGTCTCAACAACTGCGATTTATCTGGAATTAGGCTGATACTAAATGGTTCTTTTTCCTGCAATATCTGATTTCCTGGACTCTGCCAAAAGACAAGTTCATAAAAATGACTAAAAACTGTGCGTATTTTGGGGATGTGGAGTTGTAAACACTTTGTATTCTTGATCCTACCTGGACAGGACTGTGCTAATCAGGAAAAATATTTCCACCCCCTCTTCCAGGGGTTCAGAATCTGAGATATTAATGCTCCTTTTCTGTCTGTGGCCACCAGGTATCTGCAGGAACCCAAAGTGTACCAAGAAAACTGTTTGTCCTTGGCTGGCATTTGCTCTATTATATTCTTTGGAAATACAATCAAAGACACAAGTGAATAAATAATTCAGGTCTTTTAGTCTTTTTTATCTGTATGCCAGGAATATTTTTATGTTTTTTCCAGGTCTGTTCTAAGTCAGAACTTTAGGAGTATTTTTTGAATTCTCAGCTCAGGCTTTAAACACACCAGATCCTTATAGGATGAACCTGGAAAGGCAAAAGTAACATAAGGACTTATTTCAGTGTGAATTTATTCAAGGCTTGGGTTATTCCATTATCTGGGAATAGAGAGGAAGAAAGGAGAAATATTCCTTGGTGGAGACTCAGCTCCAGATTCGGGTACCCATATTTAGGCAATAAATGCAGATATCTACTTGTAAGTGAGGTGTTTACATCCTCATGACAGTAATTAAAAACCTGGTCAATAAAATGAATTAATGGAGTTCACAGCGTGATCCAATTCACAAACAAGTTGAGACTTTAAGATGAGCTCAATAACTTTTCAGGATCTATTGATGCTGCTGACCTTCTGTATTGACCTTTTATTATATACTCCCCTGGTATCTACATGATTTTATATGCTCAACTCACAGCAATATAATCAGAATTTAAAAACATAAATGAAGCAATTAAATTGAGTTGTCTATAATACAAATTTTAATAAGGTCATTTGTAAAGGCATCGAGGTTCTGAAGCATCCAGTAATAACAGAGGACTCGCAGCCTTTCAGACTGACAGCTGGATCCAGCTGGGAAGCTCAGGTATGTCTGTAATGGATTGGGTGTCTGTACAGGCCAACTGAATCAAGGCAGAGATGATTCAAAGTCTTGCTGTCTCTATTGCTCCTCCTCCTCTCCATTTTTAATGCCTGTAACAGGGCAGAGCTGCACTAATTCTTGCTGCCAGGAACAGGGGACTTTGGTCCAAGGGTTCACCTGGGAGAACCAGGTCCTGGCTCCCAGTGCCTCTGGATGTGAGCAGAAGAGGGGCTGGAAGGTTCACCTGCTGAGTCAGAATCCAAAGGCTCAAACCCAACCTTCATAACCTAAGAGAAGATATCTGAGGGGTGCACAAGAGATATATTCAGTTTTACCTTGGCTAACACTCACCACTGAGCATTTGCACCGTGGTAATAAGGCAAAGGCTTCATGGGTAATGGAAGTAATCATGGAATCCTAGAATCTTGGAGTGGTTTGGTTGGAAGGGAACCTAAAGATCATCCAGTTCCAACCCCCTACCATGGGCAGGGACGCCTCCTACTATTCCAAGTTGCTCCAAGCCCTGTCCAACCTGGCCTTGGACAATTCCAGGGTGGGGCAGCCACAGCTTCTCTGGGCAAACCATCCAAATCAAGGGCTTTTCACAACCAAAATTAAACTGTCATTTCCCAGTTAAGACATATTTGTTTTGTTTTTTTTTTT
>NW_020884937.1:2211459-2348074 GCF_003945725.1 Corapipo altera
TCATGCCCAGAATCTCTTCCTCAGGAAGTTTACAAATGTTCCCTGCTCTGCAGAAATGACCTTTACGTGCCATCGGAAAAGAGACACTGCAAAGAATACACGACACCAAATCCACCTCCCAAAGACAAATGTCACCTCATCGTGGAAATGTCAGCAGACAAATCCTTTAGCAGGAATTCTGATGGGCAAGGTCCAGCCCTTCGAGAGTTCAAGTCAAGACTCCAACTATTTCTTTTGTCTTGTTTGGATTTTTCCAGGAGTCTAAATGATTGACAAGCCTTAATTAGCATCTGATGGAAGCTTTGAGAATAACAAGCTCCACGGGAAAGCCAAAGTTTAACAGGTTATATTTAATGGTAAATTCAATAATATAAAATTACTGGATACTTTTATTCTTACCTTCTACATACTGCCCATTTATTTTTCTAGTGGTCAGCTTAGAGTAGGTCTCTGTCTTTAAATTATGGAATATGCCAAGCATGGAGTAGCTTTTACTTCAGAATAAACGTGACTTCTGTAAAAATCAGCTCTAAAAGTTTTTATTTTCTACAGTGGCTTTTTCCCCCTCACTATAACTAATCGGGAGATTTTAATATAATCTCAGCACATTACTCTGAAAACAGGAAAGAATGGTGAAGGAGAATTTTTATGACTCTTCGATGATGATATCAAATGTTATCATTCTTTGCACACACATTTTACTCTTCTCTCATGGACACTAATTACTGCACATTCTGTAACAAGTTGAAAGGCAGATTGTATCCCTGGAGTCTTGCTGACCCACATTATCATATCTCCTTTTTCAGGAGAGCTGCAACAATTTAAATCAGCCGAAAATCAAGTCCCATAAATTGTTGGCTGCAGCAAGATGTCAGATGTGTTGCCATCCCTTCATCTTTAATTAACTTTCTCTGTTACAACATTAATGTGGAAGCATCAGAATAAAGAAAGAACAAGGCACTTCCTTCTTTAAATCCATCCAAGAGATTCCTGTAAGTGCTCTTAAAATGACCACATGAATCTGTGTAATCCAGAGAAGAAACTATTCCATGTGTAGAACGACAATTGTTCAAATCAGAGATAACAGAACAAAACAAAGCCATGGGCTCTGAAAAGGAAAACCCAACCTAAAGTTAAAATTTCAAAGGAGTGAGGACGATTAGCTCTGCCTTTCATGATCTTATTATTGGCTTCAGCATAATAAAAGAAAATCTCAAGGCAAAAAAAAAAAAAATCTACTTTCTTAGCACGCACGCTCCATTCAGTCATTTCTTGGTGCTTTCATGTTGTCCCACTTCTCAGCTTGAGAATTATCCCTTCTGTTGGTAATTTTTTCCTAATTATCGTGAAGAGTCAAGAATGATATTTCTGGTGCAAGAACAAATGGCTTTAAACTGGTCACTGATAAATTTAGGCTACACTTAGTTAAGTATTTTTAACCACAGAACAGCTTCCAGACCAACCTTTTAGTAGGTTGAAGAGACCAACCAGGCAAGTTAATTTTAAGACAGAGTTTGATTAACTGATAAATTGTTTAAGTAGCAGAAGACTAGTAGTGGAATGAAACTCCTTCAATAATCAGTGGAGAGAAATACATCTTATACAGCATGGTGAGAACTGCCCTCCATAGGTGCCCATTTCTCCTCTCTCATTTCCCATGAAACAGAGAAGGTTTCCTTCAGCTAGAAATTAAAATTGTGGATAGCTACAAGTGCATGTGACAGCACTGGCAACCCAACAGATCTTCCATCCTTTAACGTTTGCCCAACGTCCCCTTGGGCACAGAGTCCTGGGTGGGACATCCACCTGCCCCTTTTGTTCCCAGGTGCTTGGTCCATCATGACCCCAGAGTATTTTTAGGGATTTTGCACAAGATTGCTTGATGTTGGTTCCTTTCTTCCCGTTTCCAACAACCCTTTTCAGGCTCTAGAGATAAGAACAAACAAAATCAGAAGAAAACAAAAATCCCAGCAACAACAACAAAAAAAACACAAACAAACAAACAACAAAAAAAACCACCACAAACAATTGATTACTCAAAAAAATACCCGGAAACCAAGCAAGCATACAACAGTTTCTTGAAGGATCTTGAAGATCAGCCCAATTCCTCCGGAGACCTGCAGCCGTTTTATCCAAGGCTGGGCAGCCTTTCTTTAGCTGTATTTAACTGTAATTAATTGTTTAGTCTGATTACAGTGAAAATCACCTAACATTGTCTCTCCTTATTACAGAGTATTCAGTAGTAAGAAAATTAAGAAAAAAAGACCAAATAGCAATAGTGTTCATAAGAAAAAAAATCTATTAAAACCTGCTTGCTAGACATCCTACATCCCTGAAAAAAGAAATAAAAGTAGAATCAAAATGTTTTGTACACTTTAACTGAAGTTTCTGAAACAAGGTAATGAAGAGGTGGTCACATCCCACGTGCATTTCCTTACAGACTCAGTCCTCTCATTCCTCCTTTGGCAGAGTTAGTTGGGTTGTCAATAAGTTTGGTCATGACAAATAGAGCAGGAAAACTTAGATAGGACTGGAGGACTGACTCCAAGTGCTGAAATTATGCAGGAGAACAGTCAAGACATCCCTGAGCCAAGAAGCCAACATGAAAATGGACTTGGAAAGCTGAAAATGCAGCTGGAGTAAAATCAAAGATTGAAAGTCAGTTACTTTTTATAGTTGGTCTGGGCTTAAATATCCCTCAGGCTGGCCTGCCATGCTTCTTTGGGACATGACAAGGCAGCTGGGATGTAGCTGCAGATTTCTGTTGTGTGTCTGGGAAAGCACAGAGGGAAAACACTTGGTCTTTCTCTCTAAAGTAAGAAGGACACAAGTGAGGAGTGATGATTTGAGTTGTTTCTGCACCACAGTCCAAAGGCATGATCACAGCTCCTGCAAACATCTCTAGTGCAATATTTAAGGAATATGCTCCAGCACCAGTTCTCTCATGACTCAAGGTCAATAGTTTTCATTAAAACATGTAAAACACTTTCAAAAGTCCTGAATAATCCAGATCTCAGACCCTGCACTGCCACCTCTGACACGTATTTTAATGCACTGCCAGCACAGCTTGCCTTGTTTGCCAGAAGAACTGAGCATTTAAAACTTTGAAAGCCCAGGAAACCAAACAGAAGGACCTCTGTGGCTCCACACAGTAATAATCCAAGCGTGAAAAGTTTACTGGATACCAAGGCCTAAAATTTCCCCCGTTCCTGTATTCTTCCCACATCTTCCCACTCCTGATGTGTGTTCAGAATTCATCCACTTTGATGAGGGGGCACACGTCTTGCTGAAAGTCAAAAGGGTTTTCATCCTTCAGTGACTAAGTAGCTTTTGAAAATACAATGTGTGCTCCTCAGGGGCTGGGATCCCTGTGGAATAAAACAGGACAATTAAACCTCTCTCATCATAATTGCAGAAAGATGAATAACAGACAAGTGTGGATTTGTCAAGCGGAAATCATATTAACGAAGCCTAATTTCCTTGTGCACTTTGTGAGAAAGAAAGAAAAACAAATTAATGAGATACATTGTGTCACTGGTAGGGTTTTTAACACTGACAGTTTCATGAGAAATTGAGGAAAATCTGGCCTTGTTGAGTTCATTACAGTCTGGGGATGATTCCACTCTGTTCTCAAGGAATTATCAGGAGTGTAACATCAAAATGCAAAAGTGGATGGGGCTTGGAGCAACCTGGGATAGTGGAAGGTGTCTCTGACCTTGACAGGGATTTGGAACTGGATGATCATTAAATTCCTTTCTAACCAAACCATTCTGTGATTCTATAAAACTGGAGACCACTTGAGTTGTAAGCGCAGAAATGAGAAACCATGAAAACAAAGCCTTGATAATCCATAGTTTAAGAAATTATCATCCTGCTTCCATGTGCCTATTTAATGAGTTAAAATAGAGCTTGATTTTAACAGTAGTGATATAACTCCTGCTTGCTTTGATAAATTCCATAGCTTTTCCATAGTAAATCCACCACAGTGGATTCCTTTTCCACTAAATACATTTGGAGCATAACATCATCACATTGATGTGATTTAGGCAACTTGATTTCAAACTCTCGTTTTCAAATGCCTGATTCTGAACTGGTCAGCATGGATCCCTTTAACAACGGTGGAGACAAATCAACATCTCCAGAGGGGAATTCTGAGCCGGCCAGCATGGATTCCCTCAGCAGTGTTGGAGACAAATCAACACCTCCAGAGATTCGGAATTCACCTCTGTGCATTACAGCAATAAAATGGTCATCAAATGAAGCAATTTATGGAGGCAACTTCTTCTATTTTCTCTCTGTTTTCTATAAAGAGAACCTTCCTGAGCTTAGAACAGCTTGGAATTGCATACTTAACACGTAGACATCTAAAATATGAATCACCACTTGAATTGCCCAAATCCCAGTATTCTGTTTTGTTTTTTTTTATTGAAGTGTGAGACTGTGCCCCAAGTTATAAATATTCCATAGTCACCCAGGAATTGTGTTTTAAATGTTACATCTCACAGGGACAATTCCTCCTTAAAAGAAATTTCATCATTTTTTTTTTCTTTTTGTCAAGCAGGAGGTTCTCATGTACCAAAGGAGGCAACAGGGACAGTCCATTTGAATGATGGTCTTAATGTTCTATCATTATAAGCCACCACCTTCTCCAAGGTACAAGTTATGGTGCTTTCCACCCCTGTTTAGTCCTCCTGATGTTCTCCTCTTTATTTATAGAGCTGTTTAACACAGCCTGTGCTTCTAATTTTGTCTTTTATTTTGCCTCATAAATATTATTTCCTCCCTAGACAGCCATGAACCTTTATCTCTTCCTCTGGCATGTTGAGTAATGTGATAGTTACTCTGCTTAGTCATTTTTCAGATGTCAGCCTGATTTTGGGGAGAATGGAATGGAAGAATGTTTCAGGGAAAAGTCCAAAGATGTGTCCAGTCCATTGTAGAGGGAAATGATCAAATGGATAGTGGTTAAAATGTTGCTAAAATCTACCCTCAGTGTCACTGAGCTTTAGACGGGGAAAGATTTGCATTCAGTCCTTATTTTAGAGAATTTTTGGGGAAAAAAAAGTCCTTATTTTATAAAAAATAAATAGGAGCTGAGACCTACAAGCTGGAGAAGGAACCTTTCCCAGTTATGTCCAACCACACACTGACCTTCATATGACAATTCAAAGATTCTGAAGGCTTGCCAGAGACTTCCAAAGACTTCAAATTAAAGTAGATCAGATTTTTCTCCCTTTCTAACAGCTCCTAATTCAACTAAATTTCCCAGTAAGCCAGGAAAGGTTTCTGTGTTTCTTTGTTTTACATTCTCTAGAAAAACTATTAGGTAAGGAGTTCAAAATTTAGTCAAGTACAAAGAGCAATATTGTCTGCCTTTTCCAGTTAAACTGTATATTTAAACTCTGAAACCTCATTCTAAAATGGCACATTAGATGGTGTTTTAGTGAAACTGGGATTTCTAAGTCCTCAGTTTTACCTTGTGCTCTACATTCCTGTGATCCCACATTTTGATTGATGCACCAGAACAGGAAACAAGGGGTTGGCTAAACCTGTTTCAGAGCCAACAAGACCAGATGAGGTGAGCAAAGAAACCTGCTACCAAAGTTTTTGCAATATGAATATATGTATTTGAGAGCAGGGGAGGAACTTTGTCATTATTTAGAGGAGCTGGCTGTGCAGGTTGTTCAGAGCAGTTTAACCTCTTCCTCAAGAATCCCACAGTGTGAAAATGAGGAATCGTGGTGTTTGGACAAAACACAGATATTTGTGATCTGAATTATTTGCCTTCAGTCAATGGAAAGAAACAAACCCTTTCAGAGGGTCATTCCCAAAGTATCCATCAGAGTATCTCAAATAAGCATAACCCAAATAACCTTTATTCTCTCCACTAACTATTAAAAGGGTCTGCACTGTGACTGACTCAGTCGTAGACAGATAAATTCCAGTGAAATTATTGTCACTTAGGAGAATTTATCTTTCTATTCCATTCTCAGGAAAATGAGCAATTCTCTCATTCTCCAAAACAACCTAAAATATAGATGTGAGTTGCCTGTGAACTGTGGATTTATAGGAACTCAACAAGCAATAGCATCTTGTAAGCCCACTGACTAAGTAATATCCAAGGGGCAGCAAGAGAATTCAGCCTGGGAACATATTTGGATTTAAATCAGGTCTGCAGCACGTCAGACTATTCTGAGGACATTTTAGAAATGACTATTTGGTGAACTCCCACAGCTCTCAGTGGAAGTGCCTTAGGGTACAGCCTAGAAGGCCTGAAGCCACATCTACACAGCTGGATGAATTCACCACAGGGAGATTTCCCTGCTCCCAACCCAGAGGAAAACTGTAGCTCACGTCCATCCTGTTTAGGTTTAACCATCTCTAAATCACAGTGCTGCATCCACCTGACAGTGCTTCATCCACAGCTTCCCTGGGCTCTGGAGAGGGCAGCTGTGGCCCTAGGAAATAATTACCATTTTAAAAAGCATTTGGATAATTGTCCAACTAGAAGTGTCTGATATAATGTGAAGGTTGTGTCACAACCCACAAGGGAAATGTTTTTAGAGCATGAATCTAAGGAAATTAAATGCATGTCTAGAAGCCAGACAGGGGGGATGTGATCACTGTAATTACCACAGTGATGCCTGTTGGTTACCAGAAATAGATGTTATCTATTATCTTTTCACTGTGATTTCGTGCCAGTGAAATCACCAAGGTGAAATAACAGGAGCAGGAAGGTCTCCCACAGTGGGAAGAGCTGAAAAGTCTGTTCCTTTGGGGTTTTGTAGCAAAAAGGATGCAGAAATGTATCTTTTCAGTGCAGATGGAAAGACAGTAATCTCCTTTGGTAAGCTAATAATTCTTATTTACAACAGATGAAAAAAAGAGTCTCATTTACTGTGAGAGTGGTGAGGCCCTGGCACAGGTTGCCCAGAGAAGCTGTGGCTGCCTCATCCCTGGAAGTGTTCAAGGACAGCTTGGATGGGGCTTGGAGCCACCTGGGCTAGTGGAAGGTGTCCCTGCCCATGGTAGGGGGTGGAACAAGATGGTCTTCAAGGTTCCTTCCAAACCAAACCAAACAAACCATTCAGTGATCCTGTGAATCAATGATCATAATTTCCATTTGCTTATGAAATAGTCCCCTGTACATTAATAGCTTGGATATATGGGCAAGAATTCCTCATACATGTTTTTCAGGGAAGAACACTTTCTGACAACCAGGACCAGGTTCACAGAAGCAGTTGATTTGAAAACCAAAACCCTAAAATATAAAGAAACCTGCCTCTGGTGACCAGTGACAGGACCCCAGGGAACAGCACGAAGTTGTGTCAGAGAGGTTTAGGTTGGATCTCAGGAGAAGGTTCTTCCCTCAGAAGGTGGTTGGGCACTGACCAGGCTCCACAGGGCAGTGGGTACAGCACCAAGGCTGCCAGAGCTCAAGGAGGGTTTGGACAACTCTCTCAGGCACGTGGTATGAATTTTGGGGCTGTCCTGTGCAGGACCTGGAGTCGGACTTGACGATCCTTGTGGGTCCCTTCTAACTCAGGACATTCCACGATTCTATGATTTGCACCAACAGGAGCCAAACTGTGAGATTTGGGCAGTGGAACAGTTTTGCAGTAAGGTGGCTTGCAAAATTATGTCTTGTACCAGTGACTTAACCACCATTTCTATCTGGCCAAGACATGAAAGGTTAAAAAATAAGAGGTAGAAGTACCATAAACACCACTACTTGTCACAGTTTGACACAGACTGTTTTATTTTTGGCTTCCTGCTTGGCTGCAAAGTCTTACTTTCCTTACATGGTTCAATGGCTCCAAATAAACAACCAGCAGTTCAGCTCCAACAGGGACTGGATGTTGAGTAATGTTTGCAAACAGTGAATGCTGAAGGGCACGACCACGGCCAAGCCTCAGAATTCATCTTGATCTTTGTCATTTATTTCGTATTTGTTTTAGAGGAGGGACTCGACCAAACACTTATGATGATTGAAGTTTAAGGATGACAAGTTGAATTCACAGATGTGTGTACCAGAGATCAAATATAAAACATCATCGTGTGGAAAGTCTCAGGAATTCCCTTTTTCAAGGCAGTTGTTTGGTTCCTGTAGGTGTTTATCGATCCCACGGTTAGTGCTTAACATTAATTCCCTGGAAGTTATGCCATAGGAATCTTTTTGGAAACTGATGTGACAACTGGTTGAATAGTTGGATGTGTTTCATTCAGTGCTCACGTGGTTATCATTGGCTCAAACCAGCAGTAAAAAGTTTTCCCTTTTGTAAGAGTCATAAAAATACCAACTTACATAATAATTTTACCTGAGAGAACACATAAAACAAGCCAATGGAGCTAAAGATTGGGCTGATCCCAAAACTCCACTTACTCCAGAGGCACTAGAGCACTAAATCAGCTGTATTTGACATTCACCAAGGCAGTTGTGCCCACAGGCATGAGTGTTGTGCCCTTTGGAGTATTAATCAGTAATGAAATTACTCATAATTTGGCCACAAGCCGGGGATGGTGCTGGGCAAAAGGATTGTGAGGGTTTCACAGCTGAGCAAACCCTTCTCAGGGCTGCTCTTCTCAACAGTGGCAGTTCCCCGATGCCACGCTGGTCCTGGACCGTGTCTGGTCCCAGCATCCCAGTGTGGGATGCCGGGGGTGGTGACAACCAGCAGATGTCACTGGTGGAGCACTGGGCGATGTGACACCCGCTCCGGGCTGCCCGACAGACGAGCTGCAGACCTGCTTATCTTGAGGAACACGCAGTCAGAAAGACCTGGAGCTCCAGTATTTTTGGGGGGGTTGTTTGTTTGTTTTGTTATTTTTATTGATTGCCTTGTCAGCAGCGCGTTGCACCTGGGAGAGAGATTTTTCAGAATTATCCTTTGTCTGGAAAATGAGGCAGCGATTTCCTTCTCTGAAACACTTCTGTGGCTATTCGGAGAAAGGAAGGAATGGTAGAAGAGTAGGTTGACCCTTTTCTGTTCATTTTACCTTCTGCTTATTGTGAAAGCACAGTTTACATTTATGAAATGTGTCATGGTGTTATGATATATTATTATGAAATATGTGAATGGTGCCCAGTGCAGGCTCCTCTCCACTTCTACCTCAATGCCAAGAGGAAAGTCTCCAGCAGAAAGTTCCATGTGTTGAATTGAAAGATTTTTCTACCTCTCAGTCTAAGAAGAACACCAGCAACAGCACAGCTCAGCAGCCTGGAGCTCAGGATGGGCCTCTGTGTGACCTTTAGTTTGAGCTTTCATTGAGGAGTTACTGAAATAAAGCAGGACGAGACTTTACCCTCAATTAACTCATCTGAATCCAAAGAGCCACAACTGCCTCCAAACTATGGACTCTGGACTCAGAGGTTTGTTGTTTTGGTGCTGAAGGGCTGTGCAAAACCAGAAGCCAAAGGTTTGTTTCTACCTTGTTACTTTAACAATAAAAAAAAAAAAAATTATGTAACAATTAATACAAAATAAAAGAGTACAAAAAAAAAAGCAACAGCAACATGGGATTGATCTGTCCAGATATAAATATGGATTGTCTCCTAGGTTGTCTTTCAGGTAGAGGAAATCTAATCAGGATATTCAGAGGAGTACAGGACATTACAGGTCCTAAACTAAGTGTCTAAATAGACTGAGTGAATAGACTGGAGGGTTGGGGCTTTTATTGAATCCATTTTTTGAGCTCTCCATCTCAGAGATATATGCACAGGCAGTCTGTAAACTCAGAGGTCACCCACACAGAGAAGCACAAAGAAAAGGTTGGATCTGAAAACAAAGCATGTGGAAGAAACGTAATTTCCACCATAAACGAGCCCCAAAGTGTCTGAAACTCTGATCCAAGCTATTAATTTATACCTGTGGCTCAGGTGAGCACGGGCTGTTCCCTTGCACAGAACTAATGCTGTGACTTTAATCCAAAGCTGAGATGGACACGAATCCTCCCGGGGAGCAGTTTAATTTCATTGATTGCTGTTTAATATTCAGATTAGGTATTTCCTTTCATTGTGGCATTGGAGATCTAGGTCAGCAGTTTAACTGCAATTTTCATTCTCGTTCGTCTTCGTTTAACTTCCGAGTGTTGAGGGGGGGAAAAGGTTTGGAGAGTGAAACAAAACCATTTCATTTTGGCCTGAGCACCTCGTGCCATGCAGTGTTTACCAGACTTTTTCTTCTATTTAATAAGAAACTCAGGTCTAAGTCATTTGTTTCCTTAAAACTTTGCAAGTTGCTTCTCTATAACTACAAGAAACCATCTGATTCATCAGTGCTGTTCCTTAGATCAAAATAATTGCTTGGAGGTGGAGGGAAGAAACACACACTGACTCATCAAGACAGAGGTTTTAGGGAACTATGAGCCAGGATTTTTTTTCCTCATTTATACTTATAAAGGACTTTTTAAAGCATCCTGCACGTAGCAGGACACAGAAACAATTATGGGATGGATCTGATGTCTGCATCCTGAGGAACACTCACAAAAAGAACATTGCTTCCAAAATAATCATCCAGGCTCTTTTTTTCTTCCAACTCTGGCAGGATACAACCTGTTCCTAAAAACTCCTCCATAACTTATTCCCCTGATGCAGGTAACAAATGTAACAGCCATGTAAAAGCCTGGAACACAGGAGGGGAAACGTGGCTTTTCCTCTGGCTGGAAGTAAAATAATTGCAAAACCTGCTACATGTCATTGATCACAATACCTGGAAAAATTTAATTACACTTTGCTAGCTGGTTGGGAAACCTCCAAGGAGAGATCTTGAAAGCGATGCTGCATTAAAGGCTGTAACATGATGCAGGGTAAGTACCTGGATACTGAACCACAGGATGTTTAAGTGGGATTTTACTGCTCTTATTTTAGGTCCTGTTCAAGGGTGGTCCCTAAATCAATGAACTATCAGGTGGCAACACCACACTGGAGAGGGCAAAATGAAGCTCTCACTTAAAGACACTACTGAACAACACAAAGATGGTTTATTTAGTGTCACAAAATCATAGAATTATAGAATAGTTTGGGCTGGAAGGGATGTTTAAAGGTCACTTAGTCCAACCTCCCCTGCTATGAGCAGGGACAACTTCAACAGGATCAGCCTGTTCAGAGCCTAATCCAACATGACCTTCAGTGTTTCCAGGGATGGGGCATCCAAAACCTCCCTGGGCAACGTGTTCCAGTGTTCACAGTAAAATAAATCTCCCTCATACCTTGTCTAAACTGACCCTCCTTCAGTTTAAAACCATTACCCCTTGTTCATACCCTTGTCCAAAGTCCCTCTCCAGCTCTCTCAGAGCCCCTTTAGGCACAGGAAGGGGGTCTAAGGTCTCCCCAGAGCCTTCTCTTCTCCAAACTGAACAACCCCAAGTCTCCCAGCCTTTCCTCATGGGAGAAATGTTTCACCCTTCCCATTCTTTTCTCCTATTCTCTGTTTTTGAGGGATCACAACTGTTTTGGGGTTGATAAGGTCTTAGTGTGGATAAGGGTGGATAAAGGTCTTCTGCCTGGATTTGAGCAACCCCAAACTTTGAATGCAGCGAGAGGAGGGGAAGGAAGTTTAGATTTTTCATCTGAAGCTCTGCAGCTTGCAAATATATTGCTTCCAATTAGGACTTTGGATGCCACGACTCCATAATTTTTAACATTTGAATCAGGCTCTCCAGTTTACTATTCAGACAAATCGCATAAATAAAATATACAGTGGAATCATTTGCTTTCTTATTACAGCTCCAAACAGACTAATAGGCAAATAAATGAGTGCAATCAAACTGAATGTTCTCTCAGTTATTTCATGGGAGGTAAAAATCGTCTGCAAACAAAATCAGACATGTTTTGTGAGTTTGAGATACACAAGTATTTTGGAAGGATAAACAAAATAATGAAACCTGACTGGTATGAAACTCATTTTAATCCAGAAAAGGAAGAAGAACCCTTTATATAGGAGCTCAATAAAACAGGCAGCAACTCAGGGACAAGTGTGTTGGGAATTTCACTGGGGTGAGTAATGTAGGATAATGGTCATTTAGGGAATGATTTCTTCTGTATTCCTCAGACCACTGTCTGAAGCCTCAGCCATAAATGAGATCCTAAAGGAAGCAAACTCTTCACAAATGCTCAGGGAAGAGTCCAACTATATATTCTATATTCTATTATAGAATATATAGTTGCATTCTGTAACTATATTCTGTATTCTATTATAGAATGTAGTTACATTCTGTAACTTAATTTTTTTACTCACTGGATTTTAGTCAGGGAAAGAGAAAAGGAAATTCTGAAAAGACAGCACAGTCCACAGAACTTAGAAAGTGGAAAAGAAGATGAAAATATGATATACTGAAGGGGCAACTGAGCCAACTGGAAATGTTTTCTGTACATCCACATATACTCAACTTGAAAATCGGGCCACATTCAGACTGGCTGAGACCTGTGAGCATTTCATGCCTCAAAATTACAGGGGGGAAACTGTCAGGATTTTTTTTTCAGGCAGAAAACAGGCTGAGGCTTACGGGACATGTTCTGCAGACCACTGATTGCTGCCTCGGAGGATGGTGCCTTTGTGTTGGTGGGATTAGTTCCAGCATTACTTCTTGACCTGGTCCTGTGTCTCCTCTCTGTAGGCTCTGCATTTTCTGATACCAGGATGTGCTACACAGATTAAAAGTCTGAAAGCCTCCTTTCCTTTGCTTTAAAAATAATACTTTCATAAACACTGAGCTATAACCCATCAAACTTAGTTCCTTTGCATCCTCTGAGTTTTAGCTGGATGGTTTTGTACCGAAAGCAGGTGAAGGTTGTTCCATTTCTTTTTCTATTCATTGTTCAACTTGTATGCTTAGCACTCAAGAAAGATAGCTTTAACCTTCACTTTAAATGTGTCACATGCACTGCAGCCTGAAAGGAACGAACATGATTTATGAACACTCACAGTGTTCATCCTTACAACGCAAATGCCGAGGTGCTGTTGTGAAACACCTCATTTTAGAAGTTCACAGCCCTAAGAAATGAAATTCAGCGTGGTGACCTACAGGATACATCAGCAAGTTAAAATGGGGCAGTGATTTGAATGAGGTATTACACCAGAGCACACCTGAATTAACTCACTCTGCATGGAAAAGTCTCAACTAAACTATGTGATTTGTTCCATCTTTTCCCTCTTCATTAGGAAAACGAACCCAACAGAAAGAAAGCTGTGACACTGAAGCAGTGTTTCCTTACAAAAGGGCAGGAACAACTCCCACACACTTAAATCCTTAGGGTATGAAATGGATTTCAAAGCACCCCTCTGAACCTCTTGAAGTAAAGGACAGCCACTACTCCAGACTGTGAGTAACCACTACAGCAAACCAAGGCTGCTGCTTCAGACTCTCTGTTCTTCCAACAAGAATGGACTCTAATGGTTTTCTGCTCTTTGTCTGTCATTTAGCCAAGGCCAAACTAATCTTAAGCACCTGGGAGTGCTGAAGTTCAGGGACAGCACACTGATTAAAGCAGCAAAGTTTCAGGGAAAAGTGTAAACTACTTTCAGGGTGGAGCTTGAACAGCTTTATGAAAGGCCTTGTGTGTGATGACAGGAGGCTGGAATCATCCTCTGAACAGGTTTCCACCATTTATTTATCTTCTCCCTAATATCTTTGCACAGAAACATGCTTATTCTTCCTGCAGACTGAGCAGTGAGAGCACAGGTTGCTGGGAGGACCCCAGTGGTTCTCAGTCAAGGCCAGAGCACCACCAGCCTTGTTCCCATCAACTTGATCAGCTCCTTTTCTGCTTCCACTTCTCTCCTGCAACACCCCTGGGGACACTGCACATTTGCTGGAATGTTTTGTTCCCTGAAAGCTTGAATTTCCCTGTATTTCTGTGTGTATAGAGGTCTGAGCCCATTACTCATATATAGAATGCTCTCTTCCATCATTTTTGGAAAGGTATCGCCCTCGTTCCCATGTTCCTCTTATATTCCCCACTCTGTGAGACTCCCAGGAGGGTTTTGTGCCTATAAAATGAACCCACAGCTTATACTGAGACATGAGAAAAAAAAAGAGCACAAATAAATATCTATTTCAGCACATCTATCATGTAGTTGTTCAGAAGGCAATGCAAAGTGGGGGCAAATGACATAACTCCATGGAATCTGGAGCCCTTATGTTCACTTCTTTATCTAACCAGGTTTTTGAATTGTTTAACCAACCAGCTAAATTTGCTTTATTGGCTATTCTCCCTTTAACCATCAGTGCAGACGTCACGGGGGATTTTTGCCTGTCCTGGTGTAAACGTTGCTCTACATTTTTAAAAAATTGTATTATGCAAGAGCAGCACTTTCTGGAAAGCAATGGACTGGCTGAAAGGATAAACAGTGGTTGCCAAATTATGCCTATTTTTAGGATAAAGAAAATATGGCATTACATCACATTGGTGACAAAAACTTGACTTTATGCCAGGACTTTGTATTTTTACCCCATATTCCACCTCTCACACTACACACATACAGATTTATTAGGTCAGTAAAACCCCACCTTTATTTTATGGGTTACATTGCCAGAGGTCAGTGCCAACCAGGTAAGAATAAGATTAAAAAATAGGACATAAACAATAAGATAGAAATATCTCAGTTTGAATTTACCAGCACTGACCAAAAGTCATAACATTTTATTAAGGGCATTTCCTAAATGCTTCTTAGGCACTTAACACACTGCTATTTGAAAGATAAAATAAATTAAAATTTTTATTATTTCTGTTTGCGTAAGTTTTTCATTAATGTTAAACTTGGGCTCTTTGTGGCTGTTAAATAATAAAATAAATAATAACATAATAAAATCATAACAATAAAAATGAATAAAATTAAAATAAAAATAAATTTAAGATAATAAAAATAAATTAATAACAAAATAATAAAAAGTAAAATAATAAAAAAGTAAATAATAATAAAAAAATCTTTCTGAATCTGACCCAAGGCTGAGTTTGGGATAGATGGACCTTAACTGTAGAAATATCTGTATTAACTGTAGAAGTTAATCAGAACAGATGCTTCCCTGTGATGTTTTAAAAGATGACTTTACGAGGATTTCAGTAAGTAACGAAATTACCAGAATGGCCACATGACTGGTATTTGAAGAGGGTTCAGAAAGCAGACTATGCCTGAATAAAACTTCTCCCACCTCATATTAATTACCCTTCAACCCATCAAATACAGAAACAGAATCATAACTAGCTGGGAAACCAGATTTTTACTGGAATAAGAGGTTTGTGTTGGTTGTTAGTGAGCTGGGTCTTATGTTTGTAAGATTTTCATATGAAGATAAGTAATTATAATTCATTGAATCTCAGCCATATATCAAAAAAGCTTTGCAGACAGTATTTTCTAGAACATTTAGCAGACTAATAATGAAGAGAATGCACTTCCTGAAGAAATTAATGAGCTTCTCCTTATAAACCTATTTAAATTGTTGTCATCGATTCAGCCAGTCAAATACAGAATAAAGCTTTAGAAAAAAAAATAGTGGAAAATAATTTCCTAATAATGGTAATGCAAAGGAACAAATCTGCTCGTAGATTTTAATCTAATTATTGTCTCAGAGCGACAAGGAATTTCTGAGCTTGTGAGGATCCCTGTGCAATGGTCACTGGTAGAAAGGACTCATGAGCAAGGGACAAGGTGTGCAAAGGTGAGGAGCTACACCTTAATCAGGGAAAGTGAGAGGAAATGGGGAGAAAAGGGCAAGCTGAAAGTCAGGAATTAGGATGTGGACAAGTTTAGGGTGGGGCATGTGGAATGTTGGTTAGTAGGGACCAAGAGTTGCAATTTAACAGGAAGGAATTTGCAGAGAGACACACTTTGCTGCTGCCAACTGAAAACATCTGCCCAAACAGCCTCATCTACCTGGCACGAGGGGAATCCCAGATGGGTTCACTGGATGCTCCTTCCCCAGCTCTTCAAGCCCTTCAGGCTCAGTGTCCTTAAACAGAACAACTCTGCTCAGATCACCACTTGCAGAACTTGGTTGTCCAGGTGAAGCTTAATGGAGATCGACAGAATGGGAATGTTGGGTGGAAAATCCAGCTACATTCCCAGCTTTCCAGGAATGCTCTTCAGCAGTGTCAGATGGAGACAAAGCCTGCCTGGGAGCCATCTCTTATCAAGGGATAAGTGTCTGCTTTAAATGCAAACTGGTTTGCCTTGGGGGGGTGATTTGACTCAGAATAATTTGGGCTGAAGGGGCCCTCTGGATGTAATTTGGTGCAACCCAACCCTGGAAGCTGAATGGGTCGAGTGTTCTGTGGAAGGAGCAGAGTGACAGCTCTGACCTCCCGCTCCCCTCAGTATGTTCTGGGTTTGTGGCACAATTACTCTCGCTCAAGTTACATCAAAAATTGTCAGTATGATTATACCCAATTTAGGTTAATGCCTCAGAACACAAGGGCCTCTCTCCGCAGCATATTTGCATCTGGGTGCTTTACTTTTTTATTTCTAATTTCTACATTTTCCACTGCATTTCATTTTCCACTCCATTTTCTGTCCTTCTCTGTCATTCACACATTTTATGATGTTGTGCTCAGCAATAAAGTCTTGGGGAAAGGAGAAGGAAGAGGGATGATGGTGTCTCAAGTGACAGTCGTTGAGGCCCTGCTCCCCAGGAAGAGGCTGGAATCTGCCCAAAGATGGGGAAAAAAAAATCCTCTTTTTGCTCTACTTGTCTGTGCAGCTTTTGCTTTCCCTAATAAATTATCTTTATCTTGATCCACAAGTCTATTCACCTTCCTTCTGTTTTCCTTGCCATCCTGCAGGAGTTCCACATGGAAACATAAATTTACGGGTCTTAACGAACAAGCTCAAATCCACACACTACTAAAGAACAGGGTTCAGTTGTCTAAATATAGTTGTGTAGTGCTTTCTGTGATCCCAGCATATCTGAGATTCCTGAACCAAGCTCCCCAATATAATGTGGAACCCACAGAAGACCAGTGCTCCAATGGAATCTGAGCATGGCATTGGACAGTGGTTTAGGCAACCAAATGCCATCCCAGCCTTTTACAATTGCAATTTTAAAATGGAGTTCAGACCATCTTTGTGGATGTATCAGATTTGCTGACAATTTTTACACAGGAAAACAAGTTTTAAAAGAGCTGGGCACTAACAGCACTGGGAAATAAAATCAGAACAAGCCTTGTGAGACAGGATGGGAATAATGGGATTTGACATAAAATGTTCTCTGCAGTGAGATTAAACAAGAGTGTCCGTAGTTCCTACTTTTTCTTCCTCCATTTCAAGTTGGGAGCTCTTGAAATAGAGGAAAAAATATAGGGAAACAAGGTAGTCAACATTGCTGAACAGTCTGGTGAACTTGTGGGGTTGGTGTTTTAAAAAAATCAGCTTTTAAAATTTTTTGGACTTTGTTATAGAGAAGCCTATGAAAAAAAATCTCTTGGTCATAAATAGATATAAATATACATCACTAAACAGTGAATCATCTAATGCCTGTAGCTCCTGCCATATTTTGGACCTTAATTATGTCATATAACTGTCTATTGCCTTAACAATGTCTTGTACCTGATTTTTTTTTTTAGGTTTTTTTTCTGTTGTTGTTTTTGGTTGAGGTTTTTTTGTTGGTTTTGTTTGTTTCGGATTTTTGGGGGTTTTTTGCATGTTTTTTGTTGTGTTGGTTTTTGGTTGGTTTTGTGAGTGTGTGTGTGGGGGGGTGGTTTTTTTAATTATTATTATTGTTGTTGTTTTTTTCTCTAACTGAAATTCCATGCTGGGCTATTTAAGAAGAAACATAATTTTATTGCAACTCTTAACGACACTAGAAAGGGTTGGGATTACGTCTGAAGAGCAGGGATTGAGCTCAGAATGATCATTTGCTTCCTGCTATGGAAAAAAATTAAAAAATAAAAGTCTCCATGAGTATTTACTTTTCCAGCTCTTACAATTTTCTACAATGGCAAAAATGAGGTATTTTAAAAACTTTTTTGTATTTTCCCTCCTGAGCATTGTCTGCATTTTAGATCCAAATCTCCTCCAGCCCCATTGTTATAGTTCATGTCTGTGCCTGAGAAGGGGTTTCCATCTCTCTAAAGGTTGTGATATTCAAAACTTCCTGGCTCATGTGGCTCCAGCTGTTTGTGAAACCCGGTGTTGAGGCAATTTAGGAGCATTAAAGTTGGAGAGGGAGAGAGTTTTCCATAAAACTGTGACGCTCTTTGTGACGCCAAAGAAAACGCTTCTCCTCTGTCAGCCTTTGCATTGCTACCTGTAAAATACCTGTAAAAAAATACCTGTAAAAAAATACCTGTAAAATAGCTGCCACAACCCAGCTGAGCCTCTGAGCCTCTTGTAGATGTGTTTGTGGAGCAGGGAGAGAGGAAAAAACAAAATACTGAGCGGGACCCATAGAAAAAATAAACCGGTCCTGTTTAAAGTGCAAACTCTAATTACTGTGGGTTATGTAGCAAAAAAATGACAGTGTTGGGGAATGAAAACTCATTCCAGCAGTATATAATTGGTTTTTCAGCAGATGAAGGAATTAGTATTGAATAAGGCAGTAAAGCTTCACCTTCAGTGGGTCTTTATGAATGCTGCCGGTAAAGTGGCTTCTACATGGCCTTATTTGCATAAAAACCTGACAAAATTGTTAAAAAAATATAGGTTGTGCCTGTAACAAGTTTGCTGGCACACACAAAAAGAAGTTCTAGCCAACCCTGTAGCACAAATAACAGACTTGAGCCAGCAGAGGTTCAAACCAAAGCCCACTACCCTCCTTCCACCTTCCCCAGAAGAACGTGGACCAAGCCATGAATCCCTTGTTCTGCTGTTCAGTGTTATTCTCCAGCATTAGATTTGGGATTGGCTTTTAGAGGCTGTGATCCAGGTGGCTTAGGCAGGATTTTTGTAGAGCCAAAGGGTTTTTATAGACACAGAAAAGAATTATAAATACATGTGTAAAATACATACACCCATACAAACATGTATATCCAGGTCTATGCAGATATATTTATAATTATATAAACATTTATAGACTCCAAAGCTGGTGTGGTAAAGCACATCATCTGTTTAGCTGTCTGTAAATTAACTCCTTCTTTCCCATCTCCTCCCAGATGCTCCCATGTTGCTGGGAAAAAATGGGATGAAAGATGCAGCAAGAGCACGAGCCAGTTCAGTATGTTCACAGCTGGAAAGGTAAAAGGTCATTTTATTGACAGAGATTTTTTGGAAGTGTGGTGATTTGGGGAAATGTCCCAAAATATTGGAGCATGACCTGCCTTTCTCACACTCTCACTCAGGTCCAGACACCTCAACCCCACAGTGGTGTGTGCCCAGCACCTCTCCAAGCTGTAATTCCCCAGTTTGAGCACATCCACAGTGAAAAATGCCTGTCTGTGCATGGAACTTGGAGTTCCTGACTCTTGGATAAATGTGTGAGTCTTGGGGGCTATATCTGAAGGTTTGTTTTGGTTTGGTTGGGGTTTTTTTGTTTTATTTTTTAATCCTTCTGCTTATTTGTCTTCCCACTGCAAACTCTAATGCAAAGCATGTCTTGTTCTTTTCCTATAATACTGGGTTGTATTTTGTTGCTCTTTATTATGCAGAGAAAAAATGAGTCTGACTAAAAAGGTGAACAGCTGAATTGAATGTTAACTGAGTCAATAAGGAGAAGATTTTGAGATTAATCAAAAAATTAGGGGTCAATTACTTTAGGTTTGCAGCTGGGCCCTAAACCTGCCCCATAACCCCACCGATAATTAATGCCACAGTTGCATTATACAAGGAGACAAATGTGCTGTTATTAGTCATTAATATCACAGCTGACCTGAGCTCTAAAGGTTCACATGTGGCCAGAAGGGACATTTAAGTGCTTTTTGTTAGCAGCTGGAAGTTTTATAGATATATATGTATATGTCACTCTGTGGAGTCAAAACATTGTGAAGACCCTTAAGGCACTCAGAAAAAGGGCAATAATATTTGAATCTCTGCCTCACCATCTCATAAAAATACGAAGCAAAGTCTTCATACTTTTGGAAGGAAGGCTATGGACAATGCAGGCTGTTCACTGGCCTATTTAAGAAATAAAAAACAAAACCAAACAAAGACACACAAAACAGGTAAAAGGAGTAAATTGGTACCAAGCTCAGAGCAACCTGGTCTAGTGGAAGGTGTCCCTGCCTGTGGCAGGGGGCTGGGACAAGATGATCTTTAAGATCCCTTCCAACTCAAATCATTCCATGATATCCCTCATGGTCTCCTTTCTCTCCTGACTGCTCTTGGCCTAAAGAGATCCTGAGCTCTCCTGTGTGTTCCAAATACCATTTAAAATGGGAATCCAAACGGGTCACCAATGCCGACATCCAACATAACTCTCAGGAGTCACATAAACCTGGAGGGAAACTCCCACAGCACCATTCCTTTTCCCCTGACAGATTTCTAGACATCTGCAGAGCCTTCAACTGGACTGGTTGATTAATTAAGAGAGAAAATGGATACTTAGACACGACTGGAATTCCAACACCAGCTGGAACAGCAGGAGGAGCCCAATCTGACAGACTAGTTCAGAGCCAAACTGCTCTGTGGAGACCCCTGACTGGTACCTGGGAAGAAGCAGAAGTAATTACCTTCCCTCTGGCCACAGCAGGGGTGTCAGGACCGGTTTTGATGTAAAACCCTGCTGTTCAGAGCACAACCTGAGAGTTTTTAAGCCTGGAGCACCCACCTGACAAGAGACTGCTCTAACAATTGAAGCAGAGATGAGGGAGAAGAGGGAGTTATAAATACACCAGGTAGATGTAAGGCTGATGATGTGTTTTAAGCTTTCTCTGAGAGGTCCTGAGGGTCCTGGACTTCCTTGGAAAAAAGGTTATCAATTATTGCCCCACGTGCTGACTCTGGCCTGGGGAGCAACACATAACCCAAAATTCATTATGAAAAGGACTGCCCAGCCTCTTCTGGTTTAATAAACCAACATTTGATCAAGTGGTGGTGCTTTTCTCACATGTATTTCTCCTGGAAGTACTTCCACAACCTCAGCGTTCAGAAAGCAAGAGATCAACCTGAGCAGTTATTTTCTCCAAAAAAAAAAAGAAAAAAAAAAAAAGGGATGTACTGAATCCTCCAAGGCCTGAGGATGGTGGAAAGGTGGAGGGGAGGCTGAGCCATCTGGGAATATCTATAGGAAACCTACTCCTGCCCTACAGGTGGGAATGTCTGTTCACCTACTACCCTTCTGTCAGGGTTGTCAACCCCAGAACTGGGTGGCAGCAGCACTGGTTTCTCTGTTACTCTGAGTTCCTTGCAGAGGTTGTGGGAATTTACAGGCCCAGTATTTCATTTTCTATTTGCCATGGGCTAAAAGGCAATCCATGGTGACTCATCAAGAGTTGGAAATGCAATCACCTGTGCAAGCTGTCAGAGCAACCTCTAAAATTCACTCCTTTTCACTTAAAATGTCAGGGGGAAATGCAAAGGCAGTAAACTTTGCAGTAATAAGGATATTTTATCACCCAGCAGGCCTATGAAACCTCCATTACCTTAAATAGCCTAAATTTATTTAGCCTAGTCACCACATAATGAAGGTCTTTAGCATGGAGAGAAGGGAATTTGGTCAGGAAAATCATTGTAACAAGTTTGGATGCATTATGACATATAAAAAAACCCAAGCCCCACTGGAGTGGAGATAAGGGGCTCATCCTGGTTATGTGCAAAGGTACAGACATTGTTTCCTCCACTCAGAAAACAGAAGTGGGCAGACATCTCCCTTTGCTTGCCATTGTTTCTTAGCAAAATGGTGCTGCTCTTATGTAGAAATTAAAATTGATCAAATTGATGATTAACAACATGAGGAGGAGAAAAAAACCTCATAAAAGCCTCGCAGTCGGGATGGGAACAGGCAGTTCCTAAAACAAGCGGATGACAATGGCATTTTCTCATTTTCTCTGTAAATACTAAATGACTCCTGAGGCATTTGCTAATCAAAATAATGAAACAATTCAGCTGGCAGTTGTCAAGTCACCTGAGTTTGCTCATCTGATTAGCTTTGGTCTCCTGTTACGACCTTGTAACTTAATGAAGTGATGATGTGAACAGCAGCCCAAGGATTGCATCAAAATTCTATTTCCTGACATTGTTCATAACATTAAAGCAACAAGACAAGGCAAAAATGGCATAACTTAGAGGATGAACGCTATGAAAGAATACTTCCTAATTTTCCTGTGTGCTACTGAATAATTATTCCCTATTATCATTTGCTTTTTGAAATAGGCAGTCTTCGTATGCCTTTTTCATCCTGTGCACAACAGGGATTATATTGCCTTTGCTAGTAAGAAAATGTATATGTCACAACAAGTACTTTTAATTGCAACTCAGATTTTCCAATTTATAAAAAAGTGGCATAGATAATGGCACTGTCCATGGTGCTGGTTCTGACTCCACTCGGGATCTCTGCAGCCTTCTCTGCCACTGCACTGACAAAAAGGTCTCCAGAACGTTTCTGATGATCCTTATTAGCATCTCCTTAACATTATTTCATTTTCTTTGGCAAGCACTCAGCTCTAAAGAGCTTTTTTTACGTCAGCATCCTGCCCATCCTCTGTGTCTGTGAGTGTGGTGGTCACTGGAACAACACCAGAGGGGAACTTTCCTGATCCAACCTGAATGTCTGGAGAGGGATGGCTTTGCATCCTGCCAGTAGAGTACAGAACAGAATTAATTCATTGCTAAACAGGATGTCTGAAGAGGTCAGAAAATATTGTCTTCAAAGAAACTTTATCTTATTCTAGAACAAGCTTACTTGCAGTGGGGCAGACATTCCAATAAAGATAGATGAAGACAGTCCCACTCCATTCAAAATCATCCCACATTGAAACAACCCAAATCACAATGATCTCTGCCCCTCAAAATGGAATTCATCTTGTCCAGAGCTCAAACTGTAAAGCAGATGCCTGCTCAGCTCTGCATTTCAGGCTCCTTCTGAAGTCAGTGAGGAGAGATGAGCATATTCAGAGGGTGATCTTAAAAGATCTGCCTAATATAGGTGAGATCACAACAACTGGCTAAGCAATAAGAACTGCTGCTTTTGTTTGTGTTGCTCTTGCTTCCCAAATATGTCTTTTGTGGATGACTCTGGATGACTTTGCCATCCACCCACGTGCCCGTGCAACCTACTCATGTGCCAGGCTTGGTCTTGGCTTGTGTTTTCATTTTAAACACTTATTTGCTCTCTAATGACCCTGAAGCAATATCCCAGATATTTTGTGTGGTCAAAGGCAAATCCCAAAATCACATTGTAACCAGGACTGTGGCTTTTCTTCCTCCTCTGCCTCTCGACAAAATAACATTTGCTGCTCTTACTATTTTATTGTCTCACTAACACACACCTGACCATGATGGATTCTAGCAAATTCCCTTTAAAAGTAAACAGTTTAATTAAAGGCCTGCTGCATAGTCCTCCCCTAAGCCTCTAGTCTGTTAATAAGCAGAAGAAAACCTTATTTCAATAAGATCTCCTCTAATTAAAATTCTTCTCTGATTTTTCCCTGGGCATCTTAAACACCAAGTGCCACAGTGGGGCTCAGTCTTCCTACTGACGGTGCAGAGCCCTCTAAAATCACATTAGAAGTTGGATAAATAGTAATATTCAATTTATGTTAAATATTAGACAACATGGGAAGCTGGTGTCTAAAATTCCTCACTCCCTTGCTTTCTTTTCCTCTTGACTTTGTCTGTATTTTTGGTCCATTTGTAGGATCTGATTATTTTAGGCACCTCACTTTAGCTGCCTGACTACAAGCATTGGTTGTACCAGAGCAGATCATTAGGACCAAGTGAGCACAAAATAAAGCAAAATAGCCTAATAATTTACCCTGCTGTTTAAGAAATGAAATCTGAACTTATTCAAAACCAGAATTTAAGAAAAACTCTGTGAATGCCACTTATTTCAGTGATCTCACAGACCTGTTTCACAGACTGCTGATGAAAGTGGTCCCAGCTTTCTGAAACTTCTGTAGTACATGTATTTTTGCATGTTTTCTGAGCTTTTTTGTTTTGGTTTGGTTTGGTTTTAACTTATGGCTTTCTACAAGCACCAAATAGAAGATCTAAAAAAAACATATCCATCTCAGCCTCTGGTGGGAGTTCGTGGTCACCTTAGTCCAGCTGAGGATTAATTACCTTTCCAAGGTAATTAATTCTATGCATGAATATATCCTGGTAAATATAGTAGAGCTGGCAAATAACCAGAGCCAAAAATAGAAAGGGTAAGGTGAGTATATGACAGACCTTATAGAGATTGAAGCATACAACAAAAATCAAAAATTCCTTGGTTTATATTTAATGATATTCCATGGGGATCTCTTTATTTACTTTTGTGAAGGTGTTTTAATTTTTACCTCAAAACTGCTGTGCTGGTGGAGTGATGGAATTAGTGCAATTCAAGATGGCCAGAGCTATTTTTTTGTTTTATATAATAACAAACCCCTCTCCTCACACCTAAAAGGAAAAGAGCAAGAGGCAAAAATGTAGGGAATGTTGAAATAAAAAGAATAGTGAAATAGCAGAATAAAATAATGATAGAAATAGTGAATAGTGGTGAATAAAAATAGAAAAAGTGAAAAAAATAATAGTTGAAATAAAAAGAAAGTTGAAATAAAAAAAATAGTCTTTCTTCCACATGATTCTTGCTCACCACAAATTGTTTTGATCAAACCATAATAAAACATTCTGTTTCATCTAGCACTTATTAATTTATTTGTGTGTGTGTGAGAGAGATTTAAATTCACCTTTTAAAATGAAAACTAGAGCTATTAAATCAGCTACTACTTCACTGGTATAAACAACCATTTTCAGACACTTCTCCCAGCTTAACTTCCTGTTTTTTCCTGCTGTTTCAAGCTCTGCAGTGTAACATGGTCACAGATTTGAAGCTGGAACTCTGCTTGTGAGTGACAAGGAGTTACCTCTGGTTACAGGATACATGGATTTGTTTAAAGACAAAGGATTCTGAATATTTTTTTCCCCCTTTGATTTGATCTCTTTGAAACAGGAGCTGCATTTTCAAGGCAAAGTCATTGAGGGCTTCCCAGTAACGAATTTACAAGGCTCGTGTATCACAGCAAATCACTGTTCAACCCTCGAGAAAACAACCACAATTATTAGGTTATTTTAGGACATTCCATTAAACTTGAGAGTGCAAATGAAAATACATTAGTCAGATGAATTCAGCTGGTTATGGAGAGGCAATATTTGCAATAGGTGTTCCTTTGGGAATTTACAAACCTTTGTGTCGTAATCTTCTGTGATATCTCACATTTCACCCCTAATGAACCCAAGTTTGGTTGGAACTGAGGTTGGTTTTTTTTTTTTCCCCAGGTTATTTTTATGCAACTATTTATTTCACTGGGTTTATTTATTGAACCAGCAGTTCAAACTGGGTCCCAGAGATTTTCTTGCATCTTGTCAGTCCTGGCTTTTTTCACAGTGGGCCTGGTGATGTTCTTACAATTCCTCTTTAATTCCTGCATAATTTCTGTTCACTTCTCATTAACCCTGTGAGTCTCCCCACTGCAAATTACTCAAATAATTTTAGAGTGGGAATCTACTGTTTTCTATCCTTTGGACTTCAATTAATTGCATTGGTTTAGCCGGAGATTGGCCATAGTTTCTGAAAATGGTTCCACATCATATGTGGGTTTCACGACTGGAGTTGAACACAGGCTCATACTCGAGGTTAGATTTCCTTATAGGTTTTTATATTCAGAAGACTTTCAAAATCCCTGACTTGCATGTCAATAATATAGATTATCTAAATTTTTCCAGTTAATTTACACTCAAATGTTGTATATCCACCCTTGTAAACTATCATTATGTTACCATATGAAAGCACATTGTAACAATTAACTTCAGACAAAAATAGAACTGTGATTTTTTTGAAGCCTCTGCTTTCTTCTGTGCAAAGAAAAACTTCCCCAAATTTAGTCTCACAGCCAGGAAAACCTTGAAAATCCCTTTTTCTTCCTTAATACACTAGAAAGATTTATGAGTTTCAGAATAATGTGACTTGGGCACCGTGGGTGTTCAGTAACTCTCAAAACAGGGCCGACATTTTAATCCCAGCCTGATGGATGATATGAGATCCGTGGATGTAAAATCTGGATAATCCCTCTTAAACTCATTTCCAGTTCAATATTCCAGATTGATAATGCTGATTTTTTTTTTCTCCATTTTTTGCTTCTTATCAGCATTTCCTGTAATAGCAAAAGCTTTTATGAAGACTCCAGTAGACTTTGGTGCAACTGCAGGTTGGTGCCACCTCACTCCATTCACCCTTTGCCTCAACCATGCAGTGGCCAGGGGGCTACAATTGTTCAATTTTTGAGTTTTAACTGTAAAAGCCACTGATTAAATCTGAAAACAGTCTGAGACAACTAACTCTGGCTGCACCAAGATTTTTTTTCCCCTCAGGATTTTTTATGTTCACCCCTTCTCTGAATTTATTGCTGGGTGACTTTGAGTTTTCCTGACAGAGTTGGATTTTGGGGTGTCCATTTTTTGCCACTGCCTAAGTGGCAGTTTTGAGGATACCAGAGGAACCTACTCACCTCTAGTGATGTGCTCTGACACAGATTCCCAGAAACAGTGCTGGAAGTTTGGAGTGAAATAAGGAACTGGAGCAGGTTCCCTTCTTTCCAATCCCGGATTTGCAAGGCCAATCATTTTTATTTGCCAGTTCCATTGATTTCCTCTATTGATTTTCTCCAAAGTACATAAAATCATGGTTTTTTCTTCCAGTTAGCCTGATGCCCCTTCAGAGAAGAACATATTTGGGTGACACCCAGTTCACAGAGGGATATCAACGTTTTGGGATGTATCTGTATATGTTGAAATCCTACTAATAATCCCCTAAATCCACTTTCCACTGATCAGGAACCAAGAAGGGAGGGAACCTGCAACACTCAGCTGTGGATAAAATCATTGTAACACAATCAACCATCACAACAAGAATCCAATTACTCCATCTTCTTACTCCAGCTAATCTGCCTGATTTAAGCTACATTGGGTAATGTTTTGACTTCCTTAAAGCACCAATGTTTATTTTTTCCCCTCTCATCCCTAAAGCTGACAGGTATTGCTGCTCAAAATGTTAATCATCTTGTTTCTCAGTCCTCATTTATTCTATCATATTCAAAACTACAGACACCAGTGGTGGAGGGATAAAGAGAAGGTATGAACACACTCTTAATGTCCTCATGGATGGACACTAAATCCAAATGATGGATTTAATAATTGCATTGTAATATCAAATTTGGTGGCATTGCTGGGATAAAGACAGACTGTTATTAGTATGTTTTATGTTGAATTAAAATGACCCTGGCATTGTGAAAGTGGATATTTTACCTCTCCTTCACCTGCCATACTGACTGAACCATCGAAATCTTAGTCCTGCAGTGTCTGTTCTCCTCTTCCAGCCCTGATTCCCAAATGAGACAGTGAATTCACTGGAATTGTGAACTCCAGTACCTCTTTTACTCGATTGCCAGGTGCTAGCAGCTCTGCCAGTGCTCATCCATCCTTAGCTGATTTTTTTCCTCTCCTGGTTGTGAGCTGAAGTCTTCAGAACTGTTTTCCTTTGAGCAGATTAATGACCAAGGGAGTTGAAATCGCCACTGCTGGGCAGAATTCAAAGGCTACACCTCAGTGGGAGTCTCCATTATCATGGGCTGGATTTCAAGTCATATTCCCTGTGAGGTACTGGAGGCTTTGAAGCCTGTCCTTTGAGGGGAAACCCCTAATTCCCACAGATCAGCAGACTATCCATCTGCTTAATAAAAACAAATGGGCCTGTAATGAAAAGTACTGAGGCCAGACCATGGCTGGAGTAATCAACATTCCTACACTGCCTTCAGAGATGATTTAAGGGTATTTAACTGGCCATCAAGTCAGCAGAGCATTAAATCACTGTTACACAGCAGAAAAATAATTCCCCCTACAACATTTCTCTTGAACAGGGTTCAGACCAGCTCAGGGAAGATCTTGTTGCTCTCTACAACTCCCTGACAGGAGGGGGGAGTCAGGTGGGAGTTGGTCTCTTCTCCCAGGAACCAGCAGTAGGACAAGAGGACACGGTCTCAAGCTCTGCCAGGGGAGGTTTAGGTTGGATATTAGGAAGAAATTCTTTACAGAGATAGTGCTCAGCCATTGGAATGGGCTGCCCAGGGAGGGGGTGGATTCTCCATCCCTGGAGGTGTTTAAGGACAGACTGGACGTGGCATCAGTGCCATGGTCTAGTAGACAAGGTGGTGTTGGGTCATGGCTTGGACTTGATGATTTCAGAGGTCTTTTCCAACCTGATTGATTCTGTGATTCTGTGTTTGATGTTCATTTGGGCAATTCAGCCTCAATCCTCTTTCACAACAGGACTGTTTTTTCCCAGAACGGTGTCATCCAGTAGCCTGTGTGTCCAACATTCCAGCCTCTTGCCAGCAAGCCCATGAATTGCATTTGGCTTGATGTTTACTCTTGGGCTATTGTTGATAGGATTAATGGTATAAACAATCCTGATTGCATGGACACAAGTGTAGTAACTGCATTGCACAAGGCTGAGGGTTGTGTCTATTTTTAGCATGTGCCAGGATTTTTTTTGTTGTTGTTTTTGGTTTGGTTTTGCAACTAGTATTAAAGTGTTTATTTTATGAAATGAAAAACACTGGTTTTCCAGAATTTTGGGATCAAACTCCTGGATTTAAGATCTGAACATTTACTGATGGACTTTGGTTTCAACCCTTCACCCTCTCTTAGTGCTCCAGCTGGTTTTGCAAGTGCGACTGAACTAACTAGAAACTGGGATTCAAGAGTCCTCACCCATCCCAGGAACTTGGTAAAAACTCTGGAAACATGCAAACATGGACCATCTGTCCACTGCAACCACCCTCAACATCTCCACACAGCTGTCCTTGCCCTTCATGTGACATCTGTGACGTCAATTGATGAAAGAAGGAAGAAAAGAGTTTTCCATTGAATTCTTCCCTGGTTTCTTTTCATTACCCAGTGCAAGCTTTGAAATCCCAGGAAATCTGAGTTTTTCTCTTCGGTCTCCCAGTGTGCTCAAGATGAATGAAGCTTATTTATAAAAACTAAAAACCTGAGGACAGTGTAAAATATTTTATCGAAATATATCTGCTTTTTAATGAGAGCATATTTTGAAACTCTTATATTCTCAACCAACAGCAAATTACACATAAGAAAATTTAACTGTTATTGTTTCTATTGAATAATAGTGGTATATTTTTTAGGGTGAGTGGGTGAGATGTATATTTTTTTTATGCTGAAAGTCTACATACTTTACTGTTACTTTAAATGATGATCTTTCCTTTCAAAACCCATGGCAGCCTTCTTCCACTCCCACCTCAACCAGTACTGTGATGAATGTATGGAAAAGTCATAAGGGACAAACAATTCCATGCAGATATTATATTTACCATTGCAGTCCCTTTGGTGTCCTAAAAAAAGCATCCTCTACTTCCAAAGAAATATTCCCATCCTCCTTCTGCACTTACAGGGTTATAAAGCACATGCCCCACACACCCACCCAACCCACTGGACATCAGACACAGGGACTTGCAGAATTGTGACCTATAAAATTCCTTGGTGAGAACTGTTCTGTGTCTGCACATCATGCAGCAGAGCAGGTCCTGATATAAATTTGGGGGCTCCTGGGACCTACTTCCACACAAATGTATTCACAGCAGCCACCTCTCCTGTGAAGGCAGGCTTGGGGTTATTCAGCCTGGAGAAGAGAAGGCTCCAGGGAGATCTCAGAGCCCCTTCCAGTACCTAAAGAGTTTCCAAGAGAGCTGGAGGGGGACTTTGGACAAAAGCCTTGAGTGGAAAGACAAAGGAGAATGGCTTCAAACTGAAATAGGGCAGATTTAGATTAGATATTAAGAATAAATCCTTCCCTGTGAGGGTGGGGAGGTCCTGGCACAGGTTGCCCAGAGAAGCTGTAGCTGCCCCATCCCTGGAAGTGTCCAAGGCCAGGTTGGAGCAACCTGGGCTAGTGAAAGGTGTCCTTGCCCAGGGCAGGGAGGTGGAACAAAATGATCTTTTAAGGTCCCTTACATCCCAAACCATTCTGTAGTTCCATGATTCTATGACAGCATTAATGCCAGGTGGAGATTTCAAGGATGGTTTTGAACTTCCACACTCCGTGAATGGTACTGGGGGATGAAAAGACACTCTCTAACTCAGAAAGTGAGGTAATATTACTCCCTGTTTTGTCATATATGAAGGGCTGTTTGCCTCTCTCAGCCTCCCACTTCCCTGGTTAAACAGACATGATGGGATTTAAAGTGATTTTCACTTATTTCAGGTCCTCAGCCGGAAGGGTCAATCTACAGTTTGGAGACTGAGAGGCCTTTCTTGCACGATGGCAGGTCTGACACAGCTGTTACCACTGAAAAATGAGGTCTGGGGATAGCAATTCTCTTATGGAAATGTCACTTCAGCAGCAAGTATCAGTCAAAAAAACAAATGAAATTTTAGAAATTCTAAGGGAGGGTGGGTGAAAAATGACTCTCTGGGTAATGTCTTTGCCTCTTGAAAACTCTGTGTGGTTTTGGTCACCTTATAATAACTCTGGAGAAGCTGCTGGGAAGATCCATCACTGAAAGGATGATCCATCATTCATTGGTGGCATCTGAATGAGGAGCAAATGAAGAGGTTGGTAGCCAGCCTGGCTGATGATTGAGGAGGGGTTGATGGACACCTAAAAATCCAGAGTGATGTGAGCAGCATCAGAGAAGATTAAAAGGCAGCAAATGCTCCCCTTGATTTTCTTGTGTAGTAATTAAATCAAAGTAGCCATTGGTCAGTTCAAAATAAACTAAAGGAGATGCCAAAAAAAGAAAAAAAAGGGATGTGGAACTGTGGAACTCTCTGAATCAGGGGGCAGATAAAAGCTGCACAAGTTGAAAAAACGATTGGAGACACTGAGAAAAGGAAAATCCATAAAACCCACAAACACACCAACCCACCTCAGGACCTTCTCCAAGCCTCCATCTCACACCCAAGTCTAATACTCTGGGAATTTGAGAGAATATACCAAGGAAAACTGTTTTATTCCTATATCTGTCCCTGGGAAAGGGCTTTAGACATACTGAGGACAGGACACTGAGAGATGAATCTGGGGACTGATCCATAAAAGTGGTTTTATAGGTTTTACCTCCTCAGTTTCCCTATTTTTAGTGGGTTTTTTTCTCATGGAGCAGCACTGGAGATGGAAGTGAATACACAAACATGTCTGGTGGGTGAAATATGTAAGACTGAAGGTGGGGAAAAAACAATTTATCAATATTCCTTGACTGAGGGTGTGTTGCCAGATCACAGATGGTTTGTGAGAACATCACCTACAAACTCCTTCATTCCAAATAAATAATGATGGGGAGGGGGGAATTAAAAAATCAATTTTATTAATGAAATATATCTGGTTTTCAAGCCACAGACTGAATTACTAGAGGGTGCAAGAAGTCTTAAGGAGGGAGGAGAAGCCAGTGGATGGACTACAGGCTGGAAAACAATGGAATCCTATTTGCTCCCTCAAGTTACTGAGATTTTTCCTGTAAGATCCCTTGTTCACAGCTGAGTAACTGAATTTTGATTTTTTTGCAGTGAAAAAAAAAAAACAAAGAAAAACCCACAGTGAAAAAGCAAACAGAATTATGGGGAAGAAATCATTTGTATCAGCCCTAAAAAAAATTAATTTCTCAATGAAATTAAAAGGAGAAAATAATTTTGTGGCAACCAAACCATTAATCCCAAATGACCCTTTTATTTTAGCTTTTATGAAGAATATTTTTTTTTAATGACATCACGTTAAAATTAGAAATGGAATGTTTTAAGAACAGACTATTCAAAAATACTTGATTTTTTTTTTAATTGTGAACTAGATGAAAACACTGTGCTTTAATTGATAGATTAAAAAAAACAAACAAACAAACAAACAAACAAAAAACCCCGAAAACTTTGTGAAAGAGGATTTGTGTGAAAAGACATTTTTTAGCTCTATTGCCAACCATGTAGGCCAGCATTATATCCCATAATGAGTTTGTACAACACTAAGCATAATTATGTGCTTGTAACCAGTACTAATTCTAGAATAATAACAACCAATTTTTAAGTGCATTTCTGGATTCTACCTCAACCTTCTAATTACATTGAGATTACCCACAGAACTGGGATGCTAAATGAGAATCTGATGGAACAGCTGTGGGGATAAAAATAACTTAAACCTCTCCATCCTATCTGCCTGCCCCAACAGCTGGTGCCAGACCCAGAAAACAGAGAAAATGTAAGAAAATGAAGGTGGGTTGGACTGAACACCAACAGAGTGTTTTGACCTCCTCCATGGGCTGGATCCTGACATGGGTTAAGACTTTGGAAGCAGAGCCAGCTTGGATAAGCTGAGCTTTCACAGCTCACTTTCCAAAATCATTTACTTATATCAGATTTGAGACCGATCCAAAAACCCGGATCTCAGCAATCCAGACATTAAAAAACCAGGAAAAACATCCAGCCCTCTGACCTCACCCCACTGACCCTTGTACGGGACATAACCATTAACCAATGTTCCCTTTCTGTTTTTCAGGTTTTCCACCCTCAGAACACTGAACCATTTTTACTTGCTGTCCTGGATTTGTGTTTACAGGTTTCCTCCAACCCCTGAGCATTTTTGGGATTGCAAACTTTCTGAAACGAGTAAAACATGATGGGAAAAGCAGCTGCAGGATAGCAGAGCTTTCATGCAACTCGTATCCTGGGGGTTTTTTTCCCCTCCTCGGATTTCTTTGCAACAAATGCAGACTTTTCATAGCAGGGCAAGATAATCCAAAAATATCCCTCTCATAATTAAGGAGTGTGTGTGTGTTGCATGTTAAAAACCATGGTTGAGCTTGCTGGGTTTAATATATCACTTCAGTCTCTTCATCTACAGTGTCCATGAGCCCTTTCCCAGTTTTTTAGCTTCTTTATAGATGATTCCTTTCTCTTAAACGGTTTCAGGAGGCAAATAAAATAGTCCCTCTGCCTCTAAATTTGATGTTATCCTCCTCCTGACTGGCAGTAAGTTCTACTGTGGGTTATGCCCAGTGCTAGATAAAATGATATGGGATCTGGTTTGTGTCCAACATCACTACATTTCAACATATTTAAAGCCAAAGTCATTTAAAAAATGTAAAGCTTGAAGCAGGTTTTCAACCAAAAAGCTTCATGTCTAAGAAGACTAAGATCATAAATATGAGACTTCCTGCCCCACTTACTCAAAATCCTGTAATGGTCCCAGTAGATCATAAGTGGGGCTTCTCTGACTTCCTAAAACCCAAGAAACTCATCCCAGAAGCCAAACATATCAATGTTTGCAGAGTTAAGTACTAATTTTGATGGGAATGGTGTTTCTTATAACCCTTTAGAAACACATGACCCTTTAGATTTTATGAGTCAACCCAGTTGACTGAGAAGAGCCCCATGAAAATCCCAAGAAAGATGCAGGGTGAGATTAGATTTTAGGAAGAAATTCTTCCTTGTGAGGGTGGGGAGGCCCTGGCACAGGTTGCCCAGAGAAGCTGGGGCTGCTGCATTCCTGAAAGTGTCCAAGGCCAGGTTGGACGGGGCATGGAGCAACCTGGGCTAGTGTCTCTGCCCATGGGAGGGGGTGGAAGTGGATGATCTTTAAGGTCCCTTCCAACCTAAACCATTCTAGAATTATATACTATGGTTTTCTTTTCTGGATAAATGTTCTACCAGGGTAAGCCTCAGGGGTTTTCAGGTTTTTCAGCAAATAGAACACTGGTTGTCTCCAGTGATGCAAAATCTCTAACCCAGCAGTTCTCAAGCTTTTCTCACTCCTTCTCTCTGCCATTTTCATGGCATTGCTTCCATTTACACTTCTAGGCTGGTCCCTCTGCTTGGGCCCCTTCTTATAGCAGAATAAAATATATGCTGTTTTGGACAAGGATTACAGTAATCCTGCCCATCTTCTGAATGTTTCCAGCTCAGCCCTGAGCTTCCTTCTCCAGGGTAGTCTTTTCCATGACCAGCTCCCTTATTAAAGCCCACTGATATTGTGTCCCTGCAATTACATGGCCTGGGTGTTTTGGAGGTGGTTAAATTTCCATTCCAGAGGAGAACACACTGGAGCTCACACACAGCAAGGGTAGCCCAGTTCTGATTGTGTCTGTATATATATTTCTCCAGATGGTTATTAAGCAGATTGCTTCCCCTTTCAACTAGCTGAGGATGTGAATTTTTTTGTACTGGTAGCTCCTCCTTCCACCCTATGGATTTCTCTTTTTGGAGTCTTTTCTCTGTAAAGGTGGCACTGGCAGATGTGCATTGTCCTCCTCCTTCTTCCCAGAGGGGAGCTGGCACAGACTTCAAACAGCATCTCTAACTGTAGTTTGCAGCAAGCCAGCCCTCACCACTGATATTAATGTGCCTGCAAAACATCTCACCCAGGTCAGCATCACCATCAGCTCCTACCTCGTGCTTTCCTCTGGAGAGCACAAAATGCTTTGCAAGTATTGGAAAACCTGAGTTGCCTTTTCAGCCAAGCCCTAACCTGGGGTTCAAACAGTTGCCACCCAGGTTACCTGCTCTGTCACTCCTCTGGGGATCATATTCCCAGCAGAGCTGGTGGAAATGAGTGTATAAGCTCTCATAAATCACTTCGGGGTGAAGTTCAGGAGCTGAGCTCTCATAAATCACTTCAGGGTGAAGTTCGGGAGTTGAGCTCTCATAAATCACTTCAGGGTGAAGGTCAGGAGCTGAGCTTAAGCCCTTTCCAGTACCTGAACACTCTGGGCATGTACACACAGACTGTTCTGTGCAGTCCATAAGTACCACCAAGTTATCAGGGACAGACCTGGCCCTGGATGTGGAGCGGACAAGAAAGACTGAAAGGCTGCTGCTTGACCTTTTCACACCATGGACAAAACAAGGCCACATCCTGCACCTGTTGGATCTGTCCTGCAACTATTACATCAATGCTGTCCCACATCTGTCCTGCAGCTCTGTTCTCTACACCCAGGACCTCCCCATGCAGGTCCAGCACTGCCCTGCCCACCTTCCAAACACCCAACGTGGTGGGCACCACTGGAAACCTCACAGGTCATTCAAAGGGAAACCACTCAGCTCTTTTCACTGTGGCCTTAACCCAAAAACTGTTTAGACTGCATTTCCCATTCACTTCTTCTCTGAAAACAACACCAGGATAAATCCATCCTGCCAGATGAAGGTGTGACGTTACCGGAGCGTGACTCATTGGGCTTATTTCAGGATTAATTCAACCACAGCCTAAGGTGTCCCACGGGAAATCAAGTCAGACCTTGGTGTCTAGAGCTCTGTGGAACGAATCCCATCTTTATGCTGACTGTTTCCAAATTTATCTACACGACTGTCACCACAGTTGTTACACCAGCCCTCCCACGAAGATGCCTGTTCACGTCCTGATGGTTTGTGGATGAGAGGAGTCAACTCCCACGTGCTCCTGATGGTTTGGGAGCATAACCCCCACATGGCTTTGTGCTCCTTTAATCACATTTGGACATTTTTCCCCAAAACATTAAACCCTCATCCTTGGAAGAGTGTACTTGGAGCACATTCCAGGGAGCTCACAGGCAGACCACAAAGAAGGGGGAAGAGAGAAAGATTCATCCTATGGACATGAGAATTACTTACCAACTTTATAAAGCCACTGTCCAGGAAAAGGGAAAAAAAAAAAAAAAAAAGGAGAAAGAGACATTTAAATAAAGCTATCTCTTCTCTCTATAAACCTTTTAGCAATTCCCTTTGGTTAAATTCAGTCCAGAGTTTCTCACTGGAACCACTGACGTTGGCTGCCAATTAAAAGCATCTAAATGGATACATTTAATTTACCTTTTTGTCGTTTGCAGTGCTAAAAGAGATCTAAGGCAGACAACATCAGAGAGGATTACTCATGTATCCAGAAGCAAATACATTCCTTAAAAAGGAATGAAAAAAAATCTCTTTGTGACTACCTTTTGGAAAATTCATGGGAAGTTATTCAAGGGATCAGAAGAAACCAAAACACTGTTACAAATAATCAGAATATGTTCTTTTTTATCTGAGTCAGAGCATAAGAGGAGTGACAGCCAGCAGCTGTACTTTTAAGAAAGGGAATTAAGGAAACCTGTACCTTTTAAGCTCCTTCCTCAGTGTTTGACCAGTCAATGTTTCTACTTTAGAGCTTCACTACACTTATTGAATTCACCTGGGTCAAACTGACATCCCAGTATGATGAAACAAATGCTGAATTCCCAAGGAATCAGACACCAGTGCCTGGGATCAATTTTCTGCTCCTGTTGTTTCTTTCCTTGTCACTCAACAGGTGAATCCATGAATGAGAACAAGACACTAATGAGGTTGTAGAGCATCATTTTGAAAACATATCAAGTCCAGAGGCATAAATGGTGGCTCTTAATGAATCTTCATGTTCCAGTTGTATTCACTGGAGCGTAATAAATCAATAGTGCACGCTGTGACAGTGCAGGATTGCTGCCTGTACAGCCAAGATACATCAAAAGTGCCAAGACAAGTGCTCAGGATGCAGGATCATACAAACAAGCCTAGAAGGAACCCCAAAAAGTGATTTATTCTATTCCCTCTCTATGCCATCCAAGCCCAGGCCTGAGAAACGTTTCTTTAACCTGGGCAGAGATCATCATTCCACACTCTAAGGGAGCTGAATATGACTCATGGAACTCAATATAACAATACAACCTACACTAACTGATTTGGAATATAACCCCCAATCTCTTTCCGTTTTGTTTTTTTTTTTTTTAATTCCCTGAGGGTGTGTCCATAGGACAAAGTTCAAACTTCTGCAGATGGGTGTGGGAAAATCCCATGGATCTGTACAGACTGGGAGCTTTCATCTGCCCTGCTGAAAGGGGCCAGGGTGTTGTACTGTGTCCCTCAGCATGAGATGTGTGCTCTGGGCTCCTGATAATTTTTGGCAGTGCTTTTCTCAGTCATTTTTGTTTTCTTCACATCCCTCTGGAGCTGGAAGGGGTGGGGAGAGCAGAACTGTCTACAGGGTTTCAGGAGTGACCTCATCAGCGCTGAAGAGGAGAAGAACAGCAGCTTGACCTGCCTGCAGGCCATGCTGACCCTCTGAATGCTGATATGGGCTTTGCCTTAATCGCAGCTGGAGCACAGGGTGGGTTTAAGTTCAGTGTGACATCCACCACAACACCCGGGGCAGCTGCTCAGATGCAGCCAGGCGTGTGTCAGCACCAGAGTTAACTGATACACACAGGATTTATCAGGCTGGACCAGGTATTATATCTTATTCCATATCCAAAAAGTCATCTCAGACCAGTGATTAGGGCCAAGGACCAGGATTTAAACGCAAGGTCCTTTACAAACTACTTGGATTATTACAGACAAATCCTTAAAGACAAATCCTCACAGAAAAATCAGACCATCTGTTACAGGTACTCAACATCCTAATTACAAATCCCTCGACCCTTCTGATCAAGAGAGCAAAGCACATGACTCAAAGTTTAGGGTTTCTATTTCCATTTAACTGTACAGTCAATAAAGAGTTAGATATGGCATCAGGACAGGTCAAGTGCATTCTTTACCTTTTCCATGGCTATTCTCTGTCCATCTAATTATTTCCTAATCCAAAAAGGTGTCATAAAAAGCCTTCATTCACACTGCAGTGTGCTCAGGTAACATTGCAGAGAAGAATACCAGTTTCAAGTGCCTCGAGCACCA
Source organism: Corapipo altera (assembly GCF_003945725.1). Classification (NCBI taxonomy): domain Eukaryota; kingdom Metazoa; phylum Chordata; class Aves; order Passeriformes; family Pipridae; genus Corapipo; species Corapipo altera. The sequence goes on from NW_020884937.1 coordinate 2,249,223, forward strand.
CCAATCCTGCACCTTTCAGAAGATGCTGCCAGTGAAAGTACAGACCCTGCCACCTTTTTTTGGTCTGTACCTGGCGTTGTTATTAGTTTTACTCAGAACCAGGAGTTATTTGTTCTCTTTAACACTGCTGCAGATATATCCTCTTATCCAGTGATTTTCAGTGGAACGTGGCCATCCATAAATGCCACCTGAAGATTTGTGCTCTCCCTCAAAACCACAGGTTTGGCTTTATCTGGTGGCTGAAAGACCCCACGGGAGGGACCCACGGCGGGAACAGTTTGGGAAGAACTGCAGCCCATGGAAAGGACCCACGCTGGAAAAGTGTCTCCCATGGGAGGGACCCCACACTGGAGCAGGAGAAGAGGACGAGGAGTTCTCCCTCTGAGGAGGAAGGAGGGCAGAGACAACATGTGATGAACCAACCACAGCCCCCATTCCCTGTCCCCCTGCGCTGCTGGAAGGGAGGAGGTAGAGAATTCAGGAGTGAGGTTGAGCCTGGGAAGAAGGGAGGGGTGAGGGGGAGGGAAGGTGTTTCGTGATTTGGTTTTCATTTCTTATTATCCTACTCTGATTTTATGGATAATAAATCACATTATTCTTTTTTTTCCCAAGTCAAGTCTGTTTTGCCCATGACGGGAACTGGTGAGTGATCTCTCCCTGCCCTTATCTTGACCCAAAAGCCTTTCCTTCCATTTTTTCTCTCCTGTCCAGATGAGAAGGGGAGTGATGGAGTAGCTCTGGTGTCCAGCTGGGGTCAGCCCACCGCAGCCTGATTTTTCTGAGCACACATTTTCTCAACACTCATTTTCTGTCCATCTATCACATCCCTCCACATCCATCTCCATCCCTCCACATCCATCTCCTCACTCCCTGCCATCCCTCTGCCTCCTGCAGAAACGTTTCCCTGTCAACACTCATTGCTATCACCTCACTCTGAAGATCTTTGGCTGTTTACTCAGTCTTTTGGGATATAAGGCAGCCAGTAACAGGGAATGCTGATGGATTCATCATTCTAGAAGATGTGCATCTTCCCCTTGAGCTACTTACAGGAGGTTCCCTTTATACTCAGTGTCAATCCTGTCAATAATACCTTTGGAGTTTGGTTCCTAATAATAAGGATGAAAAATCAGCAGCACAAGAAAGAAAAGCTGTGGATTCTGCTTTTCTTGATACTTTCAAGCACAAACTGCTCACATACCAAGGAGCTTTGCCTCAGCTAAAAATTGTCTAATTAACTCATTGTGAGAAGTCCACAGTCCCAGTAATTTATACATCCTGGACTCAAATTTATCATAGGGAAGAATGAATTACCCTATGAAGGGAATAATCTTTCTCCACTGATGGCAGAAGGAGCAGAGGGAAAACAGCTCATTTTAGCCCAGGTAGTCTAGCTCTATCTTCATTCTTTAAATAACTGTGAGGTGAATCCCATCCCACATACTGTGCAAAAGATCAAGGTGGATGAGCTAATGATCCCATCTGGCCTTTAAATCCACGAAAATCACTGAAATATGAGCTGATTCAAGGGACTCCTTTCCCACACACTCAGCCAACAAAACCGATTTCTGCAAGAAACTGAAGCCAGCCAAGATTTTAAAAGAGTTAAATACAGGGGTTTAAAAATGCTGGAGGATTTGGGGGAAAGGGTTGAGATTTTCTACTTCAGAGACAAAACAACCAGGAAATGTGGAAGAAACTGCCCTTGTGGCTAAACTATCCCAGAGCTGACAACTTCATCACTCCTTCTATTACAACCAAACCAGACCTGTCCCATTTTATGCTGTAATCATAAGACACACTCTTTAAATTTCCTGTGACATTAAAAATCTCATTTTCCCAATAGCAGCCTATTACTATGGGGTTTATTTTTACTGTCTGACCTGAGACCACACCTATGACATGCCTCAAAGAGACTCACACTCATGACAAGAACATGATACACTCTCCATGATACAGCCCAGTGTAGATCTTGCATCAGTTTTCCAGTATTTGAAAGATCTGTCACATGCTTGCCTCTGTCAAAGCCAGCCTAAGGGACCAGATAGACCAGGATTTTATCCAGTATAGTAACATCTTATTTAAATTTTACTTAAACAGCTATAATTGAAACGGAGTTTCTTCACGAGGCGAATTTCCATGTCGGAGAATTTATTTTTCAAGTCCAGCATCAGAAGAGAATGTTCAATACAAGGACTACTAAATTAGTCTGAAAAAAATGAATCTAGGGACATAGTCTTACATTCCTCCTCCCAAATGAGCATGTAATTAAACATTCTTTTTGCATTTTAGTAATTTCAGGCAGCTCCAAGCCTTAGGGCTACGTTCGAAAGTGGAAGATTGATTTTATACGGGTTTTGATGAAAAACTGGCTGTATTTTTGAGATTGATTCCATTTCTGGACCATGTCTGAGTGAGATTCATCCCCCTTATGATTCCAACAGCTTCACTGGAGATTGATGGGAATTAAATATGACTAATGGTGCCTCATAAATCTCCAGATACCCATGTAGGAAATGGTTCTGCACAGTTACAGGACCTGTGGCTTTGGACATATCCACAGCCAAAGGTATTGCAGCCTGACAGTCTGCTATTAGAGGACATGTACTATAACAGGGGGGACTTTACAGGCTCTGCCCACAACCACAGTTGTCAGAATGTGTTGGGAGCAGCCCTGAACAGAAGGATTTGGGGGTGTTGGTGGACATGCCTCAAAAATGTGCATGCACAGCCTGGAATGCCAAATGTATTCTGGGCTGCATCAAAAGAAGCGACCAGCAAGTTGAGGGAGGGGATTCTCCCCCTCTTCTCCTCTCTCATGAGATCCCACCTGCAGTGCTGCCTCCAGCTCTGGGGACCCCAACATAAGAAGGACATGGATCTGCTGGAGCAAGTCCAGAGGAGGCCACAGAGATGCTCCCAGGGCTGGAGCCCCTCTGCTCTGGAGCCAGGTTGGGACAACTGGGAGTGTTCATCTGGAGAAGAGAAGGCTCCAGGGAGAGCTGAGAACCCCTTCCAGTGCCTAAAGGGACTCCAGGAGAGCTGGAGAAGGACTGGGGACAAGGGGATGCAGCAACAGGACAAGTGGGAATGGCTTTAAACAGAAAGAGGGCAGGTTTAGATTAACTGTTAGGAAGAAATTGTTCCCTGTGAGGGTGGGGAGGCCCTGGCACAGGTTGCCCAGAGAAGCTGTGGCTGCCCCACCCCTGGAAGTGTCCAAGGTCAGGTTGGATGGGGCTTGGAGCAACCTGGATCATGGAAGGTGTCCATGCCCATGGCAGGGGGGTGGAATGAGATGAGCTTTAAGGTCCCTTACACCCAAACGATTCTAGGATTCTATGACCATAGTTGTTTTGAAATAGCAAAAAAGTACACCTCAAACCCAAACAGAGATATCTGAAACATTTGCAGACAAGCCAGATATGGTATAAGAAGGAAACCAACCACTTCATTGTGGGGATGTGCCCAAGTTAATCAGGCAATTAGTTTATTAATAATTAATTATCAGGAATAGCATTCTTCCCTCATGTTTCCATGCCATTCTAAAGGCCTGCTCTACTTACCACCTCCCAAAGTAGCCTTGGAGAGTGTGCATGACACTGCACTTCTGAGGAGAGACCCAGCTTGTGGTCAGCCAAGGATGATCATGGTCTCACATGCTTAAATCAAAACAGGACCATCCTCCAGGAACTGATTCAGCTCATTCTGTAAAAACACATCTACTTTGTGAGGGTGAAATCTGTGTTCCCTAAAGTCAGGCTGGATTTGGAGGTTGGGCTCTGCTTTGGATTCCTTTCTCATCACGTTGGTGTGAGTTTTCCCTGGTACCTCCACTGCAATCAATCCTTTTGTCTGCTGGTGTGGCTTCTCAGTGTGGCACACTCAGGAATAATTGCCTGAGGATATAAATAGGGTGCTGATTACACCCAGCATTTGGATGCTGGCTGTGTCTTCAGGACAAGCCAGCTGTCTCTTCCACTCCAGGTAGTTCCTTAAACCACTTACCATGCAAAGACAAAGGGCTTGAAACTTTCTGCAGTGCTGGAGCCCATCCTGGTGGGGTTGTGTGGGAGAACACAGTCCTGGCACTCCCAGATGCGCCACGTGAATAATTTTATAGCCAGACATCAAGCCCTGAGCAGACTCTTCTTTTTGGACAACAGACCTGCAAGTCTCTCGGGGATATTCAAAGTATTTTGCCACTCAGAGCTCCCTGCAGTGCATGCAAAACACATATGTCTGAAAATAAAACTTCATAGCATATCTATGCAAATATTATCCCTGACAGGAGATATATGTGAAAGAGGACATAGTATGTCGAAGTTTTATGGCTTAACCTCCATAAATATTCTTCATATTACCTTCACAATTATTATTATTAGCACACCCCTGACTAGGTAAGAGAAGGAATTTTTTAAATCCTTCTAAGGAAAATAATGGATTTTCTTAGCTATCTGGCTCTCTTGTTCCCTCTTTTTAAACAATAGGTAATTGGAGAAGTCTTGATAGGCTCTGGAAATTACTGGAATATAAAGGGTTACACTAATACATCTACAGTTTTGAAGACAATTTATCATTTTTAATGATGCACCAAAATCAAAGCAACATTTAGTCTCATACTGATGACCATCCTTTGAAGGAGCCCACAGGGCTCCTCTGTTTCCCAAATCTAAGCAGAAGTCAGTCCAAGCAAATAATTTCATCTCAGGTTGTTATTGTTTGTATAACCATTGCATTTACAAGCTTTACGAATTGAGCAAATAGGTCCAGAATCTTTCTGTTCCTTTGGTTTGGTCAGAAGTGTCACCTTGCTGAAAGAGCTGAGGAACTGCACCAGTTCTGAAACCTCCAACAACACAGTGCCTGGGAGCAGTTCAGCATCAAGATTTCCACTCAGTCCACAATTTTAATGCCTGAAGTGACCAAAAATGTGGCCAAAACCAGAGCATGGGGGCACATCTGGAGGAGACACCACCAGCCAGGCCTGAACTCTCCTCGATGAGAGCATTGCCAAGGGCAAAGGGGTCGAAACAAGTGGGTCCCACACGTGCTTTCTGTTGACCTGATCACAGCTGGATACAACAAAACCCTGAATCCCAGAGAAATTTGTCACCCAGCTCCACACTCTGGGCTTCTACATCTGAACTTGCCAACCCCGAGCTCTGTCACTGTTGAAGGACAGAAATGAAAGGGGTTTTGAAGGGGACTTATCTGACTTGTTTCAGCTCTTTACATCAGGATAATCCACATCCTTCCACAACTGGAAGTGATTGAACTCCCAATGACTGTTAAAAGCCTGAGGAGACATATTAGCACCATGTAACACAATGTTCCATAGCTCAAGAACTGCAACCACGATTTGAAAAAGCCACAACTCTCACACGGTATCCACGTCTTGCCCACCCAGAGCAGCACAGATGTGTTGCAGATCCTGTAGATCCTGCACCATGTTTGCCACACCCATGTGCCTATGATGGAGAATCTCAAAGAACATTGTCTTTTGCCTGTGTTTGAGCAAACAAATTCCACCCAGAAAGCCCAACAAAGAGGTTGTATAAGGGAGCAATGCTCTCTCTTTATATGCAAATGCTGCGATGACTCCAGTAAAGTCGGAAGATTATCTAAAGATGCAAACTGGGCTGCACTCATAACTTTTTACTTCACTGTTTACAGGCTGGCTCTTCACAGGGAGTGTGTTTGCTTTTGGGGCCACAATTAAAGAGACACATGTAAATACTGGTTTTTATTACAGGGTTCTTTTGCTGTCCAGGAATAGAACAAGCCTTGCACAGCGAGGTGTGGAACATGCACAGTGCTGAGCTTTGCCATCCTGAACCTCCTCGAGGGTGTCCAATGTGGAGACATTCCCTGGAAATTAATGTGGTGGGTGGCACTGATATTTCCTTGCAGTGAAACTCATCCTGCTGGGATGAGCCTCAGCTCCATGGTCATGACCAGGACTCCAGCAGGGAGGAAAGGAGGTTATCAGGGGAGGTATAAATGCCATCACTCCTCCTCGAGGTGAAATAATTTCATCCTGCTTGCACTGGAGAGTTAAAACCAGCCATCTCCCTTGAAAAGAGTCTTCCACAGCCTGTGGGTTGTAAATGTGGCATGTTCTGACAGCAGAGAGATGATGGGACACGGTCCCTATCGAGATCTTAATGTGATGCTTGACCCTCATCTGGGCCCAACAGGTTGCTCTGATTTACAATCCTAATTATCTGCTCTGGGACACTTTTGACCCAGCTCAGGAAAGCCCTGTGTAAGTCCCCAAACAGGAAATAGTTTGAATATAAATTTGCTTTTAAGCACTAACTATAACCCCCCAGCTTCAATAGGATTTGAGTAACTGAAATTTAGACCAAATCTATGTTTTTTTCCCCTGATTGTGGATAATTTCTCAAAGTGAAGCCTTAGCTGATTATAACTCCACTTAAGAGATTCCTTGTTAGCTTTACATTTTCTTACTTTTAAGCAAACTGGGAGACTGAAATTCATCTTGGACTTGATTACAGTCTGATATTCTATAATCATCCTTGATCCTCACATTAACAGAAAACCTTGGTTTGAACCGGGCACGGATAAATGGTAAAAGCAGGACATCTTCAGGTTTACAAACTGTCCCTGATGCTGTGTCCTGTGGTCTCCACCCATACTGCTGGAAAACTGTGGTGGGAAGCATGGAGACTGGATGCAGGAAGTTTCCAGAGCCTTGTGCATCATGGATCAGTTATGCCCGGAACACACACACGTAAACAAATGGAAATTGGTGAGCTGCACTTAAACAAGATGGGGATGAGTCACTGCAGAGTGAGCACAACCCACTCACCTCCCCAAACTGTGTGAGAAATGGCACAGCTGCCTTCAAATTCACCCTCAGAGTGCCATTAAGGAGGGAAAAGATACTGCAAGTTTTCTAGCCCAGCTGCTCTGGGCAGTAGGTTGTTTCATGTGCAAAACACATCTTTCACCTCCAGTTTCTCCTGGGAATGTTGCAGTGAGGGCCTGAAGGTGGCAGGATCTTAGTGGGGTCAGCAGAGGTATTTGCCTAAAAACGTCAGTTCCCTGTCTCACCTGTGACCACAGTGTTGACTACCTGAGAGCAACAATTCCCATAAGTATATCCACAAATGCTTGATGCTCCATGTCTGTACTAGGATATTTATCCCTTTGCCAGGCTCGTACAGCCAAGTTTTCAGGCTATCTCCAGCCACAGATAAACCAGCACAGATGCCACTCCCACCCTGTGTGGAGTTATGGAACACAAGGGATTGCTCTTTGCTATTCCTTGCCAAAGTACTTATTTGCTGATGAAAAAGTTCGTGACACAACCTGCACCACGAGTAGGAAAAGCTGCTCTGCTCTGCAGGGTTTACAAGCCAAGAGGTGAACACAGAAGAGAAGACACTAAAAACACGGAGGGCTGAGTGTAAATAGAGAGATAAGGCAGCTTTCAGGGAGAAGATTGATGTTACAAATGCCAAGGGTCATGTTTTCTGTTACAGCAAATAAAGCCTCGTTGAACCCTGGTGAACTTCACTGGGGCTGTGCCAAGCCTTTGATACACGAGAAGCGAGTTCAAGGCTGCACCTGGGAGGCAAAATCCAGTACCAAACTCTTGTGCCCTTCACAAAGGTCAGTCACCTCTCTCTGAAATCCCTTCCAGAGACACCAGGCAACATGGGAGACGTCAGCACAGAGCCCACAAGTCAGGAAAGCTTCATAAATTCAATGCCATTATCTTAACTCTAAAGCACTGGAGCCTGATGCTTCACTTCTCTCAAGACATATTATGTCATCATCTTGGGTGATGTTTAGCTCTCCATGGGAAGCGTGTCTTTGTGTGCCTGATATTTTCCAGATTATTACAGCAGCATCCAGGACTTAAAAATCCTCTTCCTTGAAAAAGCAAGTACCAAACCTCCCAAAGAGGGTCACAATTCACAGCCACCAAAGTAATGCCACGCACTTGAAATCCTTCGCTGTCACTCACCTCTTGATACAGAAAATGAGAATGGTACATTTCTGGGATATCATTATGTCATTGGAATTTGCACTGTCAAAAATAGGCAGGAGCCATGGAAAATCAGTTGTTGTCAATCCAGTTAAATCTAACACGATTTAGTCTGTATTAGGAGAGGGTTTGCCTGGTTTGTATAGCCAATCTGGCAGACTGTGGGCATCAAACTATTTTTTTGCTTAGAAAGAAAGAAGAATTGTCTGGGGAAAAAAAAAAAAAAGAAAAAATCAAACCCACACCAGAACTATCTGGAAAATTTCATTTGTGTTAGACAAATTCCTCCCAGACAACATTAACTCAAGAGAATGTACTGTCATTTCTCATTGCCCCCAGAAATCGAGTTTTATTTTTCATGTGTGTTGAAGGGACTTAGAACACAACACTTCTCTCCATTAGCAGATGTAATGTTTTGCTGACATATAGCGAGGATGCTTAATTTGCCTGCACAAATATATCCTGGAGGCAGCAGATATATAAGGAATGCATCAGGAAAGGGAATCAAATGAGCAGCATAAACCCTGGGATATTCATCAGCTCAACCAAGAGAAATGAACTGCAGCAGCCAGTGAGTCTTTCTTTAAATCTGATTCGTAGCAAGAAGGGCTGGAGGGAGAACTCCCAACCTTCATATCTGGTTGGACTCTTTCTCTCCAAGAGGTTGTTACTGAGTGAAAAGGGACAGGCAGGGCTGTTCTCATTTCTTTGCTGCAAGGAGGATTTTGAATAGGAGGTTTTGAGCTGGAAACAAGGCATTCCCCAGATACACAAACAGGAGAAAAGTCAATAGTCTTACAAGGGGTGTTCTCCGACTGCCAAAAGCAAAATCAGGCAGTGGCAGAAATTCATTCCTTACAGTGACACTGGTTTGCTTGGGGGGTGAGAGAATGAGCTCATGGGGGAGCCTCAGACAGGCAGACACCATCACATGGACCACTCAGAGAGTCTCTGATGTATTATTTTCTTTGGAAACAACCAGATTTCATAGATACAGGAGAGTCAGCCAGCAAGTTTCAGGCTCAGGTGGTTTCCTACCGAGCTGCTAAAAAACCCCTCAGTTTGGGGGGAAGAGGGGGCTGTGTTCCCCTCTCCTTATCCTCCAGCACCGTGCCTGAGCCCCAGGCTCCAGCAAACACCTGTGATTCCCGAGCTGTTTCCCTGACTGATCCCTGCAGGCAGCCTGGCACCACCAGGATACGCCGGCACGGTCCGGGCGTGCGGCAGGGCTGGAGAGGAGCCAGCCCAGAGTCCTGCTCCTGGGTGAGCAACTGCCTTGGACATGGCTGAACAGACCAAGGCTGTTGTCTGCTGAGATGAAAGAGCTCCCTCTCTGCATGCAAAAGAGGCAGCTTGAGTTTGTTGCTCGTTTGGGAAGAGGAGTGGAAAACAAAAACCAACCAACCAACCAACCAAACAAACAAAAAACCATTGCATGAGCTCTTGTGATTGATCCCGGAATCACAGAATCCCAGAATGCGCTGAGTTGAAAGGGACCTACATGGATCATCAAGTTCAACACTTAGGCCTGCACAGGACCATCCCCAAGAGTCACACCCTGTGCCTGAGAGTGTCATCCGAATGCTCCTTGAGCTCTGGCAGCCTCGGTGCTGTGCCCACTGCCCTGGGGACCCTGGGCAGTGCCCAACCACCCTCTGGGGGAAGAATCTTTTCCTGAGATCCAACCTAACCCTGCCTTGACACAACTTCAGGCCTTTCCCTAGGATCCTGTCCCCGGTCCTCTGCTCAGTGCCTGCCCCTCCTGAGGAAGCTGGAACTACAATGAGATCTCCCTTCAGTCTCCTCTTCTCCGTCTGAACACACCAAGTGCCCTCACATGGCCCCTCAAGGCCCTTCACATCTTCATTCCTCTCATTTGGACCCAATGAGTGTCCTGGTGTGTGTCCAGTGCTTTGGATGCCAGATGGACCTTTCCTCATGTTGGAGTTGGACTTAGAAAAGAGAAAGTGATAACTCAGCCCAGCAGGTGTAAAAAACGGGGTAGTGCTCTGAACTGAGGCCAAAAATGCTCTGCTGGGCTCTGACTCCAGCACTTCACCTTCTTCCCAGTGTCTGGCCAGCCATAGATCAGGCCACTGCCCCCCAGGGCTCTGCCAGACCCCTCAGGGCTCCAGCACTCACAGAGTGGAAACCAGTTGGATGGACCATGAGATCTTCATTCACAGCATGAAGGTGATGAAGATGCTGACTGTGGAAATGATGTCTTTTTATACTTTAATTCTTGATGAGATGAATGTGGCAGTTCAAGCTTCCCAAAACTGGTTTCAGGCTCCCGGTAAACTCAGGCACATCCAGTCTCAGAGGTTTTGAAAACTTTGGCCATGGCTTGTGAAGCCAGAGATGGATAAAAGCTTGGATCTTGGAGAACCATAGAATTACAGAATCTTGGAATTGTGTAGTTTGGTAAAGACTTCTAAGATCATCAAGTCCAAACATGCCAAGTCCATCACTAAGCCATGTCCCCAAGTGCCACCAGCAAGCCCAAGCAGACAATTTGGGAAGAGTCCTGAATTTTTTATTCACTCTGTATTGCATTTTTCAGTTTATACCTTACGACAATTATTTACGACATTTATCACAAAATTTAGTCTACAAAATCGTCTTTTCAGCTGATAAGCCTTTAAGCACAGTTCATTATATTCAAAGCAGAGGTTCTCATTATGCAGTCAAAAACTGGGGTTTGATGTATGGACACCAGTGGCAAATACTCCCCGTAGGCAGCAGCTCTGTGATGCATTTGACCTGGCTGCGTAAAACGTTCCATTTCCTGCCTCCTCCACAAAAGCACATGCTGTGTCACATCCTCTGATGATAAGGTGGAGGCTTTATCTCCCTCTCTAGAGCGTGGTTTAGCCCAAGCTTTTAGCTTGTGTAATCTCTGGCGTCAATCACCGATGGTTTCCCTGTTTCATGTGCCTTCTGCTGCCAAGGACTCTTTGTGAGTGGTAAAGAAGACAAATATCTCTCAACAGTGAGGGTAAAATGTCTCTTCATGACATCTCTCATGGTGGCCACAACTGGTAGGAACCCCCCCTTCTCTGGGCAGTTTTTATCTCAAGAATTATGGTTGTAGTGATGCTGAAATTCTGCTTATCATCCTTCTGCCCACAGAGCACTGCCTTCGGTGCCTTTTCTCTCCTCCTTGGCTCTGCAAAGCTCTGAGGAGAAAAGGAGAGGCAGGAACCCGGTTCCTCTGTGCCTTTGGCACGTCATGTACCCTGGAGCAGTTTTACAATGTTCCCAGTGTAAATAGTGCTGTTTTAATAATGCATGGGTTTCTACTCACCTGAATTCATTCCAGTTCCAGCAGACTGCCATCTTGAGTTCAGCGAAAGTTCTGACTTGTTTGGCTGTTTGCACAAGTTGGTTTGGTTTTTTTTTTTTGGTTTGTTCTTCCTGAGTCCACAGAGTTTCTCTTTTTCTGTCCAAACATAAATAAGATTATTTTTTTCTAAAATTATTACAAGAAAACTGTTTTATCCAGTACTTCGTGAGTGAATGGTCCCCCGTGGATATGTAACAGTAATTGCAAAGCTTGTTTTTTCTGCTCCCAGTGGCTTTGATTGTGTGAAAATAAATGTTGAGTACTATGAAGCAATTAATCCTTAGTTCTCCTGGGAGTTTGGTAGGTAATTATTGCTATCTTTAGCTTGCAGAGTGAGGTGAGCATCAGGAACTGGATAATTTGCCCTTGCCCCAGAGACCAAGGACAAGATTGTAGCCTGCCTGTATCAGGTAGATCCTTTTAATTGAAATGTTCCACTTCTGCTCTTCAGATTTTTCATCTTCTGCACTGACTTATCCACCCTTGCTGCCCTCAGGGTTGTATGAGGGCATGTCATTGAGCAGGTGGAAATTTCTAGAATTTCCCTAGAAAACTGTTGGACACTACTGGGGACAGAAAGGGAAGAAGGTCTGAGCTTTCAGCCCCGCTGGATTGTGGTCAGTTGGCTTCAGGTTTCTCTTAGGGCCACTCTTGTATCTGCACACAAGGCCACACCACGCTGAACAGGGAGACCCAAACCACAGGAAACCACCAACTGTTTATGCTGCATTTTACAAATAATGAAGTCCTGGAGGTGGGTGTAATTGTCCTGTTTGCAAAACGCCCCAGCCAGTGTTTTCCTGCCTCTAATCCCAACGCAAATAATACACAGAAATTTATTTCTCGGTTTGTTTATGGAATAGTGATGCTATCGCTGCATTCAAATAAAGCCACAGAGTGGAAAGCACAACAGATGCATTGTGTCGGATTTGGAGAGAAAGCTAAATGGGGAACACAACCCCAAGGGCACAGAACAGCAAATCCAGCCCTCAGCAAACTACAGCATGAATCAGCTCTCAAATATTGTCCTTCTAGACACTGCTGTTATTAGTCTTATTATTTCTGATTGCCAGGGGCAGAGAGGAAAAAAACGCAGGCAGGAAACGACCCAGTTGCTTTTATTTACCTCTATTATTATCTCCACCAAAATTTCTTACGTTTGTATGATATTTTCCCAAGCAACACTCAGAGAGATAAAACATTTTATGGTGGATGCCTCAGCACAAATGTTAATTACCTTTAAGGAAATGGGTTAAATAATGGTAATGTAATAAGGCAGCCACAAAGATGGACTAGCTCAAGCCAGTGATCACTGAAGTAACTGTGCTGCTGCTGAGGTGAAGAGGAATAAGATCAAGGTTTTCTTGAATTGTTCATGACTGAGATTAGAAAAGAAACACCTTCTACTCTGCAATATCAATTTATGAGCAGAGAGCCTATTCAACACCAAGCAGCTGCCACCCTCCCAACCCCACATCACACAGTCCTGGAGCTTAGGAAAGACTTTTGCAGAGAGATGTTGGATGGAAAAGCTGTGGGGAGAGTCCCAACCTCCCAGCACAGTAAAATGGGAGCTGAACTGCAACCCAGTTTAATGGAAAGTGAAGCAAATGAGAAAAATCCCCCACAACATCCCTCAGTGATTTATACAGAGATAGGCTCAAAACACAACCATCCTTTGGGGGAAATACGCCTTGGTATCAGATTACATGGGTAAATCAGTTTAATCCTTGGGAATGTACCTGTGCCCACCCACTCAAGGCAAAAAATGAAGGTTTAAACCATGACCATCACTATGCCACTCTGAAAAAAACACACTGCACCAATGCTTTGAGTACTTCTGGCTCCCATTCTTGTTCCAAAGAGGATAAACAGGGAGAAGAACAGGTGCAGAAGAGGGTAAAAATGATGCCAAAGGTACGGCACAGGCTCCAAGTGTGGGGATCCAGGGAGCGTGGGAGGTTTTTGGCCTGCAAAAGAGGGACTGATCCAAAATCTTCAGCCACAGGGAGAAGAGAATGTGTGTTCACTGATACTGGCAGTGTAAGATCTGGGGGCAGGAGGTGAGTTCAAATCAAACGAGAAGACTCCTCCCGACACCATGGAGTTAATTTGCTGCCTTGTGAGAAATTATCAGATTTTTTAGAGATTTGTGTGAAGTCAGTGAAGAATTGATGAGGCTGGTGGAAAAAAATCATGAGCTGGACCCCTCTCTTATCTTGCACCTGGCTGGAGCAAGGACTAACCACGGGGTGATGTCTGGGGGGGCAGCAGAGCTCTCACAGCCTGATGTTGAGGCCCAGAGAAGCACCCACAGCTCTGTGCCAGCCCTGAGCTTCGCTCCCCCTCCACGGGCACAACAAACCTTGCCATAAATCTGGGCCTTTCAGGAGATAAGGATGCTTGCAAAGATCCTCTGGTGAAGGTCAGGCAGCCTTCACTGCCCTCAGTGAGTGAAGGAGGATCAAAGCATTTATTTTACCTATTATATCAACCATAAATTCTGACTGAAAGCAGCAAAGACCCTCATCAAGCTGTATTTACATATTAATTTTCACACCTCTAAGAATGCAAATGAAGAGAGGATATGCCTTACATGTATGACCAAAGCCACCAAACCCCATCTATAATTGTTCTACCCCTTTGGGAAGGGACAAAAATTATAGCATAAAAGAAGAAGGGGTCTGAGGAAAATAAAAGATGAAGAAATAAAAAAAGAGAGAGGGAAAACCACCCTGTTTGCTCAGGGTCAGTCTGTGGACTATGTCTCTCCTCCTCCCTTGAGTGGACTCCTTTAGGTGAGCTTTGAGCCTCCAACTGTGTTGGAGCAAACTCAGGGATATAGATATATAGATATATAGATATATGTATGTGTGTATGTATATAATAGATCTCTTGTTACTATACTTTCTGTCACACCACATATTAACACTCTGTAGTTACTGCATTTATCATGGAAAACCCTGAACCTGCTTTCCTGTTGCTTTAATAAATCTGACTATGGGGGAGTCTGGACTGTGAAAGTTCTTATTGAACTCGGTCAGACCAATATTACTGGATTAATAAATTGCACTATTTGTGAATCTGTGATCACACAAGTTCTTGTTGAACCAGATTTATGGTGTTGAAACCAAACTATCTGTTAATCATGAAAGTTCTTATTGAACACGACCAGACTTAAGGAGCTGAATTGGTTAAAATCAAGAATTAAGCCCATCTGCACCCAGCCCCTCTGATCTCTGAGGACCAGCTGGATCACAAGGGGGTTTATTTCTTGCCAAATTTCTCTACCCTTAACACAACAAGCCTACAGGGCATTTTCCAAGCTGGGCCTTCACCCAGCACAGTCCATGGGGCAAAAAGTGCCATTGGAAAGTGGCTCAGACTTTTGCTGGGACAAAAAAACCTTGAGATTTCCCATCTGCAGAGAAACTAAAGAGCAATATCTCCCAATACCTTTGCTCCCTCCTCTGAAATCTGTCCTTATCAAGCTACTTGAAGCTGTTCAGGCTGCATAAATAAATGAAATAAGGAAACACTGAGTGGCTATTATTAGGAGGGAGATGCAGTGACCAGCTAACTGGCCATGCCCCTGTCATTTTACCATCCAAACTGAGCTTTGCTGCATGTTCAAATCCTTGCACAAATAATTGATACAATTAACATCTTCTCCCTCTTTTTACGCTGGCAATTATGAGCCATGATCAGGCCTACAATGGGAAAAAAAGGGATAAGATTTGTATTTCTCACATCAAATGTAAAAGAAAAGGGAGAAAACTCTTCCCAATATCAACAAAACCACAGGTCTTTCCATAAAAGTGGGGGGAAAATATATTAAACAGGTTTTTTTCACCCTTTGCAGGTTATCTTTAAAAAGTGAATGTTTTAGTGATTTGCTAACAAGAGCTAAAGAGTGGATATAACTTTAGGGTTTTAACCATTAAGCCCTTTCCCTAAAATTGGCAGGTTTCTTGGTTGTGTCAGTAAGTTGAACAGCCTGGAATTAGGGAGCCGTCTCCCGGGCCTCCCAAATATAAGGATTTTGTTTTCTTTCCTTGGCAGGTGGTTTGCAAGACAACAAATCTGTCCATCTGTTTGAGCCTGAAAATGCAGCAGAGTTGGGGAGAAAGGAACAGCAAGGAGGATGTTATTTTTCTTGCTGTTACCTTTATTTATAGGATTTGTTTTGCTTCTCATGTTAAAGCACGTTATACCTTGTGGTTTGTCTTGAGCTGAAAGGAGTATTGCCCTTAATATTGAATTAAATGTGCTGGAGAGGGGAAAGATTTTCACATTTTCCTTAAAAATGAAGGTCAGTCTGGTCTTGAGCTGAGAAAATCCAGAAACACCATGTCACTGACCTGCAGCATGGAACTGTTCCCTCTTTTTTCTGGGGACAAGGGCAAAGAGAGGACATTCAGATCATTGAATTGGGTTGGGATTTGCAAACTTTGGGCCACTTAACCCCTTCTTACCAAGCAGATGTTTCAGAGGAAGCCAAATGCCACCAGCAGTGTTGGGTCACATTCCCAGGCCAATATGCTCATGGAAATACTGGGACATCTCCTTTCCCTGCCAACAAGGCCATGTGCCACCACCCTCCTCAGTGTCCCTCAGGGCTGAACCCAGTGGGGACTTCAGGCTGTGGATCTGTAATCTTCTCCCTCTGGAGCTGGAGGAATCCCACAGTGACCATGGAAATTCCAGCTTTGCTGATGTCCTCAGCCTTGGTTTCCAACCCCTTGATGTACTTAAAAGAAATATTAAAAAATATAGATATAAAAAAGTGAGAAATTCACAATTAACAAAGGAAGTGAATGAAAAGGGAAGGAAAAAGGAAATAAAAGAAAGGGAGAAGGGGAAAGTAGAGGGGAAGGGAAAGATGAAGAGATGTAGACTGGGAAAGGGATAAATAAGGAAAAACTGAGCAAAAGGGGGAAATGGGGAAAAAAAGAAAAAAGGGGAGAGAAGGGGGAAAAGAAAAAGAAAGATGGAAATGGAAACACAGGGGGAAAAAGGAAGAGGGAGTAAAGGGGGAAATAGGGAAAGGAAATGTGGGAAATAGGAGAGGAAGGGGAGGAGAGGGAGAACAGGGGGGAAAGAGTAAACGGGAAATAAAGGGGAAAAAGGGAGAATGGAAAAAGAGAAAGGGAAAAATGAAAATAAGAGAGGGAGAAGGGAAAGAGGAAAGAAAAGAAAGACGGAAGCAGAGGAAAACAGAGAAAAGAAACAGGGAGGAAAGGGGGAAACAGTGAAAAGGAAATGTGAGAAATAGAAGAGAAAAGGGGAGGAGAGAGGGAAGAGGGGGAAAGGAAAAGTGAAATAAAGGAAAAAAGAGAAATGGAAAAAGAGAAAGGGAAAAATGAAGAGGCAAGAGGAGAGGGAGAAGGGAAAGAGGAAAGAAGAGAAAGATGGAAACAGGGAAAAACAGAGAAAAGAAACAGGCAGGAAAGGGGGAAATAGTGAAAAGGAAACTTGGGAAATAGGAGAGAAAGGAGGAGGAGAGTGGGGGAAAGGGAAATAAAGGAAAAAAAAGAGAAATGGAAAAAGAGAAAAGGAAAAAATGAAAAGTGAAGGGGAGAGGGAGAAGGGAAAGAGGAAAGAAAGGAGAAAGGAAGGGTAAAGAAGGAAATGAGGAGAAAAAAAAAAAGAGAGAGAGAAAAAAAAAAAAAGAGGGGGAGGAGGCAAAAGAAGGGAAAATTAATTAAGGGCAAAAGAAGCCGGAGGGAAAAAAAAGGAAGGGGGAGAGAGGAAACGGGTGCAGGGAGGGAGGAGGAAGAGGGAAGGAGCGGAGGGAAGGAGCACCCTGAGCAGCGCTGTCCCCCCGGGCCCGGCCGTACCTGGGGCGGGCGGGGGGCGGTGCCGGGCCCGCCCCGTGCGGGAGGCGGTGCGGGAACGGAGCGGGTTCGGGGCCGGGGCTGCCTCCTCCTTCTCCTCTCCCTTCTCCTCCTCCTCTCCCTCCGTGCCCTGCTGGATGCGCCCAGCCCGGCACCGGGAGCCGAGCGCTGCCCGCCACCGCTCCGCCGGGCTCCGGCCGGGATGGGGAATGTTGGCAGGCTGGGGAACGCCGGCAGGATGGGGAAGAACGCGGTGCTGGGCGTCGCGGTGCTGCTTCTCGGCTGCCTCCTGTCCGCGGTGAGTGACCCGAGGGGCTGCGGGGTCCAGCGGGATCCAGAGGGACCCGCTCCCTGCGCTCGCTGCGTCGGGGCCGCCGCGGGCAAACTTTGGGCAACTTTGGGAGCGCTGCCGGGTGAGGGCAGGTGGATCCGTTCGCTTCCCTAATCCCCCCGTCCAGATATTTGCTGACCTGGAAAACAGCAGTCGCTTGGTTTCCTTTTTATTCAGATGTGCGTCCTCTCCGGGAGTGAGGAGCACTCTTCCTCCCTTGAGCTGGAGGAATTCCCTCTGGGATTTTAGCGTTTTGTTTCACGACCGGCTCTCGGGTTCGCTGCCGTTCAGGTTTGCAGCCCGGCTTTCGCTTTGCTTCGGTTTCTGTTCGGGAGCTCGGTGGTTCCATGCAAAGCTCTCCCCCGCCCCAAAACGGGGGATAACGGGATGAGAATTCCCAGAGGCGATTCAGCGGCAGGGCAGGGGGCTCTGGGGTGGGAGTGGGACCTTCCTCCTGCTGCCCACGGCAAGTTCCGCAAAGTGCCGCTCTCCAGCGGCACAACCTCATGTGGATGCGCTGTGTAAGGGAGGAGCAGGAGCTGGGAGCAAAGGATGTGTTTTCTGGCTGCCGTGTCCCTCCTGGATGTGATTTCCACTCTTGCGGGTCCCTTACTGGGGCAGTGGCGTTTCCTCCCCGGCCGCAGATGGTTCGTAGCTCGGTGCAGGATGAGCAAACGGGGCTGTTTCTGCTGGCGATGTGTCTGTGCTCACACACACAAATACACACACACGTGTGTGCAGGAGCTGATTCCCTGTGCCACCGGGACTCCTGCACATTTCTCTGAGCTACCTGGTCTAGTGGAAGGTGTCCCTGCCCATGGCAGGGGGCTGGAACTGGGTGATTTTTAAGGTCTCTTCCAAACCGTTCTGTGATTCTGTGATTTCAGGCTTTGTTCTCGCAGCCTTGTTTCCTTGCAGTGTTTGATTTCTAGTGAGCCTGTTTCTAATTCAGCAGGCTGGGGGAGGAGGGAGGTTGGGAGCTGGCTGTGTCTGAGTTTCCCTCTCACTCTTAACCTTCTCCCACACTTGTTTTCTCCCTGGAAGGTGAGGTTGCCTTACCAGCATCCTGAGGTTGCTCACTTGAACTGGGTTATGCTGTCAGTACCTTGTTTCTGGTCACTTCTGTTTGCACTGCTGGGCTGGTGGGCATAGAATCATCTGAGAATGGCTTGGGTTGGAAGGGACCTCAAAGACCATCTCATTCCAATGCCCTTGCCATGGTCAGGGAGACCTTTCAGTAGATCAGGTTGCTCAGAGCTCCATCCAGCCTGACCTTAAAGCAGAGTCAGACCAACCAAGCTAAGCTCAGAGAGTGGAAGTTAACCCAAATGTGTCACTACATCGCTCACCTTCCCTTTCTTCTCCCCTTTCTTCTCCCCTTGTCCCTCAAGAAATGAAACAAGTAGACTTATTTCAGTTTTTTTTTTTGGTTGTCACCACATACCACCCAGCCATCTGCATAGCCAAAGACGTTTTTGGTGGTAGAACAGGCTGTGAAAATGGATTAAAGTATTAAAAAAGATGACCTGGCAATTAGTTCTTGGAATTCTACAGAGTTTGCTTTAGGGAAAAAAACAAAGTAGCTGATATCCAGGGCTGGAACTGAGGACCAGGAGAAGGGGACAGCATTCCCATCAGCTGCTGGAGGTGCTCCAGCTTTTAATTCCACAGAAGCCCCTGGCAAAAATCCCATTTCTTTAAAGATTGTTGGCATGAAGAGATCCTCTGGGGCCAGATCCTGCAGAGGGGGAAGTCAGGCATCTGCTGAAGTTCACCCTGGAAGTGGTGACAGGACTGAGCCCTTTTGCCGATGCTCTGGGGTGGGTCATTGCTGTCAAAAAGCACAAAGCCCTAAAGCTTTGGGACAACACCAGGCACAGAGTGGGTGCAGTCTTGTGACTTGTTCCTTTCCAACCCTTTCATTATTCTGTTGTGTTAGTGTTCCTGGGATCTGGTTCATACTGGTGGGTTAAAAAGATTCACATGCTCCTTATCAGCACTGATATTCAAGATGACCAATACTGAAGTGCTTGAGAAAATCCCTCTTTGTTTTGTTTCTCGACTTAAACCTTGGATTTGGTGCTCGTTTTTAAAGCAAAAGTAGCTCTTCAGTCATAACCTGGCTCTGGGACCTGTGATGGCTCAGAAGAGTTTGGTTTGGTTGAGGGTTTGTTTTTTCTTTTTCTCGTATAATTTATTGTGGTAATTTTTATTGGTGCGTCCTTGGGAAAACTCTGAACGGGGAACAATCGGCTGATCAACAGCTTCAGTGCAATAAAAGCTTTGCAGCCATGTGGTTCCTAATTGCTGTTATAACCTTTCACCTCGGCCTCTCGTGGTCTCCCAAGTGTGGAAGGAAAAAAGGGAATTGGGCAAATCTCATTTGCTGTAGTTCATCAGGCCACGCTCATCCAAGACCTGCCCTGGGCAGCTTTGAACAGTGGCAAGAAAAGGACTAAAATTGGTGGTGGGGGCACAATGTAAATGCACAATAATCCCTTTTAGGTTCTTTTGTGTCATTTTGCCTTTTTAAGGATGAATTTAAGTTAATTTGGCCCGAAGAGCTACAAATTAGACACTTTTCTTTTTTCATTATGTGTCTAGAAAATGAGATGTGGATAATTGGAAGCAGTTGGTGGATTCCACGTGCCTTCAGACTACAAGCTCCTTGAATTAGCCAGATCTGCCCAGCTGGTGTAATCTGTACTTTTCTTCAGAGTTTTACTCTGCTCCAGCCATGAAATAGAATAAAAAATAATGGAATGGAAAAGAGTAACAAACCCAGATCTGATCCTTCATCAGTCCGAGTGTGAATGCTGGAAATGGGACCAGTGTGAAAAATCAGTTAAATTTAAGCTCATGGCACAACCACTTCAGCTGCATCTGATTCTCTTTCCCTCTGACATTGATTGAGAATCTAAAAAGTGAGATAAATATATTTTAAACAAAATAATCACTGTTTTTGCCAAAAAGACAAGGTACTCACTAGAATCCTCAAGCCTAGTTCCTGCACCCAGCACAAAGATCCTTCAGCAGTAACAACATGTGTTTAACAAAGGCCTTGCCACAAAGCCTCAGTGTACCGTTGGGGGTGTGATTTATTAAATTTATATTTGTAGAAATGCATGACTGACTTTATTTAGGAGAACCAGTTACCCAACCCTGTGTCTGGGTAGCTCTGAAAGTCTCATCTCTTTATAAAGCTGAAAGTTTTCAGAGAACATCTATAATCAGCAATATATTTATTGTAGAAACTCTTATTTAGGGCATAACAAAGCAAAATTGAGAAGTAGGCAAAAAAAAACCCCCTGCATCTGAGTTAAAAACCTGCTCTGTGGAATATTTAAGGCTATTTCCAGCAGTGTGTTACTCCAGCCCACCAGTGTGTCAGCAGAGGGATTCACACCAGCATTATCACATCCTCCCTCCAGCCAAGAGGTCTGTCTCCAGCAGGAAAACTCCAGAGAACCAGGCAGGGTGGGAACTGTGATATCTTTTAAAAGGAGATGAGTCTTTAAAAAAAAAGGGATATTTGCCAAACACTCAGCATCAGGAGGAGGATGGGACCATGGAAAGAGAAAGCTGCCTGGCTGGTGAATTTGGGAGTGAGGGTGGATTTTCCCCTTTTTACAGCACTTTAAAAATATTCTGGTTCAGACTCCTTCCTTTTGTAACATCAGTGGTGTGAGAGCCCCAGGGCTGCACCAGATAAAAATGCAAACTGGGTTGTACTGTGTTTTCTGCTGAGTCTGTCAGGTGGTGGCTTGTGAGGCTACCCTGACATTTTGTTCTTATTTCGTTGTTTCCCAGTGGTGTGACTTTTCTGAGTCTCTTATCTGTCTCTTCTCACTTGGCTTTCCAAGGAGGGGCCATGGAAGTTGGTGGATGCAAAGCAGGGGGATGCTCTGCACATTTAGCGCCTGGGGCATGGGTGAGTGATGGGACCATGTCAGGGAAGAGGGGCTTTGGCTCTCCAGAGGCTGCCTTGGAAAAGGCAAAAAGACAGAGTTTATATCAATATTCGGGGGGAATAATAATAATAATAAAAATAATAGTAATAAAGGATAGCAGCTTTGCCCCTTTACCAGATGGTCTTCAGCACAAACAACTGGAAGGAGTGGTAACTTGTCAGAACTAATCTTCCACTTCATGTCCTGACTTAGTCTGGTAGGACTGGGAAGTTATCTGGTATTCCAGCTAGATTGTAGACACAAATCCTTTTGGGAGATGGAGAACAGAGGGAAGAGGGACAGGAATATCTCGCTGTTCAGCATCAAGTGTCCAGTTTATTGGCAGCCTGAGGAAAGGCACCAGACACTGTGTAGATCAATGAGATCCAAGATATGATGATCTTGTTTTCAAGTCGGATCTGAGCTCACTTGGAGGGGATTTGTCACACTCTGCATGGCCTCAAATTCAGGAAAAGGCTCAAATTATCTGTGCAGGATAAAAACTGTTCCTCAGGTTTTGATGGGGAGCAGCACTCAGCTTGGTTTTGTGAACGTGGTGGGTCACATCCTGTCCTCAGACCAAGTCAGGCCCAGTGTGGCAGTGTCACTTCACTGCTGTGAGTGGGATCCCTGCTACATCCCACTAGCTCCAGGGAAATGGGTATGTGGTTTTCCAATGCCTGGGAAAGGTTGTGGGATTAAATATGTCTGCTCTCATCAACTCTCTCGCTTCCTCATTGGAAAGAAGAGGAAAGTCCTTTGCAAGATCCAAAATCTGGGAAATGCAGCCAAGAAAAACCCTCAGTTCTGGGCCAAAAACATAAATAGAATGGGTTGGAGATGCCTGGAGACCCCAAAGCAGGAGAGGTTGGAGTTCTGGCCCATCAGGTGGGACAGAGAGCATGGAAGGATAGACAGACAGACTTACCAAGCCTGCCTGTGCCATGGCACTGATTTGTCCTCCTGCCCTGTGCAGCCAGGCAGGGTTTCTCTCTGTGAGTGCTGAGTCCTTTCTGTCCCACTGCTCCCTCCCTTCCACGCTCCCAGATGTTTTCCAGAAGTCATGAGCTCTCACAGCTTCAGCTGGGTGGAAGCTGAGCCAAGAGGGGAGATGCTTTTTCCTCTGAAAATGAGCTCCCAGAGGACTGCAGTGGAAGAAAAGTCAGACCTTTTGTTTTGAGGTATGAGAGGGCCAGGGATGTGATTCCAACCACCAGACTGGCCCCCCTCCAGAGCTCTCACAGCTACTGCCATGGCAGGGAGGTCCTGTCCATGGTGAGAAGGCTGTTCACCAGCTGAGCAGTCTTCTTGTCACTGTTCCCTCTTGGAGCAGCCTACAGTGTGCTTGGCTTCCTGCCTCACCACCAGGGATTTCTCTGGGATGATTCATCATCCTGGGCACAGGCTTCACCTTTTGCATTACAAGACCAGGATGCAGGGAGAGTTCATTCATTAGTGCTCAGAAAGTGCCCCGGGGAAGGTTTGAAGGGGAAGATGAGCTCCCCAAAGCCACTGTTTGCTGGATGCTCCTTGCATCACTATACATCCCTTTATTTGTCAACCAGACTTCTTTAACACTGGAAACCTAAAGGCTTCTGGAGATGCAAATAAAAGTGCAAAGTTTCCTTGTGATAGGGATGTTAATAAAATGCCAACATTTTCTACCCTGAAACTTCAGCTTTGTTGGGAGCATCTACTGGCTCCAGCCTTGCTGCAAATCACTTTTAAACAGCTCAGCCTCATGCATAAACCCTAATGAGGGAAGAGCTATAATAGCAGGAGCACTTATGTTTAATAATTGCCAATCTGCACAAACATAAATAGCCCGTGTGAACACGGCTTGACCTGCTGGCAGGAAGCAGGTGAGGTGAAGAGGCAGAAGCAAATGTGATATTTCTCTGCTGTTCCAGTCCTTGCCTCTGATATTCTTGCCCCCATTGCTGTGGATGCAGATGTGGTGCCCTGGTAGGAAGTTGGCTTAGATGACATCGGCTCTCAGTTCATTAGTTTTCAGATGGTTGGTTTGCTAAGTGAATTTAGGGACATTTTTGTGTGCTGTGGGTTGCTTAGGGCTGGAAAGCCCACATTAGTGCTGCTTTGCTGGCAGTTTATTGGGCCAGATTTTATCTACAGCACTGACTGTTAGATATATTTAGTATTTCCGGCACTTAAAGACTTATTCCTGTACAGGAATTTTAGAGACCCTGCTGTACCTTACATTAGCAAAGTCACTTTTCCAGTCAACTGTAACAGTGGATATTAACAGCCTTAATCTCCCCCATTAGTCACATTAGGTGGATTTCTCCCCCCCAGGGCAGTCACTAACTATCCATTTCACTGTTTGCATTGCTGGGAGATGGAGATTTACACTTCTGTCGTTGGCATTTACACTGTTAGAACAGAATGGGAATTATTTTCTAATTCAGAATCAAACTGGGATTATTTTGTAGTGAGTTGCACTAGTGAGCTGGACAAACAGGGTTGGTGATGTCTTGACAAACTGCTGGATGTCATGGCTTGGCTCCATTGATTTGCATCAATTTAAAGTGGGGAGGAGACCAAAGGAGTTGAATATGGAGACCCCAACTCTGTTTGCTGACCACCACTCCCATGATCTTCCTCTTTCAGCAGGAATATTGCTGCTCCTGACAGCTGGGAGGCTGAGTATGAGCTCCACAGTTTTTTTCCTCATCATCCCTGTCATCTCATCATTAGGGAAGGGGAAAAAGAAAAAAAAATCTATTTAAATACAATTCTTGTCTGCAGGGGAAAATATCAATACTTCTTGTCTCTTTTTTAAAGCTGAAATCTATCGGGTGTCTTTTAAAAAGCTGTTCCTTCGAGGCTCCAACCTTGATTCTGTGTTTAACAGATGTTTCAATTAATACCTGTTGACTTGTAACATCACAACCAACATCTGAGCAGCATCCCCAGGGCCCTTATAAATATCCCTGTCAATCCCAGCTATCCAGCCTGGGAGGTTCCTTGCAGGTGGCCTCGGGGTGGGATTCCCCTGACAGATCAGGACAGGTTTTGGCATTTTTTTGTGGGTGTGACCAGCTGATCTGAGCTCCCATTGTGGTCAGCCTTGTCAGGTCTGTGCTGCTGCTCCCTCTCGGGCCCCTCAGGCCATTTGACATGTGGGAAAATATCCTGTTGTCCCACATCGTCACTTTCCAGGGCACCACCCTGCAGGTGCTCTGTTATTTGTAGTCCCTGCCCATGGCAGAGGGTTTGCAATGAGATGATCTTTAATGTTCCTTCTGGGACCATTCTGGGATTCTCTGACTCTGATGCTGTGAACACTGAAAATAAATTACCTCAGATGGCACCACATGCCTTGTTGTGCACCTTTCTGAACCCTCACTGACTACAGTTCAACCCTTAGGTAGATTTAAGATCTTAAGCTCCAAGCTGAATCCCTCCCCAGGTTTCTCATGTTGTGTAAGAAGGAAAAAAAAGAAGGAAATTTGCTCCATGCTGAGCTTTTCCCTGCAACCTGCTTTATTCATTACCCAAAAGCAGGTTTTATTTCATCTCTCCTAAGTGGCAGCTCAAACTTGGAGTAACACATCCCCTTGCAAGGGAGGAAGGAAATGAAATGGAATTGTGATTGTGATTGTGATGACCACCCTCCCTCCAAAAAAATCCACAACAATTGAGCACATTTGCACCAAAATGAAAAGCAGCTTCAATGCTGGCATCAGCATTTTTTGTGTGCTCAGCTTGGAAAGGGCCAGAATCCAAATCCTGCTGGAGATTAAACCCCTTCCACCTTTATTTTGCCATAGCCACATCCAACTCTTACTTTAAGTGAATATAATGATTATTTTTATAGCTTCTTTACCTTTACAGACCCCCATCTATTTGTCAGGGGCAGGGGAACCTCTTTGGAAAGTTGATCCCATTTGTGTGTATGTGGGATATATGCATCTGCTCTTTTTTTTTTTTTTTAATTATTTTTAAGTCACCTTTCACAGCCCTCAGGAGCTTCCTGAGCAGAGATTAAAGGCAGTGCCCTGACAGACTGTGATTTCTTGCAGTGGGAGGGAGGGAATGGAATCTTTCCCAGGACCATTCAGCTCTTGCTGGAAGGAAAACCTCTCAGCCCTGGGGCTGCAACAGCAGTGGCTGATGTGGTTCGTGGATCCCACTGCTAAAGCCACTTCATGCTCCTCACCATCAGGGCTCAGTCCTCAGGTCTACCCACTATTTCCTGGCTGCTTTTCTCCCTGTAATTTGGGACAATTCAGCCAGGAACGCGGAGGGATGTTGGTACTTTCTTCCCCTTGTTGAACTGGGAGCTCCATGGAGGGGTGATGGAGCCCCTCTGCCAGCCTTGCCCTGCCTGAGGACCCCTTTGGGAATCCCTCCCTGGAAGGTCACAGGGTTTTCCTGTTGTCCTGGGGTCGTTTCAAAGCAAGATCCGAGTGCAAAAGAGCCAACCCTGAGACAAGCCACTTGTTTCCCTCAAAGTCTGGATCCACCTGTTTAGTTATTTTTCATTTTCATCCTCACTTTTAAGAATAATTAGGCTTTTCCAGCCTTTTTTAACAATAAAAACAGCTTGTCTTTTGGTTTGACATACTCAAAGGCAGAGAAGAATGCTGCTGCTGAGGCAGTTCCCAGCTTTACAGGGCACAAAAAGGAGGCCAAACATAAAGACTTACTGAGATGCTGAAGTGTCAGCTGCTGAGCTGAGTGAATTTTTGGGGGGAATGATATTAAATTCAGCTGCAGACCCATGTGGGTCTCAGCTCTGCTGTGCTCTTAATTCCAGTGCTCCAGGGATTCCTCTCAAAGGATTTTCCCACCCTTTCTGCTTTGCCCTACTCCCTGACTCTCCTTGTACAGTTTATTTCTTGCACAGTTTCTCCTTTTCCACCTGCTGGAGGTGGTGCTTTGTAGTTGGGGCACAGAGATTCTTCTTCTTTCATCATCTCCAAACAGTTTCCTTTGCAGCACCGTTTCTGGCAAAATTAAACTTTGTTCCTCCTTGCCCTGCTCTCTCCTCCCTTTCCTGGGAATTCATGCAGCAAACGGAATATCAAAGGCTTACCCTTAGGCTGTTTGTGTACAATGCAGATGAGGGAAGGTTTTATCAAGAGAAATAACAGCCTATATTGGAACAACTGAAATATATAATTATATATATCTTTTTCTATGTATTTATACGTAGAAAAATACATACTTTCAGGCATAGAGGTACTTCTTGATGTTTGAAGGAGAAACAAAGCTGAGTAGCCTTTGCTCTGGGTTTGGCTTGAAGGTGTTTCTCAGTGGGACATGGAATTAAAGCCTGTTGGTTGTGGAGTGTCTTGTTGCAAAACCATCACTCCCATCCTTCTGTGCTACAGACCTACAACGTATCTCTGAAAGTCAAGCTCACAAATTAACAATCATGGCTCTTCTGGGCATTAGAGCCCTTAAAATTCCATGGAGACAGTGATTTTTATGACATGCCACAGTTTTCCTCACGTCTGGCCACCTGCTCGTTCCTTGGTACCACAGAGGTGATAACTCTTGCCTGTTCCTGCAGTCCCCCAAAGGACTGAGGCTCCCACCTCCCTGACTTAGTGATTTATTTGCTCTGCAGGTGCTAATTACTCCTTTTTTTGTATGTCATTAACAAACTTTACTCAACTTAGAGCAGTTATTTCAGGCCTATGCAATGTGCAACCTGAAGTTTCCTCGGTGTGTTCCAGAGGGAAAGAGCTTTAAAAGCTCTGTTTTTCTAACTCTGGCTGTACCAGTCGGTCCAATAAAAAAATATTATATCCCATATATCAGTAGTCAATCATGGCTGTGACAGCACTTGATAAAACTGTGGTATGAGATGTTACTTTTAGAGACCCATTCATCTTGATCCTCAATTCTTTTGGAGACGCTTCAGTGGCTGAAGGTGCTCTGGGAGTGCATGATCTACACTATAATTAAATTTACAGACCATGAGGAAGAGACTCGTAATGTTGAGGTGTATATTTGTGCCTTCCACCTTGACTGTTGTTTTCATTTGGATCTTACAAGCTTGGGGATACAAGGCAGGAACAACCTTTCTGTCTCCTTGAGGTGCCTGCCAACATAGGGCTCCTATTGTATTCATACAGTTATTTACCTTTCATTTCTTAAAATTCACTTTTGTGCTACTTTCACTGGAAAGCTGTTCCTAGAGCTCTGGTAGTTAAAGTGTGTTAGCCAATCCCTGATGGTTGTGTAGATGGAAAGGAAATTAAAAGTTTAAGCTTGCTGCCTTGGGCCTACTTGACCTGAGCTTCAGAAATGTCTTAGGGGACCAGTAAGCATCTGGAAATATTTTTAAACCTTGCTATAAAGCTGAGGTTGTCTGTTCAAATTGGTTTGCCATGTGGTGTCGTTACAGGGAGATAAAACAAAGCCAGGATTTATTGAGGGGACATCTTCCAAAACCATTACATTCTGTTGTGGTAGAGGAGCTGAGTAAAGGTTGTAATTTTCTGAAGGGAAGGCACCTCACGCTCTCGACAGCACATGTATCTGCTCTTTGGAAAGAGAGGTGGGAAGGGAAAATGGTCCATGTGGCTGTTGCAAGCTGGGATGGAGGCCCCAGGGACTGGCCAGGACCTGTGATCCCAGCATGGAATTACCTGGGGATATGGAGAGGACAGGGATGAGGGAGAGGATGGAGCTGGGAGCCATCAGCAAGAGTGTCTTGAGGGCAGCAGGCAGGAACTGCAGCTGCAGAGGGATTAGGAACCACAGCCTTTGGAATAACCCCAAATTTGAGCTTAATCTAGTGTGGGTTGACCCCTGGGTCTGCTGATCCCACTGTGGTCCCTGCTGTCTAGAAGAATCCCAGAGCTGTAGCATTCCCAGGGATGGCCCGTGCTGGGAATGCTGAGCAGCCCAAGTGCAGCTCTCTCTCCTGAACTGCTTTATTCCAGCATGAGTTTAGTGATTTTTTGTTTGTTTTTTTTTTTCTCTGCATATTGGTCTAATAGTGCATTTCCCCCCCTGTCCCTCTCTGCTGCAGATCTGACAGGATTTGTTATTACACAACTGCAGCCATCATCATCATCAAACAGCAACTTTGTCTTTGATTTGGGCTTGCTTTCTTCCCCACTATGGGACTGCTGAGAAGTCAAGTCTCTCTTTCTAGAAGGGGTATTAAAAATGCTTGGCAGCTTGATGCCCCTCTCCTTTGCAATTGTTTTTTCTCTGCCAGTTCACCACTCAAGCTTCCTGGGCTGTCAGCTCTGAAAACAAGTATTAAATATATATTGCAGCCCTGGGAGGAGAGCCCAACCAGCCAGAGTGCAATGGACCTAAAAATAAATGCTGATTTCCCTTGCAGAGCAGCCTGGGGAAAAGTACAGGCAAGGAACAGCATCCACTGGGGCAACCATAGGTAGAAGGAGATGAACCACTTAATTCAGCTGCAGTGGAGAAAGGCAGCAGTTCAGGACAAAGCTGAGCAGCTCTGAGTTCAGTTCCAGACTCTGGAAATGAATGTTCTGCTAGGGGTGGTCTTGTGACTGATTACCTAAAATCCAACCTGGGAATGAGAAAGATATACTTCCTCTACTCACTTTTTGCTTGTTTCTTTTCACTTTCGTCTGCCTGCATCCTGAAGGTGTTGTAATTTGTGTTTGGCTGGATTAGCCTTGCAAATCGATGTCACAAGGATGATGCTGTCACCCTGTACATGGGATAACATCAGGGAATGGAAGCACCTTCTTTTCCTTCATGGAAGAATTAGGAAAAAATTCTTCACTGGAATTGCTACCAAGGGTTGGAACGGGCTGCCCAGGGAATTGGTGGAATCACCGTCTCTGAAAGTGTTCAAAAAATGTGTAAATGTGGTGCTTAAAGACACAGTTTAGTGGTGGATGTGCAGTGCTGGGTTAGTGGTTGGACTCCATGATCTCAGAGGCCTTTTGTGGTCAGACTCCACAATCTTTTCCAACCTTGAGGATTCCATGATTCTGAAGTGAAGGGCTGGTGCTGGAGTATTTGTACGCTCGATGGGGTTGAGTTTGGCTGGGGGTAGGAAGGTTTGTAGCAGCGAGGGAGTGAGATGTGAGAACAACCTACCAAGAGCTGCGTTGAGAGCCAGAAAACCAGCAACAACATCTGTGCTGGAGGTTGGCCCATTTCTGAAGGGGAAGTGTTGTCTGTCACAGGGGCTGTCCCAGGAGCAGCCTGCCTGTGATGTGTGTGTTATTCAGGTGCTGTGCAGGGAGAGGAGTTGCTGTGATCCTGTTCACAGGGCAGTGCTCTCCCTCCTGCTCAAGGAAAAACTGACTAAAGCAAAACCACCTTTAGCAGGAGCAAAGTGTTACCAAAGTGGGGATCTCCCTGTCAGTGCAGCAACAGAAGCTTGGCCAGGTTTGGAGCCATATCCATGTTTTGACTTTGAGGCTGATCAGAGTAGGAGACAGAAACAGGTCATCTTGCAAAGAGAACCATTTCTTCTGTTTTAAAAATGAAAATCCAGTATAGAAATTCAGTATAGAAATCCAGTGTAGTTTGTTGAGAGATGGGCAGGATCTCTCTAGGGTTTCATATGGTCAACATAGAATCATGGAAAGGTTTGGGTTGGAAGGGACCTTAAGGGTCATCTCATTCCAAGCCCCCTGCCATGGGCACGGACACCTTCCACTAGCCCAGGTTCTCCAAGCCCTGTCCTACCACGGCCTTGGACACTTCCAGGGATGGGGCAGCCACAGCTTCTCTGCACAACCTGTGCCAGTGTTTCACAACTCTCACAGTGAAGAACTTCTTCCTAACATCTAATAAATCTCTCCTCTTAGTTTAGAACCATTCCCCCGTGTCCTATCACTATCTGCCCGTGTAAAAATTGCTTTACCTCTCTTTTATAAACCCCCTTTAAGTACTGGAAGACTGCAATGGGTTCTACCCAGAGTTTGGTCCCTCCAGTGTTGCAGTTTTGCCATGTCCCTACTGGAAAGGTCCCACTGATGATCCCTCTTTTGGCAATCTTCCCCTTGGCCTCTGTTTTGGAATGTGTGTGAGTGTGATGAGCTCACTGCCGGATGTGTTTGTGTGTCAGGAAGCTCAAAGCCAGCTGGAGGACTTTGCTCTCCATGTGACAGGGGCCACTGCCCTGTCCCAAATTTACCCCTTGTTTCTAGGGATCCATCCACAGTGGACCCAGGCCTTCCTGTGCCAGCCAACAGTGTCATCATTCAGGTTGTCATGAGGATCAGGAAGGGAATGAGTGTTTTCTTAGGGAGCAGAGACAGGGAAAGGTTTTCATCAGGATGGCCACAGGCTCAGTGCTCAGACAGGGGTTGGATTGGCAGCCCCAGCACGGTGCTTTTCAGAGCACATATGGGCGGATTCTTGTAAATCTTGGGTCATTTTGTCTTTTTAAGGGTGTATTCAAGGTGATTCGGCCTGAAGAGCTACGAATTAGACACTTTTTTTCAGGATGTGTCTAGAAAATGAGATGTGGATAGTTGGAGGCAGTCGGTGGATTCCACGTGCCTTCAGACTACAAACTCCTTGAATTCACCACATCTGCCCAGCTGGTGTAATTTGTACTTTTCTTCAGGGTTTGACTCTGCTCCAGCCATGAAACAGATTTGTGGGGGAAAAGAGTAAAAAAAACCTCAGATCTGGTCCTTCATCAGCCCGAGCGTAAACATTTCAGACAAAAGAGAGGTGAAGATTATTATTTTTGATTGCTCTCATGTGAGAAATAGGGTTCTTCACCCAGGTTCTTCACACTGTGCTAAAATAACAACAGCAAGATTGAAAACTGAGCTTCTCACCCAGAAAGATGCAGCCAACCCTCTCCAACCCCACGTACAGAGGGACAGGAGCTGCTCAGAAGGGATGAGAGGGAGAGAAATTTAAAATTGAATTTGTACCGTGAGGTCTGCAGTGGGGACACCATTAACCTTCTGCAGAGCTCACCAGTTAGGGACTGGAGCTGCTGTCTGACAGTGGGGGGTGTGGTTACTGTCAAATGAGATATAATTGATTTTAAGGCCAAGATATAAAGATTACTGATCAATCTCTCTTCATATGGACCTTGCTGGCTCTTTACCTTCTAGATGCATTTTCCTTAAAAAAAAAAAACCAACGCTTTTACTTGAGGAATATTCTCAGAAAGGTGAGGTTTTTTGTTTATAAAGTTGTGAAGGGTGGGGGAGATATTTATCCTTGGGGATTTTAATTCTTGGTTGATGGGGAAGAAAAAATACAGTTGCTTTTCCCCTTTTTCTTCTCATCAAGAAATTGGAAATGCTCATGATTCCTGAGTTATTTTTCTTAACAGAAGGGTGAATAAAGAAAAGAAAAGCCTTGTTTTAAAACTTTCTTTTCAGGGCAGAAAATGACCATAATGTGCCACACCTTTAATTGGTGGCAGAGCCATTTCTGGGAAGGAGGGAAATACCACTTTCCTCATTCCCAGGCTGCCAGTCTGACACACTCAGAGAAGGAATAATTACCTGTGTCACAGATCAGGTTGGAAGATTTTCAGTGTGGAAAGTTGTTCTATCACAACGATTTGTTTGAATCATATTCAGTCTTAGAGTCAGGAGATCTCTAACGCACTTCAGCAGCAGCAGATTTAACTGGGGAAGAAGATGTTCAGGCTTAGAAATATAATATTGGACTAAAGGTGTTTAAGAGTCTGAGAAGTTCCTGATCACTGAGATCAGGGGGTTTTGGTGTCTCCTGGGGAGAATATCAGTGGGTTTACCCCCAAGTTGTGTTTTCCTGCAGAATGATGGCATTTAATGGTGTGACAGAAAGCAGCACATCTGGGTGTCAGGAGAGGGCAGGAGGTGCTGCAGGGGAAAAACTGCATTTTCTTCGTTCTATGGGAGACACAGAGATCAATGTGTCCATTCTTGGGTTTGACTGAGAGGTGGTTATTCCAGCCTCTAATCCAGCTCCTTGTCCTACTGGAGCTAAAAATCAGGTAACTCTCCTGATGGAAATAACATCTGATCTTTCTATCTGCAAGGAAAATGCTGCTGAGTTCCTGTGACAGTGCTATCCTGATGGAAAGTCCCATAGGATCATGGGTTCAAGACCTCAGTTCCAGCATCTGCCTCAGCATCCCTCTTTCCAAGCAGGAGCTGGCACAGAAAACAGAGAGATAAAAGCATACAGGGGCTCGGTCACATATTCCTTGGGCCCAAGGAATTTCACTGGAAGCTGTGCTTGGGAAAATCCTACCCCTGCAGTCACCGTGCCCAGCCAGAATAAATCAGCTTAGCCCCTGCTGACGTGGACATTGCTGTGCCCTCAGAGGGTCTGACAGGAGGATTAAAGCTCCTGGAAATTGTTACCCTGGAAGGCTGAACCCCACAGGCAGCACCGGTGCTCCCTGTGATCCAGGGGCTGTGGCACATGGGGTGTTCCTCAGGGAACTCCTCAAGGAGAGGGGGTGGCACAGTTTATTGTTGCCCTTATCACGACCCATAAAATTTGTGGTCGCCATATGGAGAGCCCCTGGCAAAAGAAGAGGACTCTGGCAGCAAGCCTGGATGATGATGCTTGGGAAGAAGGAGGTCCTTAACCATTGGAGTGGGATGGTGGGATGAATTCACTGGGAATGGGTTCAGCATTTGGCCTGAGGGCACTTCCAAGACAGTGGAAAACCCTTCAGTCATCTGTGAAGACAAATAGCAGCACAGCCAAGGAGTTGGAATTAAATGTATAGAGATTAAATCCTATAGAGATCCTTCACTTAAGAAATTTCCAGGATTCAGCAAATTGAAACATTGAGTGAACTCCAGCTAGTTCAGCCACAGGGAATGAGCTTTTGCATATCCCTTTTCATAGAGATTTTGTATGTTCTCTGTGACTTTTTCTGGTCCATAAATGGGGTGAGGAGAGTTCACGTGGGACAGTGTCCGAAGGGTTACACATGGTTTAGTACAGTGAGTTTGCTGCACAGCCTTGGAAAATGGGGACTGGGATGACAGAGGTTTCCATGTTTCTTTTGTAATCAGCTAAGTGCTCTCACTCTGATAAGCCAAATATGATTTTAATTAAAAAACCATTCCAGCTGGATTTAATTTTTGTGCCACTGAAGAGGCAAATTGCTTTGTATATAAAGAGGAAAAAGAAATAATTGTCTTCTTGTTCCAAAGAGTTTTAATCCACAGTGGTTTGGATTCCAGGTCAGGGATAATTCTCCTACTTCTGGGAAGAAATGTGGTGATTTTTGCTATCTCACATCTCCTTTAAGGTATCCCTGCTTTGACTCCATGTGTTAAGGAGGTAATTGTGCCGTCCCAGGAGGATGCTGCATTCCAAGGAACCAACCTTGACTTATGTTCCTTTTAAATGATGGCTTATAAGAGGAGGGTCCAACATTTCGGTGCTGAGGGAAGCACTTCCCTCTATTTTCTATCCTGCATTTCATTTTGTGGAGCAAAACCTGGAGCTGGTGCTGGGCTAAATCTAGGGGATATTTAGCCATGTTTAGTGGGAGAAAATGAAGATGTTGTTCTGCTCCCTTATATTGTTCAGTCTTATCTGCTCAAGGTGTTTAGTTGGGGCATGAGGTGCTGCTGTCAAATATCTCTGGTGACAACTGTCTGACAGCAACTTGTGTCACCAAGGACACGGATGACACATCTTCCCCAAAGGCTGATAGACAAGAAGAGCAGCTGGATCAGAAATGCAGCAAGGTGATAGTTACAAACTCCACCCAGAGCTCTCAAAGGTCTTGCAGATTTAATTTTATCTATTTGTTTGGTTTTTTATTTTGATTTCATTTATTCACCCACAGGAATATTTCCAGTCTATATAATCACAGTTATGGTCTGGAGCATTGCTGTAAATAACTGGGGGAGGATCACTGAGTTTCACTTTCCTAAAGCTGTTTGAAAGGCTCAGTTTTAGATGTGTAGCTGGACAGGCTGCTGGGTGTGTACAGCAGGATATGGCTCCTTGCCCAGCTTGGGAAAACTGTGGAAGAACATTCCCTCCTCCCCTGAGGTCTTGTGAGCGTGTAAAGCACATCAGTTACAACACAGCTATAATTACTGACGTAACAGGCTTTGTATTGGCACATACACCTCACAAAAAGGTACTAATCATTTTAGGCTTTTGATTTTAGGCTTTGTTGCTGCTCTTTCCTCACCCTGTGCTGCTGCTGTGTCTTCTGTGTGATCCCCTTGAGCCCGAGCCTGGGAATTGAGGAATGAATTTAAGAGGCAAAACCACATTTCCACACTTGGAGAAACCACTTTCTCCCAAAAATACTCTTGGCCTGATGAACCTGGGAGGGATGCACAGGGCACAGCTCTATCCTGGTGCCAGTTTTGCTGTGATTTAGAAGTGTCTCATCTTTGTGCTGTGTCAAAAAAGTACCATAAATTCTCGTCTAAAAATAGCAGGCCCCAGTAACGTGTGCAGGGCTGGGAATGGGATGTTCTGAGCAGGAAGCAACCCCTAGAGGCAGGAAAGCCAGCAAAGGGAAGTTGATGGCAAGAACCAGATGATGGTGAACACAATGTTCACTGCAGTGGTCAAGCACAGAATGGTTGAGCAGAATATCCTCATTTTTCACTTGTCTGGGTGGTGGGTTGTGGAGCTGGGAAGAGTTTCTGAAGGAATCTTGACCTCAAATGTGATTCCTGTTGGCAATAACTTGAACTGCCTTGTCTGGAAGATCTTCCCTGGCTGGAGCAGCCTCTGCCAAGGCAGTATGAGGCTGTGCCACTGAGATGCATTTTTGGGTCTGACCACAGGCAATCCTCAGGGGAAAGATTAAGGTCTTCACAGAAGAATAAAGCAGTTGGGTTGTGAAATCCCAGCACTAAAGACACGTTTTAGGTCCGTGTTGCCAGATTAAGACCCAGATGAGTCCGATAAGCCACGTGCAGTGCAACCCTCTTACATGATGGGGCACCTAAAATAGCCAAGTGGGTTAAAGGGTGATCCCAGAGCTCATCTGCAGGCACAGGGATTGCACAATCCATTGGTTTTCATTAAGTACATCCAAACAGTTCACAATGAGCAGGTGCAGCCAGAGTTCACCGTGTCCCCAGCTCAGTACAGCAAGGCTGGGCTTGTGGGGTCCAGCAAAGACAGAACTGAAAACATGGATGTTCTTGCTTTGAAGACCAGCACAAAAAAAAAAAAAAAAAGAAGTCAGAATGGTGTCTCTGCCCTTCATCTAAGATGGATTTCTTTCTCTCATGCTCTGGAACAGAGGAGAATGTTAAGCAAAGGACAGTGAGACTGCAGGCCTCCTTCCCCTATTAGTAAAAAACTGCATTCAGAGCTGCTGGTCACTTTTGGCAACCCCAAAAGCCAATGAAGCAAAACCGGCAGCGAAAATCATGACATTATTTAAAAAAAAAAAAAAAAGAGGAAAAAGAAAAGAAAATATTGATTTCTCATTTATTTATCACATGGGTTACAAGATATTTGGTATCTTCTCTGTGCCATCAAGATGATGAGAAGCTGCTGCTGATGATGATCTGTTGGCTGGGATGATAGAATCAAGGAATGGCTTTGGTGAGAAGGGACCTTAAAGTTTATCTTTTTCCAACCCCCCTGCCATGGGCAGGGACACCTTCCACTGGACCAGGATGTACTAACCAGGCCAGGAAAAAGGAAGATACCTGCTGGAATCTTGGGAATTGGCAGCACCCAGTGGCTCCCTCAGTATCAATATGACTTTGCTTTGCCTCTTCTTGCTTCATGACTTGGATATTTAGACCTTGATCAGGCTTTTCTAACAAAAATACCTTAATCGAAGAGAAGTGCCCCTAAAGTGGAATTTATAATGACTTCTGTGCAGCATTTCCTCCTCTTGAAGCCCAGAACATTATTGTAACTTCGTGGTTTGAACGTGGTTTTTTCCCAAACGTAGAGCAGCAAGAGCATGATTAGAGGCCAGCAGCTATTTGGGAAAATCCAAGTGGAATGAAACATCTCAGTGGCTGGGCCAAGATCTGATATCCAAACCCAGGAAGTCTGTGCAGTTGTAACTATATTAAGATTAGAGTAATCCCTGATGGGAAGGATAGATTATTTTATTTGGCAAATTCCTAAAAGCAGCTTATTTTCACCAGTTACCACCAGTAGGTTGAGTCCAAAAACCTGTTTCTGATAAAGTATAACTTGTTCTCTGTTGAACTCTTCCTTTTCAGGAGCTGAGCTGGGCAGCCCAACTTACTTCCCCTCACCCCTGCTATTCAGATAATCTGGAGAGGGTTATGAATTTCTGTAGGTTTTCACTTCACAACTAGCTGTAATTTTCAGATTGTAGAGGACCTCTGAGGACATTCAACACCTCATTCAGCTGCCTAAATGTCGGTTCTCAGAGTTACTGAGATAACCTTGGAGCGAGGACATCCATGCCTTGCTCCAGGAGGGTGCAGAGCTCCTCTACATCCTTTTGTGCTTCCTTTCCACACCTTCCTTTGTTCTTTACTGCCCTTTTAAAATCGTTGACGTGAGTGGTGTCACAAGGCAGATCTTCCCAATGCCTTGGAGAAAAGGAGGATTTTCTTCTTGTTCCTCCCCACTGTTCAGTTTATAGAGCAAACAGTTGTGTTTGCCTTTTCTCAGGAGCACATAACTGGGAGTTTATGCTGAATTATTTCCCTCTTTTAGTCCCTAAATTCTCCACTTCTTTGCCAAAATTCAGGCTGCCATACTGGAGGGCTGTGCTGAATCTGTTCCCTTTTGAGTCCAGGTTTTTTATTTGGCTGGATTCAAATAGATCTTCTCAGCCAGCAATTACAAGTGCTTTGAGGTGCAAGTTATCCAGGCCTGCTAATTTTAAATGCTTACCTCTTGTATAAGATGTTTAACATCTGCCTTTGTTATTAATGAACTGGAAAAAGCTTCTTCATCACCATCAGAGCCAATCACATTTCACTGCTGCTTTCCAAATACAGGTCAAAATCAGACATTGAACTTTCCTCTACTGCAGTGTGCAATCTGTAAAATTTTGTTGGTTGTGACGTTTTTTTGTTACAAAAAAAACCCCAAACAACCCAAAAATTCCAAGGAAACAAAACTCAAAACCAACTAAAGAAAAACAAAAAAAACCTAGAAATATTCATTTTTCATTAATCTCTTATTTTTATCAGCTGTGGATTTTTCCTGATGTCTTCAGGGTCTCATATAATGCTTTTAAAATACTCAGTACTGCATTTGCATTTCTTCATCTATATTTGTCTTAGTTCAGTAAATATTGGGTTGTTGGTTTGCTTATTTATTTTCACTTCCAATTCCCCCTTTTAACCTGTAGTTGAACTGAGATTAAGTTTTTACTCCAAGTTAATCATTTGCACTGGGAAACCAGGCTTGGCTTGGATCATCATCCCTTTGGCTGCCTGGCCCATCCTTCCAGAAGAACCATGACCTGCCTCACAGTGCTGAGCAACGTGGGCTAGTGGAAGGTGTCCCTGCCCGTGGAAGGTGTCCCTGCCCATGGCAGGGGGTGGAACTGGATGATCTTTAAGGTCTTTTCCAACCCAAACCATTCTGTGATTCCATGATCCTATAAATAGCGCAGCCAGGGGTGGGTGGTGAAGGAGGTTCCCCATCATCAGTCTGGTTCCTGGCCATCAGGAAGAGAAGGTTCCGTGGCAGGTGGGATGCCCAGATGACAAGAGGAAGACGGGTTTTATTACAGAGGCATCATTTGGGGAACCATAGGGGTATTTTAATAGGGTACTCCAACATTGTGCTGTCTAATCTCTTATATGGATCCGAATCATGGGTCATCTACCGCCACCACCTGCGTCTCCTAGAACGCTTCCATCAACGCTACCTCCGTACAATCCTAAACATCCACTGGGCAGATTATGTGACCAATCCATCTGTTCTAGAACCAACAGCAGTCACAAGTATTGAGGCCATGTTGCTGAGAACACAGCTGTGCTGGGCAGGGCACGTCTCCAGGATGAAGGACCAACCACCACCTCCCTAAGATCCTGCTCTATGGTGAACTTGCCACTGGCTGCCGCAAGAGAGGAGCCCCGAAGAGAAGATACAAGGACTCCCTGAAACAACATCTCAGCCTTGGCCATATTGATCATCATAACTGGTCTACTTTGGCCTCCAATTGGGAGATCTGGAGACACACCAGCTATAACTCTGCTGTCTCCTTTGAGAACGCAGCAGGATCACCCTTGAGGAGAAAAGACAACGCAGAAAGAATCGTACCTTGCAGAATGTACCACCTAAGGAGTCTTTCAGCTGTGCCTTTTGCAATCGGACGTGTCTATCTCATAGTGACCTTTTTAGCCACCAATGAGCTTACAACAAACGTGGGTAGAGCCCTCCCCAGATCTTCATTTGCAAAGCCCAGCCATGACTCCAACATGCTGGTGTTGCTTTCTGGATGACAGTGAGAGGAATTTAGCAGTGAGAAAAAGATAACATAATCTTAATGACGTCATTCTGGAAGCATAGGGATGCGCTCCTGGAAAAGTTGGGAAGGATCAACAGAGCAGAGCACGTACGTGCAGCCGTCCATTTCCTACAACAATTGTTTACTCAAAAATCGACTTTAATAAACACTACAATCAGCACAGGGAAATTTCCCACAGTTCACAGAGAGGACTTAAGAGGGGAACTTAATTCATTTCACCAGGGGGGTGGTTTTAGAATTGTTATGAGCAACTTAAGTGCTGTTTCATTAACAGTTTTACAGTTTCCTACAATTAATAACACCAGATAAGAAAACTAAACATGCTAAATATTAAACTCTCAAACTTTCAGTAAGTAGAGCACATGCAAATGGGGATCCCCTGTTTGGTGTCATTGTTTCTAGAGATATATCTGTGTTTATAAAACATATTTCTATTCATGTGACTTGGATGGCAAGCAAAAAACTTGGCTGGGTTTTGTCAATTAATGTTTTTAAAACATTCTTGGACGATGTTACATGCCCATGCTTGAAGTGTTACTGTGGTGAGTGCCTTCTGCAGGAAATCTGGGACTTCCAGGAGTTTATGATGTGACTGAAAAGCCTCTGCTGCAGGTAAAACTTTGGAGGGAAGAAGGACTGTTTTTTTTAATTGTTACTGTTTTTATTCTTTTAATGATGCCCCCTGATTGCTTTAGGATGGCTGGTGTTTTGAGGTTATTTCCTCCCGAGGCGTTCTGTGACTAGAAACTTTGATGGCAGCTTGAGCTATAGCAGAGGGACATTTAAAGGAGTTTTAAATCTTCGTCTCAACATAAACAGAATCATTTAGGTTGGAAAAGACCTGGAAGATCATCGAGTCCAACCATTAACCCAGTGCTGCCACGTTCACCACTAAACCATATCCCCAGTCCAGAGCTTCTTGAAGCTATAAGATTTATCCTTCTTGCATGGATAAACTCAGCTGGACTCATTGTAATCATCCACTGTGTGACTTAGAAGATGTCATCTTACTTCCAGTTGCCCCCTGAATTAAAATCCTGACAGGACAGTGGTGCAGGCAAAGGTCTTACACTGATTGATGTTAAAGCACCAGGCAAAACGTCACTGACGTGAAGCTGTTGTAGACAAAAGGTGAAGGAATATCATGGATCACCAAGGAACTAAAAGGGCACAGGCAGCTGCGGTGGAAAACAGCATTTTCAAGAGCAGTGAAGTCCTGTGTTCACAGTGTCCCCCCTCAGACAGACGCTCCTTCAGGGACACAGAGGTTCTCATGTCAAGGGTGGTTGAAAGGAGGTTGTGGTGAGGTGGAAGTCGGTCTCTTCTCACAAGTAAGAAGTGATAGGATGAGAGGAAACAGCCTCAGCTTGCACCAGGGAGGTTTAGATTAGATGTTAGGAATGATTTCCTCATGGAAACAGTTGTCAGGCACTGGAACAGGCTGCACTGGAACAGGCTGCCCATGGAGTCCTCATCCCTGGAGGGATTTAAAAACCGTGTAGCTGTGCTGCTTGGGGACATGGGTGGATGTGGCAGTGCTGGGTTAACGACTAGACTCAACAATCCCAAAGGTCTTTTTTCAACCTAAATCATTCCGTGATTCTGTGATATCAAGGTCTGTTGACTGGTCCTGGTCAACTCCACAAACCCTGGGAAAAAAGCAAAACCACAGC
Source organism: Corapipo altera (assembly GCF_003945725.1). Classification (NCBI taxonomy): domain Eukaryota; kingdom Metazoa; phylum Chordata; class Aves; order Passeriformes; family Pipridae; genus Corapipo; species Corapipo altera. Next base: position 2,289,742 of record NW_020884937.1, read on the forward strand.
AGGTGGAGATGCCTCCTGTGCAGAACCGGCTCCTGATTCCCTCTATTCCTTCAATATCCAAGTTTACTGATGTTTGAGGACAGTGTAGTCCTTATGTATAATAAGGAAAATCCCAGGTATGGTGTGAAACTGTCTGAGGAGCTCTCACTGAGGTTCTCGTGGGGGGCAGGGGGGGAGCTGATGGGCTGTGTGGATGGAGAGAAACTAAAATGAGGAAATACTGGGGGGGTTCTAAGAAATCTTTTTTTTATCATTCAGCTTTGATTTTGGGCAAACCTGGTTTTTTTTTCTTTCTTTGTCAACATGAACATATATATCCAAAAGCTGTTGGGGTATGTTGTGTCGCTGAGGGAGCTGGAAGGGATGAAGGGGGATGCCCTTTTCTAGTAGCTTTTCTGCTTCTCCTGGGGGATTATTTGATGGCTTGGAGTTGTTTTTTTTTCCTGTTCAGCCGCAACTCTGCAACACAAATATCCGGTGCACTGATATCAGACCTTGCTGAAAGGTGATTATTTTATTAAGACTTAGATAAGGGATCTGGAAGGGTTAATCTTGGTTACTGCTCCTGGTGTAACATTTTGTCCTCCTCATCTTTCTATGTTTCTCTTCTCCACCTGCAAAATCGGAATTTCTCAGGGTTTTTCTTTTGCCTGTTTTAGTTCATTTTCCACATCAAGGCTGCAGAGGAGGGGCTGAACACACAGACAAACCCTCTTACATATGGCTGCTGATTATGTTAGGCTGGAAGTATGATAAACAATAAACTGGAAGCAAACTTTTGTTTTGGTCAAAGGAAAAGAGGCAAGTGATCCCTGCTGGACTTTTAACTTGAGTACATGTCTCTGTGTTGGAGTAAAAGCACTTGAAGAAAAATGATAAGAGGTCCGAAGAATGTGGTGGGGAAAAAAAAAAAAGAACTGGGGATGTTTATTCTAGAAAATGAAACACTGAAGGGAGAAGTCACAACTTGTCTTTTAAGTGTGTGAAAAAAAAAACCTGCTACAAATAAGAAGTGGGAGAAAAAAAATCTCCATAACCAGTCTGGGTAGAACTAGAAATTTGGGGCTCAAATTGCAGCCACAGTAATTTAGTGTTTGAAAACATAGGCTGATTCTTTTTGATGGTCAGCAGAGAGAAGCCCAGGAATTGATTAGGATTTATAGGGACACTGGGGAGTCTCTGTCACTGGGGACAGTTAAAGGATGGGACAAAAGCTTGTAGAAACCATTACTGGGACTTCTTACTTATCAAATAGGGATTAAATAGCCACATCTTATGGACTCTCCTAATAATGGTTGTTTTTTCTTTCCCCTCAGCTTGTGAACCCAGTAGACAGATTGTTAAAAGAATCCCAAGAATTGCACCTTCTCCCTTTACTCTCAACTCAGAATCATCTTCATGCAGAATCATGGGCTGGCTGAGGTTGGAAGGGACCTCTGAAGTTTTTTTGTGTGACTGTTTGAAATTTAGTTTGACCCTCTGCATAGCCCCAGCCATTAGTTTCTTCTTTTGACCTGCAGTACAAACAGACCTGAAGGATTTGGAAGAGACACTTCTGAAAGAGGCAACTCCTGCCTGTCAGTGTTAAACCATCCCCAAGCAATGCTTTGCTTCTAATCCTCATTTGTCTCATTAGAGAATTCACTCACTGGAATTTGTTAAGCCTTTTCCACATTAAATAGATATCCTTGGGAGGAAATCTTCTTATAGTTTAGGCATTTGCTGGCTATGGTTGATTACACATTTTCTTTCTCTCTCTCTCTCTCTCTCTAAGTTTAGCTGGGCTTTTTTATTTGCTTTATTATTATTATTTTTTGCACTAGTAGGTTTTCCAGACTTTTAATCACTCCTATAATGCCATTCTCAGTGTTTTACGGGTTGGTTAGGCAGGGTGTATATTGTGCCAGGTGAAATCCTCCCTATTTCCAAGCCAGTAGAAATCCCTGTGGCTGAAGTTTGTCTCACAACTTACTCTGCAAAGAGACCACCACCTCCCAGTGAAAATCTGATGGTTATTATTTCTAAAACTGGAAAAGTGGAGCCCTGTAGATGAACATTTCTTGTGTAAGAGGGGGTGATATGGCTCCTCTTCGACCTCAAGTTATTGTACGCAACGTTGTAGTCAAAAGGTACTTGAAGAGCAGTTACAAATAATGCAGATTGCTACAGTACAAGGATTGTGGAACAAAACAGTCACCCAGAAACATACAGTTTCAAAAAATGCAGTTTCAAAAAATGCAGTTTCAAAAAATGCAGTTTCAAAAAATGCAGTTTCAAAAAATACAGTTTCAAAACATACAGAAACAAACAAACATGTTTAGAGGGTTTTAAGACTTGGGTAGAGAAATCTGTGGCTGAGCAAGAATAGCATTGTTATGAGACCAAATTCAGCCCTCCAGAGACCCTTCCAGCCCAGAATTCCTGTAATTTGATGATGAGACAGCACTTGGTACTATTTGTTCTGTGGCCACCACGATGCCTCTGCTGAAGCCTTTTCCTGGGCAATACTGGGGTAATCCTTTGGCCAAATTTCCTGATGAACAGGTTGTTAAAACAATAATGACAAGGGACAACTCACCCTTGTGTGACTTCAGTGTTGTGTTGGATGAACCACTTCATGAGTTAGTCAGGCCATGGTTGTGTTGTCAGCTGGAGGCACCACACCAGTGTCACCAGGAGAAGATTGAGCTTCTTTAGGGGCTCAGGTCCTTTCATTCAGCTGACCAGAGCATCTGGCTGTCTCAGAATACTTTTGTTATAACCAGAAATCATTTCTCAGGACCACTGAGACAGTTCCCTGGGCTATATTAGCAAAAATGACCACTCTTGTTATAGACTTTGACACTCAGTGCATAGAAAAAGCCACAGCCCTGCACAGTCTGAAATCATCCCACTTCAGAAAGTCTCTTGAGAGCTGAAATCCTGGTGAACTCAAAGGGACACTTGGAAACAAAAAGCCTCCTCTTCTGTTATCCCATGTTGTACTCAGTGTTTGAGAGGCACACGAGACAAAGGATGAATGAGCAGGTAGGGCTGATTTCTTCCCAGCAGTTTTCCTTTTCTCCCCTCTCTCGCCCTTCTGGAGGTGAATCTGTGGGAGTAGATGTTCCCTGTGCTCTTCCCTGATATTCCTGCTGCTCAGCATGCTGCTGCCTGTCTCTCAGTTAATTGATTTTACACACTTGAAGGAGCTTTGGGGAGTCAGCAAAATGGTTTTTTGCCTTAGTTTCATGCTTTCTTCCCCAGAATCAAAGTTGAATTTAGTTGCTATCAGACTTTTTTCTTTCTCTTTTTTTTTTTTTTTTTTTTTTTTTTTTTTCATTCTCTTGACTTTCCAGTCAGGAAATTGGAACTCAACCTGCAGGACTGCAGTTTTTTTGGGTAGCTGTCTGGTGTCACTGCTCTCTTGATTTGATGTGAGCAAGCACAGCATCCAGGGATGCCAGGTTGGAGCCAGGAAAGTTCAGGCTCTGGAGGAGAAGTTACCAAGCAGGTTGGGGCTACTAAGACAAGGAGGAGGTGGCTGTAAAGGGCTGATTAAAGGCACTATCGTCATGATTTAAATTATCCTTCTCTGTCTTTTTAAGAGTCTTTGCCCCATCTCTAATTGTGGGCAGTTTGGCCATTTGTAGCCATGTGATGAATTCTGCACTACCTTGTTCCCTGAAGCCACCAAAGAGCTTTGCCCTGGATCAAAATGGTCAGAAAATGCCCCAAGAGGTGTTTGCTGGAGACAGAGACTCCGTGAAGATTATATTGCCTATAATACAGAACCAGGCAGCTTTGGTTTGTGTGTTCCAGCATCCCTCAAGCACAATCAGATTAACAGGTTCTTCTACTCTGTTGTTTCCAGCAGGGGTTTCAGGTTCTCATGGGCCTTTTCAGCTTAAAAGGTTCTTCTGCTCTGCTGTTTCCAGCAGAAGTTTTGTGTTCTCAAGGACCTTTTTGTGGGCTGCTCCCTGTTTCCTATTCTCGTTCCATCATCACATTTCATTCTATCTTTAGGAGAGCCACTGACTCTTTAAGTGGCTGCAGACCTCCCTGTGGCTCCATATTTCTGCCTTCATCCCACCCTGCAGCCTTCCCACCGGCCATGTCATAGAATCCCAGAATGGTTTGGGTTGGAAGGGACCTTCAAGACCATCCAGTTCCAACTCGCTTGCCAGGGGCAGGGACACCTCCACTGTCCCAGGTTGCTCCAAGTCCAGTCCAGCCTGGCCTTGAACACTGCCAGGGATGGGGCAGCCACAACTTCTGTCTGGGCAACCTCCCTTAGTTTCCTTCCAGCTGTTGTATTATCCTTGTATCCACTGTTATGGTTGTCATTCCTTTCAGCATAGAATCAGACTATTTAGTGAGGATAGGAAGGTTTAGATCCACTGATTTTCATCTCACCTCCCACAACAGCAACCTTATTAAAAACCAAACAAACAAACTATTGCTTACATTGCCATGATTTCCTTTTGATAAACCACGTTTTATATTTTATCCCCATCTCCACTTGCTGCCACACTTTCAATTACACTTTCAATTACATTTTCCTTCGAGTGGTGTTCAAAAGCCTTGTGTGCTTTTGTGCTCAGATTAACTTGCTGAGAGCTGTCTGGATCTTTTTTTCCTCCCTCCTTCCTACATGTAAAAAAAGCTTTACTTTTGTTGACTTTCAGCCAGATGGTCCCACTCCCACCATCCCATCTGACCACATTGTTCTCTTCTGAGTGGCTTTCACCTCACATATGACAGTTTCCACACTCCTGTTTGCCTTCACAGCCAGCCCTGTTGTTGTTCTCAATAATTCAAGCTAAATCATTTCCCCCATGTGCAACTATTCAACTTCATACTAGTAAAACTATATTTTCACCTCTAATTCTTTGGACAAGCCAGTGAACAGAAGTGGGGGGGGGTTACTTCTCCTTTTTGGGGGGCTGTGATTAGCTTTCACTTGAATTTCAGGACTTCTCATTTTTTTTAACCCTTTTTATTTATGTGGCTCATAGATTTTTTTCTGCTTAGCTGAGTTGTTCTTGACAGCCAGGGTGAGACTTCTAACAGTGCTCAGAGGTTTTCTGCTCATTCTGCTACTCTAAACATCATTTTCTTTCCTGATCCATCAGCTGCTCTGCCCAGGTGTCCTGATCCCTCCTAATGCCCATCTCAGATTTTGCTTCCTAACTGTCAATATTCCTAAAGTGAGATTTGAAGTCTTTCTCTTGTTCCCATGAAAAAAGGGCCCAACTCCTTTCTTCCCTACTCTTTTTTCCATCCAAATTCTCTTTTTTCTCTGTTGGCTCTCTGCTACCAGACCAGGGTATTTTGAGGAGAACATTTAAATGTTTCATATCTCTGATATGAAACAGATGTGGACTTCAGGATACCCTGGCATGTGGAAAGGTCTTTTAGAGACATAAAAATGCTGGCAACAGAGAATGGGAAGTATTTAGGGGTTTTGCTTGTCTGTCTTTGCTATAAGGAAGGAGATTTTGGAGACAGACAGACCAACCTGAAAGTGTTGATGTGTTGGTTTGTTGTTGGTTTTTTTGGGGGGGTGTCATGAGTTAAGGGTTTCTTGGGTTCTTTTTGGGGTTTTTTTGTTTGGGGTTTTGTGGGGTTTGGTTTTTTGTTTGTTTGGTTTTGGTTTTGTTTTGTTGGTAGTGGCTTTGGTTTGTTTGTTGTTGTTTTTTGTTTGTTTGTTTTTATGGGGGGGTTGTTTGTTTGTTTGTTTTTGGTTTTTTGTGATTTTGGGGTTGTTTCTTTATTTGTTGGGGGGTTTTTTGATGGTTTCTCCATCTGTCAAAAGACATTAGAGACACCACCTTTGTAAAACATGCTGAGATCTACAGCCAGTGGCACCACCTGACAAAGGTCTGGTGATACTGTACTAAGATTTGGGTTTGCCATCTAAGCATTCAGTTTCTGTGCACCCTTTTATATTTTCCCTTTCAAACAGGCAAGGCAGAAACATCTTCCCTTTAAGCCTTTTCCCCCATCTGTGTTGTGGGTAGGTAAAGAATGACAAAAGAAAATGCCCAGTGGAATAAAGTAGAATTATTTATCTGCCTGAACAGCTGTTTCATCACAGTCTGGTTGCACAGTGGAAGGTGGTTACTCCTTGACTTTGATTCAGGGATGGATGGGAAGCAAAGCTCTTGGATTACAGCAAAGCTGGTGTGGTGAGTCCCTTCAGGAAGTGAGAGGGTGATATCCTTATCTCCTTAAAACCATTGTTAAACTCTTTCCTGGTCCAGCCTCGCCGTGTCCAGTCCCTGGAAGTGTCCAAGGCCAGGTTGGTTGGGGCTTGGAGCAACCAGGTCTACTGGGAGGTATCCCTGCCTCAGTGGGGCTGGAAATCAATGATTTGGGAGGTCCTTTTCAATCTAAACCATTCCACGATTCTGTGTTCACAGTGTGGCAACTGCTAGTGGGTTGTTCTGGTTTGTAACACAGATATTTGCAGCGTCTGACACTTCACTTGGACCATCTTCACTCCGCACTCAGCTGTTTGCTCGGCAGAAGTGTCGATTTTTGGGATGCAGCCCTGGCACAGCATCCTGGTGTTCTGGGATCTTGAGCCTTCTCTGAGCATTGTGATGGGGAAGCTGGCTGGAGCTGTCAGAAAAATTTAGCTGTGGCCCTCAGGCTCCTGGGAAGACATCAGTGTTCCCATCAGGTGGAAGTGCTGCATGCTTGCCTGGTTCTGACAGCACAGGGGTGTTGTGTCATGTCACATTTGTTCAACTCTCCTGCTTGTCCAAGGCTCTCGGGCTCATGGTACAACCTGTTCAACCTGTAGCTTAGAGTCCCTTCCAGCTGGGAATAGTGGAGCCACGTTTTTCATTATTCCCGTGTTTTCATACTGGCCCTTCCCACAAAGCACTCAGAACTGTGTAGGGTGAGTGCTGATGGTTTGGACTGTCACTCCAGCCCTTGCTTTACTGATGGTGTGGGAACACTGGATTTACACTGGATTTCTAGACACCCTCAGAGCTTTCACTTCCTCTAAAATTTAAAAGGAGCCGCCCATGTTGTTAAACCAAGACTGTTGTTCCTCCAACCAGACCACTGCAGCATTTCTGAGAACTAAAGAACGTTCAGATTACTTTATCCAGCCCCCTGGTTATAAATAACTCCCAATATCCAGCCTTGCAGGAGGCCTGGGGGGTCCTGTTTGCTGAAGGTTTTGTGTAGGTTTTGTGTGTACGCAGCTCCCAGGCAGTGGGAGAGGTCTAGGGAATAATTGGGAATGAGAAGGACAAGGGAGAAGCCTCAGGGACTTCACTATGATTTGGATCAAACTCTAATTTTGTCCCAGGCCCTGTACTAACTGCCCACTTCCCAGCTCAGGGGCTCTTCAGGGCATTGCTCAAATGGCCAAACTCCCTGACTCTGGATTTGGGAACCCCTTCTGCTCCACCTGCCACACAAAGCCTTCCACCTTTCTGTGGCCATCTGAGTTCAGTCCACATCTCACTGTGGTGGCAGGAGGACCTGCTGGATGGGGACACCGGGGTTGGTTTCAGGAGGAAAAGAAGACTCTGGTGCCACAGCTGGAGTGAGCTGGAGGTGCAGAGGAGAGAGACCAGGACTGGGTGGGGGCACTCTGGGGTTGCCCAGGGCAAGAATCAGATCTGGATGGATGGAGACATTGTCAGGAATTAGGATCTGAGGCTTTATAGTCCCTTCTGTGCCTGCAACTGAATTAGGGACCGTTTCTTCTGTCCCCAGCAGCAAAGAGGTGGCTCCTCAGGGCTGGATGAGCAGCAATTCAGGGCAGTGTTAACACCTCCCTCTGCACATTCTCCTGAAGCCAAGGGCCTTTTCTGAACAGCAGCATTTACATCTTGAAAAAAAACCACAACCTGTAAGCAAATTAGAGCACTCACTAGACTTTCACTGAACTTCTCTGTAAGGATCATTCCAGTTACCATCTCACAGCTGCTCTGGGAGAAGGCTGGGGAAGGATGGGGCTGTGTGGAGGGGAATCATTGAATTTAGGCATGAACCCAAGTCTATGGGTTTATCTCATTTACCTTTAGATATTTGCAGTCTAGACATCCACCCCTGAGCCAGTTGCCTCAGGCTCCCTGGCTGAAACAGTCGAGGGTTTCCTCTTACCTATTTTAGACATTTCCTTTAATTTGGAGTGACTCATGCCCTGAAAGTGCTTCCTTCTCTCTTCAGGTGAGGAAGGACAATCAGTGTGAAGCAGACAAATGTAGATGTTTACGCACAGACAGCTAATTTTTGCCCATTGATCCCCAAATCATGTTTCTGAGCCCTATCAGGCAGTTCTGGGGCTGCATTTCCTTTATGTTTCTGCTGCCCCTGTAGCTGACTGAGCAGATGCTTTGGAGGTGAATTTCCCACAGGAGGTTAGATCAGTTTAGTGGGTAAGTTTTGGAACACTCTTTAAGAAAAGGAGCAGACTTTTCCTCTAGCAGGCTTCTTACACCCAGAGGTAAAAGGAAATTAAAAGCAGTCAATCACCAGTAGTTCAGGGAAAACTGCAAGTTACTTTGCTGCCTCCAATTTCTAGAGAAGTCAGGGAGTGGTGTCCACTTTGCTGTCCCTGTGTGCTCTTGAGATTATCAGAGTTGTTCCTTTCTTATTTTTTCTCATTCATAGGAGAGACATTACAGCACTTTGCCCCTTACTCTGAATTGTAGATCTAAGCACAGCTGATCTCAGCGTTGCAGCATCCCTCTATTTCTGCAATAATCTGAATTCAAACCCTTAGTCTGAGCACCCTGGCATGGAAATTCATACTTACTTACTCCAGATGATAATTTAAAGGAGTAAAATGTGCTTGCCCAGCCATCAGAGCTGTCTCCTACTCAGTCGTAAGAATTTACTCAAGTGCTGCTTCTCTTTTAGCTGCTGTTCCAGGCTGTCACTTCTTCCTTAAGACCCTCGTTCAGCTCTGTTTTCCACGAGAGGCTCATACAAGCTTATTACTAAGGAGTTAAGGAATAGCTGTTTAACTTCCCTTCCTTCTGGTTCTTCAAGCTCTCTGCAAAACACCCATTTCCTTGACCTTCCAACCCCTCCCACAAAAATGGGAAAATCCAGGTGAATGAAGCCTCAATGCCTCCAAGCTGCTGGGTTGGTTTGGCCAAGTTGCCTTTGTTTGACAGGGCCTGCCTGGATCAGCTGGAAAAAGACATCTGCTTTCCTCCTCAAATGACAGATCTGTCATGGGCATGATTGTGTTTGGCAGAAGCGTAAAATGGAGTGGTTTGAACAGAAAAGTGAGAGTCAGGATGGTTGGGCATGTGCCTGGACCTCTTTTATTTGGAAAAGTCTCTGAGGGACATGTGCTGCTCCCTGTGATCCAGATCATGGGAGAATATTTATGTATGTATATATATATATTTATATATTTATTTAAATATTTAAATATATATGTGAGAATATAACACTATATAAGTCTTTAAAAATCACTGGGTTTGCAAGTCCTCCTCCACTGATCATACAAAGGCCACACAGGATGTTTGGTGTGTTTTAATCGTGGTCTTATCATCCAGTTTATGTCTCTATTACTGATATCTAACATTTACTTCCCCGTGTTGTCATATTGGTAACATGGTTTTAGATTCTTAGACAAGGTCCTGTAGAAGAGCAAATAATTATAATACTCCATAAATACTTCCTTTTTTTCCCCCCTTTTCCCAAAAGCACCAGAGCTTTAGTAGCTTTTGACAGTCTTATTGTTGGAAATTGTGTCACCCATCATCATAGGGAAAAATTCTGAGTTGGTGTTTCTCTTTGCTTTCTCTTTGCTCATTCTTGCATTTTTACACAGTGTTTTTTTGACTCAGGGGGTTTTTAGGAATAAAGCTGTATTTTCCTGAGGATATTTAAAAGGAAGAAACTGAAAAGAATCTAAAATCTAGTTTTAAGACAGAGCTGAAGGAAATTATGGAAGAAATCAAAGCTGAGATTCCTGTGTAAGATGTTCCTTCAGTCCTGTGTTTCTAAAATAATGAGTATGGATGAAAGCCATGGACTGAAATGGGGAGCTCTTCTGACAAGGAGCCAGAAGTAGCTCCTTCGGGTTGTGCTTCTGATGCTTGAAATAAGATCTGGCTGCTAAAATATTTCATTTCCCTTCTGATTCACATGAGAAAAGGTTAGGAACCTTCACCTCCACCTCAAGCAGTGACTGAAGTCAAGTTATAGAAATTCTGGGAAGGCAACTGATCCTCTTGTCTTATTCCATTACTGTTTTCCCAGAAGCCATGGGAGTGTAGTCAAGGTATAAGAAATTGTCTCTCATAACTAAAAGTTAGTTTTGTATGTAGGATGTAGGCTCTGGGAGCTGAACAGAAATGGGAGAAGGATATGATTTCATCCCCTGTAGGCTTTTCAATTCTACTCCTTTTTGTTTGACTCCAAATCCTGTTATTACCGTGGTCACCCCAGTCCTCATCTCTGCTGGATTCTCCACACAGTGAGCTCCAGGCAAGCCCAGGAACACTCTGGCATCAGGAGAAAGGGTCATCCTGAGGCTCATATCACCTCTCCTGGGTCCATATCCTGCTCACCTGCAGCTGTGGCTCTGCTGGGAATCCCACCTGTCCTTGAGGAGCTGCTGTGTGAGCTAAGAGCTGGGCCGTGGTTATTCTGACCCTGCTGATGGCAGACAGCAGAGATGAGACCAAACATTTCTGCAGCTCCTGCAGTCTGTGACAATCCTTTGAGTTGTATTTAATTAAAGAGTGCACACAAAGGCTTTGTTTGCAGCAGCAGGCCGTGTGATAATCCTCTAACAACTCTTGGGATCCTGCAGGAAGGAAAACTCTCATTAATAAAGACTTTGGTTGTAACTCCATGTGAGAGCTGCTGCAGGATTGAGAGCTGCAGAAGATCACGTCCAGAAAAACATTCCCTTCATCTTTCTGCTCAGAGTGTGAGCAGGAGAAGCAACCTCTCCAACAACAAACCCACACAACTGGTGACAAACCCACCGCAACTTTTACATGTTGTCTTGGCCATGCCAGGAGGGATTAGTGAAGTGTGTGTGGGGAGGTGTTATCAAGTTTCAGCTTCAACTATAACAGATATTCCCAAGAAGCTGGATTATTGTTCACTATCTGATGTTGATGTGAGCTAACCAGAGCTTGCTATGTCTTTCCTTTATATTTACTTTGTGGATGGGAAATGTGAATCCATGTGCTCCTCAGCCCCCTGTCTGGGTGGCCAGTTGCCCACAGAAAGATTTTGAAGCCCAAAATCTCTTCCTTTTCCACAGCATAAAAAACAAACAAACAAACAAAACAGAGCTGGGGAAGTAGTAAAGTGAGCTTGTACCAAGCTGTCTATAAAATCTACTCCAACTTTTCTAGGAGGAATACACCAAGGAAAGAGACTTATTTAGTCCCTTATCCCAGGGAATATCCCCCTTGACAGGCAAGAGTTCCAGCTCTTGAGGGGTCTTTTCAGCCACGAACGTTTTGCCAACTGGGAGGTGCATTGAGGCAACTGAACTTGTTGCCTTGCTCACCATCATGCCAGATGTACTTGTGACCCACCAACACAAAAAGACACACTTCATGTTTCCTAATGATGCCCAAAACTGTGATATTTTCACATTATTTTTTATTCCACTTGCCTCTGTTGGCCTGTATCAATGACAGCTGTGATACGTGAGGGTTATTGCTGTTATCACTAAGGAGGGAGAAGAGGGTTGCTGTGATTGGGTTATTTATTTACTTGTTTACTTAATGTGGCAAATGAGCCATAAACTCGAAGTCCTCCACTGTGAATCTGTTTGTTGACCTTGGTGATTCAGTTAAAGGTCTGTAGACATTAAATTCACACATCACTGACCTCCTCCAGCTAAGTAGTAGGTGTTTCAGTTTGAACTAGTCCAACTGCAGTCAGGGAAGTGGGATGAAAGCCTTCAGAGCTGATGCTTGCTAACTCTCTGTGGACTAGGAATGGTAAAAAATCAGTTCAGACTGAACATAGAGCTTTGACTCAGCTAAAATTAAGGGTGATGTTTCCCACTGAGAGAGAAGTCGAGATACATCCCACTCTTTCTTTGCTTATAGAATCATAAGATCATTAAGGTTGGAAAAGAGCTCTGAGATCATCAAGTCCAGCCACTAACCCAGCACTACCAAGTCCCCATTAACCCTGTCCCCAAGTGCCACATTTACACAGCTTTTAAATCCCTCCAGGGATGGTGACTCAACCACTGCCCTGAGCAGCCTGTTCCAGTGTTCACCCTTTTGGTGAAGAAGTTTTCCCCCATATCCAGCCTAAACCTCCCCTAGAACAACCTGAGGCTGTTTCGTCTCATCCTGTCCCTTGTTCCCTGGGAGCAGAACCTGACCCTTCCCTGGATCCATCAGGGAGTTGCAGAGCCAGAAGGTCCCCCCTGAGCCTCCTTTTCTCCAGGCTGAGCCCCTCTAGCTCCTTCATCTACTCCTGCTGCTCCAGCCCCTTCCCAGTTCCATTCCCTTCCCTGGACACACTCCAGCCCCTCAAAGTCTTTCTTGTCATGAGGGGCCCAAAACTGGACACAGAATTCAAGGTGTGGCCTCACCAGTGCCCAGCACGGAGGGACAATCCCTGCCCTGGTCTTGTGGTCACGCTATTCCTGATCCAGGCCAGGTGCCCTTGGCCTTGTTGCCCACCTGGGCATACCTGGCTCATGTTCAGCTGCTGTCATCAGCACCCCCAGGGCCTTTTCCAGCCCCTCTCTCCCCGGCCTGTGGCTGTTGTGGGGTTGTTCTGACCACCTACCTCACCCAAAAGATCCCAAAAAGTCAGCACCAGCACTACAAAATCCAAGATCACCTGTATTTTGGTGGTCTAGCTGCTGGACACTCTTTTTTCATTGGTTTACCTAACACAGATATATTTTCTCTTGGACTATATGTAAAAAATATGTGATTTTAAAAATTATACCTGTAATCAAGTTTGCCTGAGTCTATATCACAAGCTCACTTTTCAGCCTTATCTCTGTTTTGAAAGGTGATAAAAAACAGTTACTCAAAAGAAAATACGGGGCCACTGAGGTAAATATGCAACCTAGCAACTTAGGCCTGAATTTTTAGTGAAGGGAAGAAGTGGCAGTGAAGTACTTGCTAATGGGCTTGGTGCAAAAATTGCTGCATAAAAAAAATAGTAATAAAGTATATTGTAGAAACACACAGTGCTTTGCCAGCCCTGATCAAGGTTAGAGCAGTATGAATTAATTTTAAAGGGAAAACTGGAGGTATTTATAGACCTGAGATGAATTTGGCAATAGTTTAAATCCAGAGAGTTAAAACTGTCCTTTGAAAAATGCAGATGTTTTGAAAACATTTCAGTCTTTATTTTTACAGCAAGTGTTCTGCAAATCTCTCACGCTTCCCCTCGTGCTTTTTTGAGGTTAAAATAAAAAGGCAGCAAGCACTGTAAATCAAAACAAAATGAATTTATGGTATTTTAGAGGAGCCAAGATCAAATTTCCAAAGATCTGTTTCCCCTTGGGAAAAAGAAACATTTGAGAATGAAGACAAGTCCTAATGATTCCCCCTCTTCTCGTGTTTGTTTTTTTTATTTATTTTCGATTTGACTAGAAAACCACATAATTAATTGTTTATACACTGCTAATCAAGGCCCATTCCCAATCTAAAGAAAATTACAATGTGAACCAGGCATGGTATGAAACAGAGAAGAGAGCTAAAAGGCTAATAGGAAGCGGTGAGAATAAAGTTAATGTGCTAAATTATTTTATAATGTTAATCCAAAGGGCAATTTACAACAAACAGTTGTTCCTTCAAAGGATTTCTGGACCTTCCCCTTTACAAACTTGTCTGGCAAATACATGGGTAGAGCAACGATTACACGTTTTGAAACGAGACGGGAAAAGGGTTTTTTTTTAATTTAGTTTATTTTCTCTGCCTATTTCAGATGAAAATCTATGCTTTTTTCTAAATCCTTAAGAGTGAACACTGAATCAATGACTTTTTACAGGTTCATGCCATGTCCTCATAATCTGTCCCTGAAGCTCACACGACTCGTGTTTTCTCCCACATCACATTTGACAGTGAGGGTATAAACTCAGTCCAAACCTGTACTCTCCTCACATCATTCCTCTCTTTCCACCTCTTTGCAGCTGGATTTCTGAATAGGTTTCTCCCTCTAAATGCCCTTTCTCCCTCTGAATGCCCCTTCTAATCCCTTTAAAAGAGATGGGGTTTGGTGCAGCCTCAGTTTCTGTGTGTAATTACCATAGCAACGGTCAAGGTGTCCCCCCAGGTTGAGGGCATGTTGGTGGCAAGGGGACACGGTGATATGTGTGAGCTCCTGGTTCCTTTTTTTGGAGTTAAAAATCAATATTTTCACATTTTATGATTGAGGCGGTTCATGTAAGGAGTCCACGATTAATTACCTGAACATTCACAGCCACTGTTGAATTACAAACACAATATAATTAAGTCTGACTGAGGAGAAACCACTTGAGGGAAAAAAGTCTTGTCACTGGGAATTTCCTGCTTTTTAGCTCCTTGATCTCCTAATCTGCATCAGAGGTTTGGTTCTTATTTGATTTGGTTTTTGTTTTGCTTTGAATTAGCAAGAGCCAGGAGACAGCCCCTGTGAGGATGGAGGGAATAAACCATGAAGCCCAGATCCCACTGCTCTTGGCATGAATATTAAAGCTGCTCTCTCCCTGTCCTACATAACTGGTGATTTTGGTTATCCAGGCAGGGTTCCTGGAGCACAAAGTAGCAGGATTGCTCCTGATCATCAGGAAAAAATAAGTTGTGGGGTTTTTTTTCCTAAGGGAAATGCAGATTTCTCAGCAGGCTCCGGGTTGCACTCCCTTCTCTCAGGTAGACAGAGAATAAGGCTGGTTGTGTGTCACCATTGTGCAGTGGCCCTGGAGAGCTCCAGGTCACTCCATGAGGTCATGAATTCCCAGGGATGCATCTCTGAGGGTGGGTTTTGCTCACTCTGTCCTTCTCTGCCCTCTCTGCAGGCGTCCAGCACACGACCAGAGTGCAGCATCATGCAGGAGATCGAGGAGGAGCGGAGCCAGTGCTTGGCAGAGCTTATTGGGGATAACCAGACTGCAGGTATGGGAATATGGGAATGCTCTCTTCTCTCCTTGGCCAGCAAGCCAACATCCCCCAGCCTCACATATGCCTTCCCCAGGCCATTTCTCATCCCTGATGGAGCAGGGCAGTCACTCCAGGTGATCCTGAGCTCTTTAGGAGGCTGATTGAACTGTGCTTTGGAAGTACCTATTTCTCTCCCTCCAGCTGGAATAGCTCTCCAGGGTTCCCTTGCTGCCTTCCAGCTGGGTAAGCCTAACTTAGGTGTGTTTAATCACAGTCATCCATCTCTCTGAAGTGGAAGTTCCTTAACCAGTTTTTCCCTGGGATGTGAAAGCCTGAAGTTCCCAGGTTCAAGGGAAGCCGTGGCAAATTTCTCCTTCCATTAAACTGCCCTCCCATCCCCGTGTCAAGGTTGCTCCTGTCCTGGTGGTGAAGCAGAGGAAGGGAGGGGGTTTTCCAAGGCTACAAGGTATCTCTGGAGTTGGGGCAGGCAGTTGAGGTCCTCTCCTTGTTCATGGAGCACACACGACACTGGGCAGCCCTCCTGGAAAGGTCTCCAGTCTCGTTAATCCACTCCCTGCTTCAGTGATCAGGAAAGGAGGAAGGAACTTAGCCCCAAGTTAAGACATCTAGTTGGATCTCTCCCCTTCCAAGTGCCTCTCTCAAGTCACCAGTCTTGTTTCTGTAGGTAAAAGAGGTGTAGGGACCAAGATTGGGCTGTCAGGATCCAAAAAGAAGGGATCACATTGCCGAGGCAAAGGGTGGGAAGACGCGTATCCTGCTTGATATTTACACCTCTCTTCCTGAAAGAGGAAAAGGGGGAAGAAGATGTGTCCTCATCCTCTCTCCCTTGGCATTGTGTGCAGTCAGGACACAGACTGAAGGACTGTTCCATGCTGCTTAATGATGGAATAACATCCTGAGACAAGCTGATCCCAGGAGGAGCTTTACTGGATGCAAGGAAGGCTTTTGGCCCCTGCTTTTATCTGCTAAGAGACAGTTTGCTTTGATATGGAAGCTGTTTCAAGTGTCCCTGTACAGTTAAGTGGAGCTGTTTGAAGAAATGTTCTCCTGGAATCCAGTAAAGGGTAGTTCAAAACATTCATCTGAAAGCCAACTAAATACTTAATTTCATTTTTGTGGCTATTTAAAGAAATTCGATTACATACAGTTCATTAAAAGCAGAAAAATAAATACTTGGAGTGATAATATTTTTTTCTGCTTTGTCAAAATGATTTTTCTCATTGGGAACTTTAATCCAAAACAGCTTTTTTTTTTCCTCTCTCTAACCACCGAATTAAACTGCTGAAAACATTTTTCCCAGTTCTGAAGTAAAGACAGGCAAAAGCCCTTAATGCCCAAGCATTAGCAAGTATAGGGAAATCCTTTGGAAGTGGGGGGAGTTTCACAATGGAACACTGAAATATTGGACTGGGAGAAGTTTACATTTCCACCAATCACTACTCAGGAACAATGATTCAGAAATTGCAGTTGTGAGCACTGTAAACAGTTTTTTGTCCATGGATTGGGTTAATGTCATGCCCTGAAATGGTCAGTGGTGACACTGGTGTGGAACAGGGATGTGCAGGGACATGGAGTGTGCCCAGACAAATTTCACAGGGCAAACTCTGTGGAAGGCAGTTGGAATCCATTTGGCTCAAAACATCAGCAGGTATTTAAAAGCTCAGTACCTGACTTTAATCCAGACACTCATGGCTGCCATGGAGTGAACAGAAAGAAACCAGAATCTCTCAAGTGTTGGCCCAAAAAATGACTCTGAGTGGATCAGTTTATGGAGAAGTCTGTTTTGAAGGTGGTGTGGACAGATGATTTCAAAGTGCCTACAGGGGATGTGTTTTCCCTGTGTTTAAGGCACAAGTAGGTCAAAAAAAGATGTTTTTTCTGGAGTGGGGCTCCATAACTCAATAAATGGAGCTGAGCAAAATAACACTTTGACGTTTGTGGGTGAGGGGGAAGTTTGTTGGGGAGAAATCTCTTGAAGATGCTGATAGGAGATCGTATGAAGGTGATGACTGTCTCATCTGAGTGTTGCTGGAAAGAAAAACCCCAGTAAAACTCACAGGAAAAATGTAATTTTAACACAGTTCCATCCCCCAGAACAGGAGGATGGAAAGCAGTTGCGATTCCCTGTGATCAGCAGTGTAATACCTTGATTTATGGCCAGGAGGTGTGTTGCCTTCTGCACATTCCACATCCTTTGAGCAGAAAGAAAATCGCTTGAGGTTTAACAATTTAACAACCAATTTGTTATCCTCGCTAATTAAATGAGTGGAAATAAGCAAACACTGTTTTGGTACATTGTGGACATAAAGCTTTGTTTAGAAGCCATTATTGATTGTATTGATCAGATGGGCTTAATCACAGCTGTAATTTGATGTGTCAGATAGATTAGTCACTCATTAAGAACACTTGATGGTGGTGCTGAGGGTGATCACTGGATAAGCAGGATTTCCACTGATAAACAATACCATTTGTCTTAGAGGTGTTTTGCCTTCCAACACCCATTCCTGGTGTTCATTCCTTATGGGAGAGGAGAGGGTATAAATATAAAATCAGTGCTGTTTTTTCAGATTAAACCTCTGTGCTCTCAGTGCTGGTTGTAGGTGCCAGTTGCTGCTCCTGGTATCACCCGTCCTGGACCACAGGACTCCTGTTGATTGTTCTGCCCTTCTTATGAGACCTCACCTAGACCCCACCTGTCTCCAGCTCTGAGCTTCCCAGCACAGGAAGGACAGGGACCCATTGGAGACAGTCCAGAGGAGATCACCAAGATGATTAGAGGGTTGGAGCAGCTCTGCTGCGAGGAAAAGGCTGAAGAGTTGGGGTTGTTCACCCTGGAGAAGAGAAGCTTTGGGGTGACCTGATTGTGGTCTTCCAGGATCTGAAAGAAACCTACAGGAAAAATGGAAAGAGACTATTTACAAGGGCCTGGAGTGACAAGACAAGGAGGGAATAACTTCAAAGTGAAAGAGTGGAGGTTTAGATTGGATAATGGGAAGGAATTCTTCCCTGTGAGGGTGGGGAGACCCTGGCACACATTGCTCAGAGAAACTGTGGCTGCCCCATCCCTGGAAGTGTTCAAGGCCAGGTTGGATGGGGCTTGGAGCAACCTAGACTAGTGGAAGGTGTCCCTGCCCATGGCAGGGGGTGGGATTGGATGATCTGTGTGAATCCCTCTGTTCCCTGCCAGGAGTGTGATTCAGCGTCTGTGAAGTTTCCCACATTTGAGGAGACTTGACAGTTGGGCTTGATGATCTTAAAGGTCTCTTCCAACCTTGATGATTCTATGATTTTATGATTCCGTGACCAGAGGCCACAAAAACATGCCCACCTCTGATGAGGAGAAGTTTGTTTTTCAGCAGGGGAAAGCCCACAGAGGATGCAGTTCGGGAGAAATCCACAGGGAAAAGCAGTTGAAGCCGGCAGTGTGTACACGGGAGAATCAAACGGCTGGGAGATCAAAGTCTGGACTTTAAAGGAAGTTTGTAACCATCAGAGGATACCAAACAGCCTTTCTGGAGGTCTGCAGAAAGGAGTGTTTTGTTTTATTGACTTGGTGGCAGAGCTTGCCCAGTTTATGGCAGGGTGTGTAGGACGCGGTTCACGTTGCAGCACAGGGCTGGATTTCATGAGCAGGACTGTCCTTGTAGTCC
This sequence comes from Corapipo altera, assembly GCF_003945725.1. Classification (NCBI taxonomy): domain Eukaryota; kingdom Metazoa; phylum Chordata; class Aves; order Passeriformes; family Pipridae; genus Corapipo; species Corapipo altera. The sequence continues at coordinate 2,308,466 of NW_020884937.1, forward strand.
TGTGCCTTGGTGTTTTATAACTCCATGCTGAAGTAACTAGCAAAGATATAAAATGACATGTGTGATTCAATACAGGAGTGGATTTTTTACCATAAAATCAAGACTAAGTAGACTGAGACCGATTTTAGACATGGCACGGGAATGACTTCTGGTGAGGGATTTTCACTTGGTTTTAGGCATCTCTAGTGTGTTCTGGCATCTGGTTTAGGATGTGATGAATCCTGTCCAGATTGTCTTGCCTGCTGACAAGATCTTTGTTTACTATGAAGGGATTCTTAGTGAGCAGCTCAGTTGTTTTGAAAATAACCACATTTATCAGATGATCCCCATTTTGATGTTCACTGTCTTAGAGGGGCCAAATAAGGTGAAAACCCAGCTCCATCATTAGAAAGGGATTAATCTGTCCATTCACATACAGAACTGCAATTCAGGAGGCTAAACCTTCACTTGGGTATTTGTTAGATGATCTTTCCAGCCCTTTGACACCTCCCCCCCAAAATGCTCAATTTGAGGCATTATTAAAAAAAATCCTTTGAAAAACTTGTTGCTGGGCAAGTGACGGGATTCACCTGCTCAGTGCAGGGGAGAATGTACAAAATTCCTCATCTCAGTGCAGACTGTGTTCCTGAAGGACCTCAAACTCAACTGAAATCATTGTGCCATTTCTGTGAAGGGCTATAAAAGACTTTTTTTGCCAGGTTTTTCCATGTTCTAAAAGGAATTTTGGTTATTCCTCCCCTCGTCACACAGTTAAAGGAGAAAGTGCTGCTGGATTGGGTCACACTCAGACTTACCTGGGTGCTGACTGGTGAAATCTGGAGTTTTATGTGTCAAGTATCCAGCTTTCCTTGCCAGAAATGTGCTGTTCTTATGGCTGGGATCATTAGATAAAATACCACAAATGTTTATAAACAATTCAGTTGAAACTGAAGCACGCAAATAAAATAATTTAAAAAAAAAAAAAAAAAGAGAAACCCTCTCTCTTTTTTTTGTTAAAAAGCCAAGAAAGTCAATCAGGTCCAGGCTCAGCTCATTATCTGTTTATCCCATTATTGGTAATCAATTTGTTCTGCAATCAGATACTCTTTAAGAAGCAGGGGAGTCATTTAGGGATGCCAGTTAAATAAGGAGCTGTGACTTGTGTTTGGGTGGGATGAGAAGCTCTGGAGACCAAGCTGGAGGAAGCAGGACATCCTACAATAAATGGCCTTCATGGAATCACAGAATCATGGAATGACTTGAGTTAAGAGGGACCTTAAAGACCATCTCATTCCAACCCCCTGCCATGGGCAGGGACACCTTCCATTATCCCAGATTGCCCAGACCCTCATCCAACCTGGCCTGAACCTCCAGTACTTCATCACTGCACTTTATATTTGCACTCTAGACCTGTGTGTCTTGGAAGCAGGAATTCAAACCCAATAAAAAAGTCTGAAAAGTGGAAAACACAAAAAAAAAATAGCTCCAATCCCCCTCCCAATGCCTGTTCACAACTGCTTAACTTCCTCACACCTCACACTCATGGTGGGCAGTGGAGAAGAGTCCTGCAAGCTCATCATTGGCACTGTCACAGGCAAAAAAAAATCCAGGTGGGAAATGGCCTGTGTTGTTTAAACTCGGAATTTTGCTTTTACTGTTCCACAGGCCTGGCTTGAAAAGCCAAATTTGGAGCTTGGGTGGGTGGGGGGTCTCTGTCAGTCCCCTTTGAAGAAGTCAAAGCATGTTTGATGGGAGAGGAAGCAGTGAACATATGGAAATTAAAAATCAAACTGGAAAAACGTTGATGAAGTTTAAATTAGGAGGCTGTTTATTCATCACCATCTGCTTATAGTGCAGCAAGATAAGAAATAATTAATAGTTCCTTGCCTGCAAAAGTTCAAGTGAATTCTCACCTTCCAGTTGCATAAGAAACTCCTGGGATAGGTGATGTGTCAGTCCTGCTCTGTCTCTGTGTCAGGAGAGGTTTAAATTAGATAAAAAATAGATAAATATTATATATATAACGTAAATATGTAAAATATTTATAAATATTCCTAAAATATTGGATATTAGGAAAAAATGTCTTCAAGGAAAGGATTGTCAAGCACTGAAACAGGATTCCCAGGGAAGTGGTGGAGACACCATCCCTGGAAATGTTCAAAAAACATGTGGATGTGACACTTGAGGACATGAGTTAGTGGTGAACTGGTTGATGGTTGGATTTGGTGATCTCAGGTCTATTACAACTTAAATGATTCTGTGATTCCACCTGTCATTTCAGAATTGTGTAGAGCTCTCATAAGTCTTGTACCACATTCATCAGCCTCTCCAAAAATCTCACATACCCTGGAATATTGGGAATGGCATTAAATGATTGCCAGTGGTCAGTTAAATCAAACCCTGAGCTTCTTGCCCACATATTCAAAGAAGCCTGGAGAACAGCTTAGCTTGGTCTAAAACACAATCTAAATCTTGATGATCTCTCAAAGGACCTGCTGGACTTCTTTCCATGTTGTCTTTTCTTAATTTTTAATTTCTTTTTTTTTTTCCTGTTACTGAGGGTCTGGGTGATACAAAGGGCCTCTTGGTTTCGTTCTTGCTCTGACCAGCAGCCCTGGGCAGATCCTCAGTCCTCTCCTTTCCTTCACAGTGTGGCTTCTCCTACAGCAGCACAAAGTTCAGCCATGAGACATCAAGGCCTTAAACCTCAGACTCTCATTTAGAGTTGGTACCAAAGCCAGTTTTATCTAACAGAAGATTTTCTTCCAGTCATTGTGCAGTGGCCACGACACTCAATTGGGACAGGCCATTCAATGGGTCCTCCAGATGGTCTTGCTTCATTTTAACCCTTTCCTCATCTGCCCTGGGACTCTTCCCAGCCAACAGCAATCCATGCTGCAGCTCCTGCAGAGGAGGCACGTGCTCCCTGGAATTCAGAAAGAAAGAAATTTGCCCTTTAATGTTGAGAGGATAAACCTTCCTTTGACCACACCAGGAAATCTGAAACATGAGGAGAAAGCACAGGTCATGGTGGTAAGTTCAGCTTCAACCCTCAGCTGTGAGCAGCCCCCAGACTTTGGGCTTGGCTGCTTTCATCCAACCCAAAGCTGATGGCTCTTCTTGCAGACCATCAGTCTCTTCCTGTGGAAATAGTATCCAAAGATGTTTCCCCTGCAAAGCTGTTATTTGGCTGCCCAGTCTTGCTCAGTGACCCACTGCTCAAGGAGGCTGGATGTCTCCAGTGATGACTGCTAATTCCCAAATGAGTTTTGGAGGGATATTTTAGTGGCAGTGCTGCATTAACAGTTGGAGTCAATGATCTTGAGGTCTTTTCAGACCTTAATGATTCTGTGATTCTAATAGTCGTTGCTTTTTGCTGTCTGACCCCATCCTGTGACCTGGACATCAACAGGATGCAACTCGAACAGAGATCCACACAGCACCTCATCATTCTTCCCCGTGGAGCCAACAGCTGATTTTTGCTTTGAACTCACCTTTCTACAGCCAAAATCAGAAGATAAGATGTTAAAATATCTGTTTTCTGCCTTAAAACACTGTAGGGGTGGAGGCTTTGCTTTGGTTTTGCCTGGTGCTGACTCGTCCTGGCTGGAAACTTCCCTAACAAGAAGCAGTGTTTGTTTGATTAGGGAACAGCTGCCTCGTGGCTTGTCAGGATTAACAGCCACTTAGCAGACATAAATCTTGTGTTGGAAAAGGCATTTCAGCTTGGAGAATATGTCACATTTTTAAATGCCAGCAGACTTTTCGGTTACTTTGGGATAATATACAGATGCACACTGCCTCAGTTATGCAAAGGTTGTAAAAATAAGGAGGCTGTGCCATTGGAGAAGCAAATTAAAAACATTTTCAAAGCTCTGGATAATGGCTCGGATTAAATCCATCTGTGCAGAGGTTTTATTTCTGACAGCAGCTCGTGTTTGTCCCCTTCACATCCCATCAGATTTGTGGTTAAAAAATCTCTCCTTCTTCATCTTTATTTTGTTTTTGTTTTAATGTTGTCTCTGTCAGAGCACTGGCACGATGGAATCCGCCTTTTTTATCCAGGATAAGTGCACTGGGAAGTATTGCAGACACCATAAATTATGTTGAAAAAGGTGTTCCCAGAGGTTGGGCCAAGCCATCTTCACTAGGAATTCTGTCTGGAAATGCCAGTATGGGGAAAAAAAAACTTATAGGAAGAGTAGGTACCTAAATGCACAGTCTGGTTCTCTATAAATCCAGTTTTCCACAACTCCTGGAAGAGCAGAGGGATTTCAGCAAGAAGTGAGGAAGCCCTGGAATAATCCTTTAAGCATGTTCCATGTCAAAGCACTGGAGATGTATCTCTTGTTTAGAGGCTGGTGAGGAGATAAGTCATGTTTTTGGCAAGCCACTTTGTAAATCTTCATCTGAAATCTTGGATCTTTTGTTTCAGTTTACATGTGCTGGAATTAGGCAGAAGGGCTTTTGATTTTTAAATTTGATTTTGGAGAGATAAATCAAATTTGATTTATAAAAAGGGTAATCTGGAGGGATGAAGAAAGCCAAGTATTTATTTAGTTTGTTGGTTAAAGAAAGTCTGAAGGATTACAAACTTTTCTTTTTTTTTTTTTTTAACTTGTTTACTAGTAGATGTTGATGATGGAAAAACTCACAGGATTTTCATGCTTAAAAATAATCCTCCAAAAATAGTCTCTGGTGATTTCTTTCACGCTGAGTGGAATGACTCAGTCTGAGGGCTTAAGGTGAGGTTTCCTTCATATGCCTTTGAGTGAAATTTCTGCAAACATTTAGGAATAAAGTCATCTTTTAATATTTCCTGTTGAGTGCTTGGACAGCTTCTACTGGAAGCCAGTGCAGAAGTGCAAACCAGTTTTTATAGCAAGTAATGTTGTTCTTGGTATAAAATCATGAAGGTTGGAAAGGACCTTTAAGATCATCAAGTCCAGAGTGGGAAAAATGAAATCAGTGTCTCCCTGTCTTGAGATACTGAGGCAAAGTCCAAGGCAAACCCTTTTCACACTCAGTTTGGGGATCCTTTTTGCTCTCTGTAACTGCCCAGGTTCTGCTGAAGTGGAGCTGAGGGGTGACCAAAGGAGCCTCAAAGAGCACATCAGTGGTGGGGAGGAAATGCCCCCGTGGTTGTGGGTTGTGGTTTGCCTTCAGCTGAGTGGTTTCTCCATCACATCCTACCCACTGTGCTGTCATCAAAATGCAACAAAAGATATCCAATGTGGCCACTTTGGCCACAACAACCCCCTGCAGAGCTACAGGCTGGGGACAGAGGGGCTGGAGAGCAGCCAGGCAGGAAGGGAGCTGGGAGTGGGGATGGACAGGAAGCTGAACAGGAGCCAGAGTGTGCCCAGGGGGACAAGAGGGCCAATGGATCCTGGCCTGGATCAGGAACAGTGTGACCAACAGGGCCAAGGAAGTGATTCTGCCCCTGGACTCAGCGCTGGTGAGGCCACCCCTGGAGTGCTGTGTCCAGTTCTGGGCCCTCAGTTCAGGAAGGACATTGAGGTCCTGGAGCAGGTCCAGAGAAGAGCAACAAGGCTGGGGAAGGGACTGGAGCACAAGTCCTATGAGGAGAGGCTGAGGGAGCTGGGGCTGTTCAGCCTGGAGAAGAGGAGGCTCAGGGGAGACCTCCTCACTCTCTGCAACTCCCTGACAGGAGGGGGGAGCCAGGTGGGGCTTGGTCTCTTCTCCCAGGCAACCATCAGCAAGACAAGAGGGCTCGGTCTTCAGCTCTGTCAGGGGAGGTTTAGGTTGGACATTGGAAAGAAATTCTTTACAGAGAGGGTAATCAGGCACTGGAATGGGCTGCCCGGGGAGGGGGTGGATTCTCCATCCCTGGAGGTTTTTAAGCTGAGACTGGATGTGGCATCAGTGCCATGGGCTGGGAACCACAGCAGGGTTGGATCAAGGGTTGGACTTGATGATCTCGGAGGTCCCTTCCAACCCAGCTGATTCTATGATTCTATGATTCTATGAAATGCAAAGCTGTGGAAAGCTGAAAGGGGAGCTCTGAGGGGATGGATTTGCTTTAGAGCAGCAGGGATAAAATCAAAAAGGTGATGAGGTGGAGCTGGGGGAGGAGAGATGCCCACGGGGTGTTTGAGTGTGAGTGGGGCTCGGGGGAGCAGGGTGCAGCAGGGAACACCGTGAATTTTGCAGGGAAGGGTGGGAAAATACATTTAGTAGGCCTTGGAGTCAAGCTAACCCAGGTCAAACCCAATCTGTCATGGAAAAATAAGGTAAAACTCTATTCTGCAAGTCCAGGGCAGGATGGGGAAAAATTAAAGCCACAAAAGATACAAAGAGGTAAAGATAGGGAGCTGTTTCCGTGCTAGAAGCTGCTAAAAAGGCAGGGACACTTCAGCTTGAAAAGGAGATGCCCGAGGAGGGGTATTAAAGAGGATTTTATGGTTTTTCTCCCCAGGGAAAGGGATTTTGTTGTTCAACTGTGAGTATTTCTGTCTTTGTAGAAGAACTAGGCAATTCCTAGTGAAACCATCAATGAGCAGGTTCAAAGTGAATTCAGAAAAGGATATATTTTTTCTGTCAGTGGACACTTAAAACTGTGCAACTCCTTGGCCCAGGAGGTTGTGAGTTTTAAGATTTTCCACGGGTTCAGAAGCAAAATCAAGTTGCTTTTAATTTAAAAGATTTGTGGAAGAAAAAGAATGTAACTAAGGGGTTCTTTTTGTTATTATTATTATTGTATATGACTTTTAAATAGAAGATTATCCCTGATTTGGGAGGTTTCTGCTTATTGGAGCTTGAGGCAGTTGTAGTAACCCAAGCCTGATGATGGGTTTTCCTCACCTCCACTGTGATTAAATTCAAGCTGCCTGTCTGGAACTGAGTGAGTAGATTGTTGCAGGAAGCATCTTTTTGGGGTCTATTTTCTTCAGCCAGGCAAAAGCTTAGTGCTCAGGAAGATTGATGCCATGATAATTGGCTGCAATGAAATGGTTGTAATGGGACCAAACTGGGCAAACCCAGGGTGAGCACCCAGGCTGTTCTTCTGTCTGAGCTTGTCAGTGGGAGAATAAATGTCACCCCAGAGCTATTTACAGCCCAAACTCCTCCTGAGAGCTTGGAAAGTGCCTATTGATATCAAATTGGAGTGAAAATGAGTCTCCAGTGCAACACACCAGTCTGTGATGGCACCCACTGATATCTCACCTTGGCTTAACCAAGCTGTGCCTTTGCCTTGCTGGTGTCTCCCGTGGGGAGTGAGAGCCACGCAGAGATACCCCAGGCAATAAACGGGTATCTTTGCATCTGAGCACGGGTTCAAAGGGCAAAATATGTGAGAATGTCATTCAGAAGAGACCAGGAGTGACCCCATTCATTAGGGAGGACTCGGTGTGAGTTTTCAGTGGGCATGGTGGTACTGGCTCAAAGGTTGATGTTCTTGGAGGTCTTTTCCAACCTTAATGATCCTGAAATTCTAAGAAAGAGAGATGTGCTGGAAGGGATTTTTTTTCTGAATTGGGAGTTCGCCTGGGTTCAGAGAGTGCCTGGCACCAACCTGCTGCCATTTATTTCTTCCCTCAGCCGAACCCAGTCCCATCCCAGAGCCCTGCCAAAGCTCTGGAAGTCATGTTTATTCATGAAGGAAAGTTATTCTCTGCTGCTTCCTAGATAAGCTCTGACTGTGTATTTGCTGTAAGTGGAGATAGGGCTCAAATAAATGGGTTTTATGCTCTGGTCTGCCAGTTCTGCAAACCACTGCGTGCCTGTGCTCACGAGAATTGACCTCATTTTTGTTTATTAACCTTAAAAGGGGAGAGGAAATGATGGCCTGAGCTCTGACTCACTTTTAGCAGAGACAGTGGAAAAGGTGACCACTGTGTGCAGCTGTGGTGAGGTTTTCTAATCCACTGCAGCCAGGACTGGGTCAGTGGTCTTCAACTACTTCTTCTGGGTCAGAACCTCTTAGAGGTGGGCTCTGCAAAGCCCAGTGAGGCTGACACAGCCTTTGCCTTGCATGTGGGGCATTTGGGTTGCAAAGAGGAAGGCTGAACTACTGGATATAAAGATCTGAGCTCCTGTGTGTGGCCTCCAGCCCAGTCCTTGAGCAAGGCTTCAGGAGTCCACTTTGAGAGGGAGAGAGGTGGCCACTGGTGCTTACACTAATTGCAAGGCTCACAGAGCAGGGAGGACCAGTTTGATCTGCTTATTTGAAGGAAGTTTAAAAAGCAGCTTCATTAGAGTTCTTTCCTGCAGCCTTCCAGAAGATATTTGGCTCCAGAGAGCACTTCACTATCCACCAGGGAAGAGCAGGGCAGAGCTGAGGGTCTGGAAGTCACAGTTTAAATAATTGAAAAGGAAAAGACTCTTTATATATATATAAAGTGGCAAGCATTGGACTGCAGGTGCAAAACATCTTGCAGGCATCAATCTTTGATTATATATATATATATAATCACAAGGGTTTAAAGAGTGTACCCCAATACCCAGGGATGTGGTAAGTGCTTGGAAAAGTCACACACTTATTTTTATGCTGCTTCTCCAGCCTCACCTGTGATCCTTTCCAAAGTAAAGCACGGCCCTTGTCAGTGGGTATTCCTTGGCTTTTGGTAAGAAACAAGTGAGCAGAGCAGTTCTTTTGATGGAAATGAAGTTGAAGGGTAGGTTAATTCATGGCTCATTTGCACCTGCTGCATCAGGTAAGGATTGATAAACACCTTTGCATCCTTCCTACAGATACCAAGTGCAAGGGAAAAGACAACATTTATAATTTATCAATCACCAAACATGATTTGATCAGGCCAAACAACTTGTCATCTTTGTTACATCCATAAAGACCAAATGGTGCCACCAGGAAGAGAGGGATTTCCCTTTTCCAAGGCATATTGGAGCTCCTTCTGTCCTCAAATAATTTTCTTGGGTATTCATCTCTCACCCTGACATGGCTGAATGTTACCTGCCAACCCCCAGCTCCCAGCAGTTTGCCAGTCTGTCAGTTTGGGAGAATGAAAGGTATTTTCTGGAAGGGTCTTTGATAAAGGTTGTCTGTGTCCTGGGTTGGATGGAGGGGCACAAAGTTTACCCTGATGTTGTGCTGGAATGATTACAGTGTGAGTGGCAAACATTGGAGTGGCAAGCAGGTGCAAAACATCTTGCAGGCATCAATCCTTGATTGTTCCAATTCTTTAAACATGAGTCATTCATGCAGGCCCTTTTCTACTCGTTGGAGAGAAGAGGACATCTCTGAAAAATTACTGAACTTTAGATAACCAACACAAGGTAGACATAGAACTGTTAGAACAGGTCCAGAGGAAACCACAAAAATGCTCCAAGGGTTGGAGCCCCTCTACTCTGGACCCAGGCTGGGAGAGCGGGGGGGATTCACCTGGAGAAGAGAAGGCTCCAGGGGAAACCTCACTGTGGCCTTCTGGGACCTTGTAAAGGGTCCTTATAAAAAAGACCTTATAAGAGATAGGGGGACCTTAAAGGGACTTTATAAAAAAGATTAAAAGTGAGTTTTACATGAACAAATAGTGATAGGACAATGGTGAATCATTTTAAATTAATAGAGGAGAGATTTGGATTAGATATTAGAAGGAAATTCTTCCCTGTGAGGGTGGGGAGGCCCTGGCACAGGTTACCCAGAGAAGCTGTGGCTACCCCATCCCTGGAACTGTCCAAGACCAGGTTGGATGGGGCTTGGAGACACCTGGGCTAGTGGAAGGTGTCCCTGCCCATGGCAGGGGCTGGAATGGGATGATCTTTAAGGTCCCCTCCAACCTAAACCATTCCAGGATTCTGTGATCCTAGGGTCCAACCAGAGCTCTGGTTTCTGTTGGCTTCTTTAGGTTTAAACACCTGATTTTAGATGCATAAAGTTAAGAATATGAATCACACCTTTAAAACCGGGAGCATTCCAGGGAGCTGCACAAGTACTTTCACAACATCTGGAGCAGCAATAAGGAAGAATGGTGTTGTAAGACCTAACAGGCTCTGTAAAGATCTATTTACAGAGGAAATAATTTTTAAATATACACTTCATTTGTCCTGCAAGGCCAGTCTTGCATATCTTCACTTTCTTTTAATCAAAGAAAGCTTTTGTTACAAAATTGAACACCTAAAAGCTTTCTTCATGCATCACAGGTGGTGGTGAAAAATGCCAACACAGAAAAGAGATACAGATCACAAAAATGCTTCAACCCTATAATTCAGGATATTTAAAAAGCCATCTGATACTATCACCTTGTACTTTATTTTGCATTATAACCTGTCCTGAGGTTATGGGCTCACTATAATTTATTGATGTTCAGGGAGGAAAAGATTGTAGAGCATGAAATATCCCATCCTGAAATCATCTGTTTTCCATGGGAAGAATCTTTAATATCTTAATACCTGTGGAGCTTCTGGCTGTTTGGTGGCAGATAACTATGAGGCTGCGAAAACTGAGCTTTGCACCTGATATTAGGAACCTGAAAACTGAATTCTAATGAACTCTTACAGCATGAGAAGGATACCATCGCTTATTCCGTTTTTCAAGCTCTGATAAACTCACCTCAGGACTTCATTTGAAAAGTTCCGTTTGTTCGTGAAAGAAGGGAGGAAAAAACCTGCAAAAAAAAAAAAATCACTTTGAAATAAGCTGAGGGTTCTTTTTCAGCTTCAAAGCGTTTTTTGTGTGCTCTCTTTATTGATCTGAGACAGCACATTGCCTCGGTGTGCACAGGCTGACGATGACACCAGCCTTTTTTTATAGCTCAAGTAGTAAATGATGTTTTAAAGGAGGAATTTCAGAGCAGGGTATAATTACCCAGAGGTGCAGTTTGACAGTGGTTCTCACAGCTCCCTTTGCTTGCACGTGAGAGGCGTTTTCTCAGCGCTTCCTTCTCACCTCCCTGGTTCTGGTGTTGGGCTGTTGACCTGAACAGCAGCATTTTAATCACATTTGGGGAAGTGTTGCAATCTAATGGGGCATCACAAATAACTGAGAGCAGAGATGCTAGAAAAAAAGGGAGGTCTGCTGACAACCAAGGCAGCAATCTGTTGGAAACAACCCAAACACCTCCCTGTTGGAAATTTAAAGGAGGGAAAAGAAATGTTTTCAAAATTCTACTAGGAACTCTAAAATAGGTAACATATCAAGGCAAAAGCATATCTGATTTCTTTTTATTTTTTGCTATTTAATTCAAGTCTTCCAACTCCTTTTGGCTTCAGTATTACTGATACATTATTCAGCAGTGCAGCCTGTGTGGGGTATTTCTAATGCCTTTTGAGAAATAAAAGGATGAAATCAGAACAATATTATGGCTCTGTAGAAAGGACATGCCATGTTTTTCTCCCAGGAGGTTTTTTTATTCTATCCAGAAAAATCTTCAGAAATGCCTCATTTTTACAAAACCCCATGTTTTCTCCCTTCATTCCAAGCTTAGATAGGTCAGGATTTCTCCCACCTTGCACCACCCTTCCACAGAGAGCATCTCCTGGCCACAGCACTGCCCCTCCTCAGCCTGCAGCTGTGTTTTGTACCTTCCCCCTTTCTGAGGAGAAAAACTCCTTCTGGGGAAGGGATTTGGCTTCTGATCCCTTGATTATCATCCATGTCCCCTTCCTGCTGTTCCCAGCCCCTACCCAATCATCCCATTGCAAGGGGAAGAAAAAACTGATGACAGAAGTTTGTGGGAAGCAGAGAAGGAAGGGGGATCGTGTCTCACATTTCAGATCAGGTGTTTTAATGCAACAGGGAGAGATAAAGGCAAGGAAGAGAGAGACTTGATTAGGCATTTCTGCCTTTTTAATCTGTTCTCTACCAACTCTGATTTGCCTGCTTCTTACACCAAATTGCTGTTCTTTCTATGCTGATTTCTGGAAAATTACAGACGCCACCAGTTCTGAATTTCAGCAACTGGGGTAGCTGAAAGCTGCATGTTTAAATGAAATATTTCAATGCCTTTCATTCCAAAAGGTGCCTGCACTGAGGTGATGGGCTCCACACACCTTCTCCAGTCCCTCTGCTCCATCCAGCAGACACAACTCACATGTGTCCTACCACCTGCTTTTCTCTTCTCCCCAGGTTGCAGGAGGCAGTGGGACAACATCACGTGCTGGCCTGAGGCAGAGGTGGGGGAAGTCGTGGTACGGCCGTGCCCGAAGTACTTCAGATTCCTCACCTCTTTTCTTGGTAAGCAAATCTCAAAACCTGTTTATGGCTTCATGCCGGTGGAGTCTCACCGCACATCACAGGGGGAAGCTCCATGGTATAATCAGAGGGAGAAACAAACTCTTTCCAAAGGGTGAAGGAGGTTTCCAAGCCCTACATGATGCCCAAACCATCCGAGCATCCTCCCCGTCCTTGCAGCACCACCTACTCTGGATCACAGGGATGCAAAAATAGCTCCTGGTGAAATCCAATAATATGGTTGTTGTGCAGTGGGAACTGAATAAACCTGTGTGACAGTATGTTTGTTGTACAAAATGAGCGGTTTAGCACCATCATTAATTAAGTCTCTGACAGAAAACAAACAAGCTGAAACTGCACGGAATAAAGGATTTTTTTTTTTTTTCTGCTGAAATGACAAATTTGGCCACAGGCCAAGAAATTTAACCTGACAAATAACAGGCAGGGAAGGTTAATGGAGAAAGTCTCTTAAGTCACTGGGGTGTTTGGGAAGGTTTAGTTTAAAATTCAGGTCTCAGGGGGCTGTGCAGCAACAGGACAGTTTGTTTCCTGGTAGTTTATGGTCATTTTTTACTCTTTTGGAATCCCTGCAGGCCTCCACAGAGCATTGAGCCCTTTTGCACTGGAGATTATGGATGGAGCTGTTAAGTCTGTCTCCACTTTTAGAGCCTTGCAGTCCGAACACACATGAAGGACGTGGATGGGAGCAAGGATACAATATCATCCCTGTTTAACAGGCTGGGGCACTGCACTCATTAACCAGCTGATTACATGCCTTGCCCTAGGCCACACCAAAATTCTTTGTAGACCCAGAACGGAAATTCAAAATCCCCAGAGTCCTATCCTAGTGCTGACCTCCCTGTTTCCAAAATTCCCTGCTAGTTCATCACTCTTGTGTCAACACCCAGGGAAAACAGGCAGAAGCTGCTGTAATATCACATCTTGCAGGACAAGACCCCTGTGCATTGGTTCAGCCATGTGGAATAACTGCCTGCTGTTCCTGCTTTGTGCCCTCTCCTGAGCACAGCATTCACTCCCTGAATTTTAGAGACCCAGCAGAGTTGCCTATTCAGGGAAAAAAAAATCTCTCCAAGAAGTTTTCCTAATGCATCATCCCACCAGAACAGAGCAATGAGGAAAATATTGGAGATATTTGGTCATATATATATATATATAGGGTAAGCATTGGAACGGGCTACCCAGGGAAGTGGTGGATTCACTGTCTGTGGAAGTGTTCAAAAATATAGAGGTGGTGTTTAGGGACATGGTTTAGTGGTGGACCTGACTGTGTTACATTAGTGGTTGGACTTGATGATCTTAGAGGTCTTTTCTAACCTTAATGATCCTATGATTCCATTTCATATGCATACCTATATATATATATATATACACGTATACATAAATCATTGTGGCTATGTTGAACTTAAGCTAAGGAAAATGGGATTGCCTTTTATTCTGTGGGAGGATGGACTTCTGAGAATCCATAAACTTGCCCGTTCAGGTGCAACTATTGCTCTCTGAGTTGTCCTAGGACGTCCTGGTCTCCCTGTTCCTCTGCAGAAAGGTGAAGATCTCCTATAGCTTGTGTGTCATTGGATGTATAAGGTACTTAAGAGTATCTCAAAAATCTTTGGGTTAGGTGAGGGTCAACCTCTTTTCCCAGGCAACTGGAGACAGAACAAGACAAAATGGCCTCAAGCTGCACCAGGGGAGGTTCAGGTTGGACATCAGGAAGAATTCCTTCATGGAAAGGATTTTTAAGCACTGGAAGGGGCTGCCCAGGGAGGTGGTGGAGTCCCCATCCCTGGAGGTGTTCAAGAAAAGACAATGTGGCACTCAGTGCTCTGGACTGGGGGACAAGGTGGGGATCGGTCACGAGTTGGACTCAATTTTGGAGGCTTTTCCCAACTTTAATGACCCTGCGATTCTGTGAAGTGAATGGTTCCCATTCTGGGAGAAGCCCAGGCTTCACTAAGAGCACTCAGAGTATCACTTGGTCTCTCTGTGCCCTTGTCTCCATGAGCCAAGAAGGAGCCTCAGACACGAACCAACCCCTGACCCTTCCCTGCACAGGCACCTTGCAGTGAGCCTGCAGCAGTTGTGCTGTTCTGTGAGCAGGGAGCTCAGCAAATGTCCTCCAACCTTGCAGCTGGAGAGTCAGCAGCCTTCCAGGGGGGGATTTCACAGTGCTTTGGATGAGTTTCCTCTGGTTTAATGTCGTTATCTGCATCTGAACGTCATCCAGGGATTCCAGTCACTGGATGGTTTTTACAAGGTCACAGTGTGATGGAACAAGGAGGAATGGCTTTAAACTGATAGAAGGCGGGTTTAGATTAGATACTAGAAAGAAATTGTTCCCTGTGAGGGTGGTGAGGCCCTGGCACAGGTTACCCAGAGAAGCTGTGGCTGCCCCATCCCTGGAATTGTCCAAGGCGAGGTTGGACAGGACTTGGAGCAACCTGGGATGGTGGAAGGTGGCCCTGCCCATGGCAGGGGGTTGAAACAAGTTGATTTTTAAGGTCCCTTCCAACCCAAACCGTTGTATGATTCCATGATTCTCTGGTTTGGTTAGTGATTGATCTGAAAGTAAATTACCCACTTACAGAGATCAGATGAACAGCACTATGGAAATCCCTATTTCTGCTCAGTGTGGTGAAGCACAGGGTGACTTTCTTTGTTGGTGAAAGTGCATTCAGCATCTTAATTCCTACTGTTTCTAAAGCAGGGGTGTCTCTACAGGATAGGTGCCAAGAACTCCATTAATGCCAACAATAATCTGGCCAGTACAGGGAACAGAGGGTGTGTGTAGGTACCTGACCAGCTCTTTAGGTGTCGTGTGCTCTGCTGATGAATTTTGTGCTGAGTGTAGTAGAAATGCAGGTACTGAGCTCACAGATGGGCACCTCCACCAGAAACACTGAGGGCTCCATTCAAGTTCCTAACCATGAGCATCTGGTACTATTTGAGATGCACTGGAGGATCCAGAAAGATTCCTCAGCTGGTGGTAAGATTACCTGTATTTAGGAAACCAGTTTCCAACCTGGAATGGCATTTGTATCGACTGGTTTTGGAGTTCTCCATAGGTAAACCTATCTCTGAGCTGTTTTTACAGTCAGAGATGAGAAGAGGACTTCTGAGAGGTGCAGTTCAGATAGTTTTTAGACTTTGAGTTCAGAATGAGTTGGATAACATCGATAAACCATATATTTTTCTCCATTTACAGTGGAATGATTGGGGAGTGGCTATGACAGATGGGAACATCTTCCAATCTGGATGAATCCCAGCTCTGGAGAGCAAAAGTGCTCCATCTCCTCCTGTAAACAGAGCAACTGATGCCCTTCCCAAAGCAGAGAGAGCAGCTTTGATTTTCTCTGAGCCATCCACTTTGCACAGCCACACACGAAAGTGGGAAGCAGGGATGGTCTGACATAAAGGCAGGGGAAGATTGCCTCTCGTTTTATGGGATTTGTTGCAAAATTAATGCCATCAAAGTTTGTGGAGCAGTTCTTCCTTTGTAGCAGTCAGTACCACTGAGTAGCTTTCAAGGAACTCAATCATCTGGTTAATGTTTGTGTCGTCCTCTTTGATCCCTTTGCAGGAACATGAAAGCTTCTATCAAGCTGTGAGCAAGAGAAAACCTTTTTGTGTATTTATAGCAGGAAAAGGGTGAAATACTGGAAAGCAAAGAGTTAATGTCATTTTCCTGCCTAGCAGAAAATATGCTCTCCAAATGACTAATATCCCATCTCATGGAAAATAAAGGATAAAATATCTCGTGGCATTTAGGAACCTTAAAATGCCTATCGTAGTCCTGTTGTCATTTGACACTGAATTTTTATGGCATTCACGGCTTCAGAAAATTCTCATTATTTCATGACATTCGTCACTACCATGTGAAGAAGATGGATGAGAATATTTTGGGCACCTTCCATTAATAAAGTGCATTACTTGCTGTCCCTTGACCAGAGCGTCCCAGCTTTCTTTTAACACATGGAAGATGACATTTGTAATGGGGATTTATTTCTCACAGTTTCTCCAGAAGCAAATTGTCCATCGTGCACACGTGGAACAGCATAAATTAGCACTGACAGTTTTTAAACTTCAATTGTAAGATTAATCGACTTAAGGAGGTGGGGGTGGGCATAACCAGCCTCTGAAATCCCACTCACTGAGGTGAGATGCTTCTGAGTTTTGGGCTTGCCAAACTCCTTTTTTAACTCTAGGGCTTTGAATTTATTTCCACTCTCCTTTCCCGTCCCTCATGGACACTTTTTGTTCTATATTGCTTTTGAAACTGGAACAAAAACTGAATAAAACGAGGAGAGGGATGAGCAGATAGCAACAGATAATGAGAAGACATCACCACTACTGTAAAAAACTCAAAAATGAGCCAAACCCACTGTTTATTTGCTACAATGCTCATTTAAAAGGAAACAAGCAGTTGAGGGCATTTTTTATGGGGGTTTGTTCACTGAGAGCCCTCAACCTGCTCAGGTCCTCTGCTGTCCAAATGTGCCTTCGTACAAAAAATCAGAATTACCTGGAGAAAAGGAGGCTCAGGGGAGGCCTAATCACTCTCTACAACTCCCTCAAAGGAGGCTGTAGCCAGGTGGAGGTCGGTCTCTTCTCACGAGTAACAGGTGACAGGACAAGAGGAAACGGCCTCAAGTTGTGCCAGGGGAGGTTTAGGTTGGATACTGGGGAAAATTTCTTCACTGAAAGGGTGGTCAGACACTGGACCAGACCTCCCAGGGAAGTGGTGGCCTCACCATCCCTGGAAGTGTTCAAAAACCGTGTAGATGTGGTGCTTGGGGACATGGTTTGCTGGTGGGGTTGGCAGTGCTGGGTTAATGGTTGGACTCAATGGCCTTAAAGATCTTTTTCCAACCTAAAGAATTCTATGATTCTTTTATTCCATAATGTATTTGCAATTGAGGTGCCTCAGTGCATGTGCCCCACCCCTCTGAAGGGGCTGGTGTTGAGAAGGCTTTTTGATCAGCAGCTGAACCTCTCCACCACCCTCCAGAGCACCCCAAGGATACCCCTGCACACCGTGGAGAGCCCTGAGGTTCAAAGCCCACTGTTATCCAGGGCTTGTGGAGTTGCTGTACCTCCCCCTACCCAGAAATGTGCATCTTTTTTTCTTGTGAATGTTTCCTGGAACACTGTGATTGCAGTGTCAAAAGATCTAATGGGAAATTTGTCCCAAAGTTTGACAGCTCTGCTTTTAGTATGAGAAGACAAACAGTTTACGAAAGGTGCCTAATTAAAGGGAACATGTGACGTTAGGAAGGGAGGAATTACCTGTATTAATTAAGGATCAAGGTTTTCACAATTAGAAAGTGCAGGAAGGGGAAAGGGAGATAAGGAAAAAAGGGAGTATTGCCCCAAAAACGGGGTGCAGGATATTTCAGGGCACTGAAAATGTGGCTTCAGTGACTGTAGGCCAAGTGATCTGAAAAACAGCAAATGAAGAAAATGAAGGCTGTGCCTGTTGTGTGATGTGCTCACACCATGCCATGGGTCCTGCTATGCCATTAAATCATGAAATATAAAAATATGAAATAATGTAAAACACTAACCAGAAATTTTATTGAAAGAATGACCTTGTGAGATCATGGCTGAGGCAGAGAAATCAGGTGTGGAAAATATCTTGTCATGATTACCCCACAAGTTTTTTCCAGATCTAACCTCTTCAGCATCTAGTTTAATGTAAGCTGTAGCTGTCTGCAAGTCTCAAGTGCTTCCCAAGAACAGTGGGACGGATCAATAACAAAAATGGAACTATTGATGTGCCAGTGGGCTCAGCAGCACCTCCAGGAGAGTAAATGATAAGAAATACTGTTGCTTTAATAGCTTCTGCTTGAAAAAATCAGTTTGTGACCATGGAACATGATGAGGGAGAAGCAGGACATTGCTGATCAGAGCCGACCTTCCCCTCTGCTTTAGAGGCTGTTACAGAAAAGGGCAAGGGGAGCAGGAGGGGGTAAAAGCAAACACTCTTGAGCAATGATTGACCTTATATCTCTTTGTATGAATTCAGGCTCCCATTAAAAGCCAGTAAGAGGTTTTCTTCCACAGAGATGAAAGAGCTAAAACAGCACCTCTAACACAAACTTTCAGACGTGTCTCTGAGTCTGAAGTGTGTGTTTGAAACAGATGAGAGGCAAAAAAGAAATTAAGACAGACATACGCAACAGCCCTCTGCATTTATTCAGTCCAGTGTTTAACTCCTACCCAGATCAAACACCTTTGATAAAGAAAATGTTCTGGTTTTATCTTTGTTCCACTAACTCCTCCCTTCTCTCCTTCTATGTCATGAATAAACCATGTCATTCTTCCACCAGGCCCTTTACTGGTCGGTATAACCCAATCTGCAAAGTCATTTTGGTTCATGCCTCTTCCACATCATTCCCAAAGGTATTTATAAACCAGGGAATTGAATAAGAAGTTTTGCATGTGTTTGTTCCTGTTCCAGAAATTCTATCCCAGTTAATAACTGGTGTGTGTAGTGTTTTGGTGTAGAACAGCATCTCTCCATTTTCCCCAAGTGATTGGAAGAAATATTCACTGTGGAACAAAGATCCTTTGGATGAGGATATGAGGGTCTTGGAGGCAGAGGAAGAACCCTCTGGGCTGTTTGTGTGGGCAGTGGAGGGAAGAAGGTCAAGGCCAGGAGACCCCATGGAAGGTGCAGCTGATCAGGTCCATCAGGTGGGAGATTCATGTCCAAAGGAGAACAGGGCCACTGTCATTGGAATAAAACATGAAAAAGGGTAGGGACAGACACTGAACAAAACTAGATTAATGCTTATCCATCTGTAAAAATGCAGATTGAAAGGGTCTGAGTCTGAGGTAAATACAGATGTTGTGGATGTTGTGGAGAAAGTAGATAGGGAATGATTGTTTTATGGTCTAATGGAGAAGGGGTACTGAACAAAATTGTCCACAAGAAGGGCAAAAATAAACATATGGAGGATGTTTTCACACAACATATAAAGAAGTTACATGGCTGATAGACCTGGAAGGTACAGGTGAAAGCCACAAGTACAAAGAGATATCAAAATTATTAGAAACAGGTAAGAAAAATTCAGAGTATAGGTAGAAGATAAAGGCAGTGGTGAAGTGTGTGGGACAGCAGCTCATCTGCAACCTCCATTGGAGGGAGATGAGAAGATATTCCCACTCTCACAGGGATATGCAAGACACAAAGCCATAAAGCCATTTAGCTGCTTATCCTGCTCTGCTTCCTAGGAAGATTCAACAGTTCTTCATCCAGTTTTGGGGGAAAAAAAAATTAAGAAAAGAGAAGAGAGTTCTCCTTGTCTCCTGATCAGTGTCACTATTGTCAATTCATTGCTATTTGTCATTCCAACCAAAAAAAAGATAAGAGTGGTGTGGGATAAGAAGAGAAGAAGAGAATTCTTCTTTTCTCAGAGAACATTTAAAACAATTAGTAAAAGCTGAATATCCAAAAACTGAATTAAAAGCAGGAGTGCTTTTAATTTCCATCATGCGTTTACAGCTGTTGGCTTTTTGTTTTGTTTTGGTTTCTTTTGTTCTGGTATTTTTTGGGGTTTTTTGGGGGGTTTTTTTTGTTTTGTTTTTTTTTTTGGGGGGGGGGGTTGTTTGCTTGTTTGTTTTTCACTGGTTTTTTGAAATTCTAAAAGAAAACATGAGGGATTCTAAGCAAAACTTATCTCAAAATTTAGAATCAGAGAACCATCATGGAACAGTTTGGATTTGGAAGGGACTTTACACATCATCTACTTCCAGCTGCTATGGGCGGGGAACCTTCCAGTTTGTTGTTATATAGGAGGAATTTCCTTCCATCTGTCTTTACTACCCAGGACAGAGAGTTCCTGAACCCCCCTACAACAGATAAAAAGCTGCTTAGGATGGGTTTGAACCATGTGCCAGGTTTGGTACAACCACACAAGCTGATCACTCACGTGGAAACATTCAGATAGTTGCTTCCAACCATCAATTCCCTTCCTGGAATAGGCATGCCAGCAAACTGTGCAGATTAGGAAATTAAAAAGGGCTTTTTGAACTCCTGAGAAGTGTTTGCTTAAACCCGGAGCAGCTGCTGGGCCAGATGGCAAAGTCCTGCCCTACAGCAGACGTGGTACTAGAAAGGTGCAGAAGTGTGTGCAGGAAGTGCAATCTCTGCTCCTGCTTCGTGTCCAAGGTCGTTCACCTCCAGGGCACACTGCAAGCAGGTTTTCCAGAAATACAGGCCAAGAGCTCATCCCAAACCACATGGCAGTCACAACTTCCTCATGAGGGGAAGGGGGACAGGCCCTGAGCTCTGCTCTGTGGGGACCAGTGACAGGACTCGAGGGAATGGCCTGAAGTTGTGTCAGGGAAGGTTTAGGTTGGATATTAGGAAATGTTTCTCCACCCAGAAGGTGGATGGTTGGGCACTGACCAGGCTGCCCAGGGCAGTGGTCACAACACCAAGGCTGACAGAGCTCAAGGAGTGTTTGGACAAGGCTCTCAGACACATGGTGGCATTGTTGGGGTGTGCTGTGCAGGGTCAGGAGTTGGACTTTGATGATCCCTGTGGGCCCCTTCCAACTCAGGGTATTCTGTGAATCTGATGTAGTGCCTGAGGAAGAGCTGTGTTTTATTATACACACATATAAGGCAGGGGGTTGGCACCGAATGATCTTACAGTCCCTTCCAACCCAACCCATTTTATGATTGTTTGTTTAATATCATAGAATCATAGAATGGTTTGAGTCGGGAGGGACCTTTAAATGTCATCTAATCCAACATCCTCACAATGAGCAGGGACATCTTCAACTAGATCAGGTTGTTCAGGGTCACATCCAACCTGATGACCTTGAATGTTTTCAGGGATGGGGCATCCACAGCTTCTCTGGGCAGCCTGTGCCAGTGTTTTACTGTGCTCACTGTGACAAAAACCAAACCATACAGCAGTTTACACTGGCTTCGGTGGTCCATCCTCCCTGGGTAGTGTTTAGGGTGCTGCAGAGTGGCTGGTGTTGAATTGAGAGACACCTTACCCTTCTCTCTGGGGCTCAGCCTGAAGCCACTAAAATGTTTGCACTGCTGTGGTCACTACATCTGCAAAGAGCAGAGCTCATGGCTTGGGATGGACCAAGAAATGTGGGGAGTTAATTAAACAATTCTGGCCTGTGATGCTTCTCATGAGCCTTTAAGGCCCCGCTGCAATAAAACCTCCTGAAAACTGGTTATTCAGGCCTGTGACTTCACCCCTTGCCTTTCAATAGTGTTTTATGTATTAGCTGTCATTAACACCCATATAAATGAGCCAAAGGTCATCTTGCTTCTTATTTATGCTTTAATTCCCTTCAGTGGCTTTTATGCCACAGCATATTTTTGGAATCTGCTTAGTTTCCCATCCTGGTTCTCCTCACTATAGTCTCTTCAGCTTGTATAAGGATTACTAACTTTTTTTTTCCCCTTTCCTTTCTGCATGGTTACTTTGCTCCCTTTGTTCATCCATCCCCTCCCACCTGGCAGGGAGCCTTATGGAAAGGTCATCACCTTGTTCCCTTTCCAAACTCATCTTTAAACTCCTTTGTCCTCATACCTGCAAAGAGAAATGACAGCAGTGAAAGAGCTGAGGTGCTGAGGTCCCTCCACTCGTCTCCCTGTGGTGCTCAGGACTCACACAAATCCAGTTATTGCACTTTAGCAATCACTGTGCCTCTGCTGAGCCTGGATATCTCCCACCTTCCATAAAGAAGTGATTTCACTTAATTTACACTGCAATTAAACCAATTTAGGCCAGTTGCCTTCCCTCCTCTTTACATTTTCCAACCATGGCTAAACTAAAACACATCTCCATTTCCATAATGAAACACTTTTTTACTGTGAGGGTGACCAAGCACAGGAACAGGTTACCCAGAGATGTGGTGCAGTCTCCATCCTTGAAGGACTCCAAAAATATCCAAAAGGCATCTGGTCATGCTTCCATTCAACCAGATTTAGGTGACCCTGCTTGAGCAGGGGGTTTGGACCAGGTGACCTCTGAAGGACTCTTCCAAACTGTGATTGTGGGAAAGCAGGAAACTGAGTTCTTGTAAGACATTACAAGGTTATTGTTACCATAAATGAGACCGAGTTGTGGCTTTTTCAAGTGAAACTTTCTGGGTTTTATTTTTTAAATGGAAAACCTCATCTTGTTGCTTTTAGGAGCAGATGCACCAGTCTGACAGTTGGTAACATTTCTGATCAAAATGAAATGCAAACCCCACAAAAAAGCAGATTGTTTCATGGTTGTTAACTATTGCCAGCAGACTATCCCAGGGATTTGAACCTTCTTTTTCCACAACCTAGAGAAGAGTCTGGAACACAAGCCTACTGGCAGTGGGATGCTTTCCATCCTCAGTGAATCTTCTCCACTCTGCATTGCTAATTACATATAACTGAGTTATAAACCCCAGTCTCCTTTCTCATTAATTCTTCAGGAATACAGTTTAAAAAGTTTTAGCTCCAGTCTGAAAGGAAATGAGAATTTTTGGGAAATCTAGTGAACTTCCAAAGGCTGGAGATACCATTTTCAAGCCTGGAAGCACTGTCTGTTCTGATGCTGCCACTTGGGTTTTCAGTGTACTTCGTTGGTGCATCATTCTAGGGAAAACTTGTGCTACAAAAATAGCGAGAAACAGTTCTGTAAAATGGCACACACAGCTTCTGGTGCTTTGAAAAATTTGCCTTTCCATTGACAAATGATCAGACTTTGTTAGCAAAGTCTAGTGGGTAAAGTGAGAGCAAGGGAGACCACAAGAACTGGCTGGATTTTCACTGGGGGTCTGTGGCAGAGCTTTAAATTGACCTCAAAACATAAAAATCTCAGTTTAATACTGGTCTGAATTCACTGTAAACCTCAGAGTAAGAACTAATCTTCTGAGACACTCTTCCAAATTTTATGGGTTTTTTCAATATAGAAACTAATCTGGTAAACAGTAGTAATTAGAAATGTTGTTTGGTCTGAGGGGAGACACCAGCCATCACTTGAGCCAAAACTGTGGTGAGGTAAAATATTTTCTAACCTTGTACTTTTTACACCTCTCAGACATCAGTGAACAAAGATTTCTTGTATCCCACCATGTGGGTGAAGTTGCACATCTAAAAGTGACATGAGCAGCAAAGGGTGGTAGAAAAACTTCTGTGAGAAGTGAGTTTCTCTAAAATCAAAGTAATTGTTATTATTATTATTATTTTTTAATCCCAGTGATGCTGTGTCATTGCGCTTCCCTCTACCTGAGTTCCCACATCTCTTAAAGTATTAAGACAATTTGAGAGCAGCAAGAATTCTAAAATAATCAAACAATTGTGAGGAAGTGCAATCAAAAAGAAGAAACATGAGAAAATTAAGCTGAAAGAAGTACCCTTTAGTTCACTGAGGATAAGAAACAAGGAATCACAAAACCACAGTGAAGTTTAAAATCATGCCCAAACAGAAAGGAGAAGTTTTAAGAAGGAAACAGGAAGTAACGAAGTTCAGATAATGGGATCCATTGTAATGAAGAAGAAATAACAGAAATTACATAACACCTCAAAAAAAAAAAAAAAGGTACTGAACAGTCTGAAATGTTCTTGATTTTGTTTGCCCAAGATCTCTTACGATCCCAGTGTGAAGCCTGGTCAAAGGAACTGCAAACAGGGACAGTGCAGGAAAAGCCTGAGGAGCAGCACCAAGGTTTGCTGGAGTTGCTTCTTCTGGGACAGCTGTGAAAATGAACCTTCAAGAGCTTTCATGGAGTTCAGATCTGCTCTAAAGGCAAATTACAGGGACGAGTTCAGTGTCAAAATCCACCTGTCACGAGGGTTCAACAAGTGAATGAAGCCAAGGGTCAGGCTGCTGCTGATTTCAGAGCGAAACGAGTCCCTGACTGGGAAGATGCTCAGATGACTCAATTGTCAGAAATTTCTGGAGGTGAAACTCGAATATTTCCATGACTCACAGCTGCAGAATTGATTTGCTCCTGTTTGCAGAGGTTTTCTCGCTCTGGTGTGCAAAGAACCCCATTGTTCTAAACGTTTGCAAAGCTCTTGAGTTTCACCAATGCCATTTTTCATCTAAGAAACCAGTTTTGACTGCTGTTTATTCATTCTGGTTTATTGTACCAGCTTTCCAGTCAAGGGTGACAGTTTTGTGTGATGAATGGCACCAAAGGAATGCCACAATGACAGGATTCCTGTGAGGTGGGCAGGGTAGGGATGGGTGGTCAGAGAAGGTGCTGGGGGAATTTGCAATGTATTGTTGAATGTGTTTCTGCTTTCTTATTTCTGTGTGGCCAACATGTATCTTGGCCTTTTAGGCTTCTCAGGGTAAAGCTTATCCTGATTGCTGGTCCCTCCTCCTTTTGCTGGATTAAGCCAATTTGGGTTTGAGGTGCAGCTGGGACAGGGAGCAGAGGTGTTTTCCGAAGTGAGAAGTGCTTTGTTCTTACAGTCCTGGATGGATCAGGAAGCCCAGAGTACCAAAGAGCCACGTGAACTTCAGTTTTGCCAGTTTTGCCCGAAGGAAGGAGATGTCCTTGTGTTAATTAAGGCTCTTTTTAGCTGGTTGGAGGCCCAGGGCAATCAGTTTGCTTAAGAGTCCAGGAAATCTCCCTGTCCTTGAGTACACACATGTTAAAACAGGCAATACAGGTTGTCAGGATGTGTTTTCTCTCCCTTCGCAGCCAAATTTTGAAGTGTTTGGTTCTCAGACAAAGAGTGCAGTAGAATTCCCAGGAATCACATTTGACCAGGCAAGGTTTGGGTTTGAAGGACCACATTTAGTTCCCAGGCCTCCAACCTTACCTGCACCATGTGAAGTGAGCACTTCATCTGCCCCTGTCTCAGCTTCTCACAAGCACAAATAATTCGCTGATCTGTTTGGATAAAATTTTTCCACAAAAGAAGGAAGGAACAAGAAGGAACAAGGCAATGTGACAACAACCTTCTCAAACAATACTGGTGCAGTGCCAACAACCAAAGGTCTGGGTGCAACTGGCATTATGTGCCATTAGAAGAGAAGTTTTGTGGGCAACTCGGTGTTAAAATGTACTTTGTTTTTCAGGTCTGCACTTTACCACCCAGTGGGTCCCTCCGGTTTATATGTTCTATGTAATATGAAAACTTAATAACAGAGAATAAGCACGAGAATTTTACTCTAAGTGTTACAAGAATTGTGCTCTGGCATTTGTGTCACGACAGGCAGACATTTGTTTGGTGGAAGGGTGAAAGTTTGTTTTTAAATTGTGGTTTTCTCTTTCCCAACAGGGAATGTGACCAGGAATTGTACAAGCCAGGGCTGGTCGGATGTGTACCCTGCTCCCTACACCGTAGCTTGTGGATATGATTCCAACAGCACTCCAGGGGAAGAGGTTTGTAAGCCTGGATGGGTAGACATCAACATTTAACAGGGATCCATATCAAATGGTCTCCCCATGCCCAGTTTTTTTCCATTTCCACTCTGATTCCCCAAGAGAGGAGAGCCCTCTGGAAGATCCCTGGAAGCAGAGTTCAAATGTTGGATCAAAGAAAAGATCTTCCCTTTGATTTTATAGAATCATGGAATCATGGAATGGTTTGAGTTGGAAGGGACCTTAAAGACCATCTCATTCCAACCCTCCTGCCTTGGGCAGGGAGACCTTCCACTAGACCAGGTTGCTCCAAGCCCTGTCCAGCCTGGCCTTGGACACTTCCAGGGATGGGACATCCACAATTTCCAGGGCAGTGACAGGAAATCAGCACCTGTGAAGATCAGGCCAATGTCTATGTGATGCCCAGGTGCTCCATTTTCCATGGTGAACTTTGAAACAAGCCCTCCACATTCATATTTGTCCTTAAGTCGATACAGTGATTCCAGTCTTTCTAGGGCAACATTAGGATCAAAAGGGATAAAAAGGATATAACTCACTTGCCATCAGTGCTGCCCTGCTGAACTCAACCAGCTGAATATCTAGAGCACTGTAAGGAACACACATTTCTGTGCAATATTCCTGAATTTTATAAGGAAATCCTCAAGCTCTCTGGATATTGTCTGTATATAAATTAGCGATTGCTGACTGAGGTATAAACAGCTTTATTGAGTAGTGTTATTACACAGGGAGGAGTTTGTTATTGGTTTGCTGCCTCCTGAGACAAGAAGGGTAAAGTCTAAAGAGGGTGACAAGTGTCAGAAGCAAAATTCACCTCACCTAACTCAAAGTTCAGCATCTAATCTAAACTAAACTAGTCCCCTATAACTGTCACACAGTCAACAAGAGAAAGCTTATGCTGGAAAAGAATCACATTTCACAGCAATCAGATATTGTAGTGTTTATATTTTTATATAATATGTTTATATTTTTATATAATATGTTTATATCTTTATATAATATGTTTATATTAAACCTCCTCCCATGTTTGTGGGTTTTGGGTTTTTTTCTGTTTTATGACATATCAGTGTTTGCGAATGTTGGTCATAGGAATCTCAATAATGAATTAATATATGTTTCCAGTACCTAAAGGGGGCTTACAAGAAGACTAGAGAGGGGCTTTTCACAAGGGCATGGAGTGATAGGACAAGGGGGAATGGCCTGAAGATGAAGTAAGACAGGTTTAGATTACATATTAGGAAGAAATTCTACCCTGTGGGCGTGGTGCAGCACTGGAACAGGTGGCCCAGAGATATTGTGAACTGCCTATCCCTGGAAATGTTCAAGGCAGGGTTGGATGGGGCTCTGAGC
Organism: Corapipo altera; assembly: GCF_003945725.1. Classification (NCBI taxonomy): domain Eukaryota; kingdom Metazoa; phylum Chordata; class Aves; order Passeriformes; family Pipridae; genus Corapipo; species Corapipo altera. The sequence goes on from NW_020884937.1 coordinate 2,335,316, forward strand.
AACCTGGGATAGTGGAAGGTGTCCCTGCTCATGGAAGAGAGTTGGAACAAGGTGATCCTTAAGGTCCCTTCCAACTCAACCCATTCTATAATTCCATATGTGGTGAGAGGTCTCTGCGTGTGGTCACACATTCCCAAGGCACTCAAGAAAGGATCTGAACAGAACTGAGGCAGCTTTAGGAGTGGAATAACATAGAAAATAGCCAAGGGAAAGTTGCACAAAGAATTCCAGGGCTCTTCTGCAGAAAGTCTTAGTCTGCCTTCAAGGTCAGCCACCACTTCACATCCTCAAGTGTCCCATCCCTCAGATCGAGCTGTGTGGCACCAGCTCAGCGCTGCAAAAGCTGGTCTGCTCTGGGAAGGACTTCCCTCCAGAGCCCTGGTTTGTGTTAGAGCTGCAGAGGGGATTTGGGAATTCCTGGGACGTGCTTTGGCGACCCGATGCACTGCGGCACTGCCAGAGTGTCACGTTACCAGGAGAACACGGATTGTGTTCTTTTAATTCTTTCTTAATTATTTTCTCCTGGTTTCTGCACTTTTGTTATGCTGTTTAATTCGTGTGAAAGGTGGCTGAGGGGGGTGAACATGCAGTACTAGCCTGGGAGGAAGAATAGTTTTTTGGTGGTGGTGTATTGGCTGTCAGTTTGGGGAGGAAAAAGTAAAGGGAATAGAAAAAAAGAATAACAGGTTGTGTAGGAAAATGTTTCCCATTGTAAACCAAGATACCAAGGGACAAATGTTGAGGTTACTGAACAGAAACCAAGGAAGATGATTCTTAATTAATCTCAGTGTAACACCTACCTGAAATAATTGTTATTATCACATTCCTGGGAAATTAAGCAGAAGCTTTCAGAAGTCAGAGAGACAATGATGAAATTGCTTAATTTCATTCTGTAAATTGGTCTAGGTCTTCAGCTAGAATCCAGGCATCCTGCCATGCATTGCCTTCACTTACCTAAATCCCTCTTTTTTTCTACTAAGAATATTTTAGTCATCTGAACCCTGAGTGAAACTCCAATTCCATTGATGATCTTGGGTCGAATCCTCTCGTTTGATATCTGTAAAGTAGGAACTGATTGTCATTAGCAAGTGCAAATGAAGAGTGAGAAGTCATCACGTGCTGTTTCCAAAACAGAGATGACCCCTTGTGCTACATTACAGCTGAATTCAGAACCATCCCTCTCTACACAAGAAGGATTGGTCACCATGAAATATAAAGGCAGGGAATTGCTTGTTGAATAACACCAAGAACTTTCCTGCTCCTGGGAATAACTCTAAGAGGCAAAAGACCTATATCTATATTCACACTGGAGAGTTTCCATCCACCACCCCACTGCTGACATCTCCTTTAAAACCCCTTATTTCCTTTCCCCCATTTCTCTGCTCTCCTAAATACAGTGTGGGACAACCTCTTCCTCAAACACAGTCCCCTACCACAAGCTCCCTCCTTCTGCTGGCCAGGTCTTTCCTGGAACATTTCTGCTCTGGTGCCACCAAGAAGGAAACTAAATAATGAGAGAAAGATGAAACCAAGAGGAAGGAGGTTGACTGCTTTTACTGGAAAAGTCTCAGCTGCCTTTGAGATCCCAAACACCAATAAGGCTGGAAAGAAGACTTAATTTAGGTAGCTTTGAGTGTCTTGTTTTAACCCCCCTCCAAGCTGGCTTGTGCAAATACTAAAGGATTGCTACTCATCTCAGCCCCACTGGTTCTCTAAAGCACCAAGTGTTTGTCAAGGCCTGTGAAAATAACATATAAAAGTGTCAGCTCTCAGTGTTATTGAAGAACGTTTCTCCAAACAAGGTTGGGTTTAGATTTTCTGTCTAAACTGCTCTTTGTGGTTTTGGTTGTTTGGGTTTTTTATTGAAAAGAAGGACAAGGAAGGCAGAGAAGGGTCAGTCAAGGGCTGGAAAAAAATTCCATTTTCCACAAACTGAGTTAGATTCTCATAAAAACTTAGATTTTTCATTGATAAAATAAATGTCTAAATACTTTTCTCTTTTGTCCTTTATTTAAGCTGAAAATCAGAACGTATTGATTTAGAGTGTTGCTAGAAAGCCTTGGAGAGCTGGAGTTTTGCTGCCTTACTTCCCCATTTTGTTTAGAACGGGATTCCCTGCTGGATTTCTGAATTAACAAACTCAACATATATTTCTGAATTAACATATGTGTGATTTCAGTGAGAATGTTTTAAGTTACTTGCCTAAACACGACGTGCAACTTCCACAAAAACAAACCAATTTCCCAAGCAGTTCTGCCCTCAAACTTCCTTAATAAGCCTGAAGCTCCTCATCCTCCCCACGTCGGCGGTGATGTGTCAGTGTGCTCTTTAGCTGAACATTAGTCATTCCTGTTCCACGAGGTTCTAACCATGTAGCTGTCTCTGCAAGTGTCAAACCAGGTTCCTTCCAGCAGGAACATTTCCCTGGTGTAACTCCAGCCTGGTTTTGGAGTGATCCAAGCTCTGCTGCAACCAGACGTGTTCTTATTCACACCGGTGGTATTTGAGTCGTGTGCTCTGCTGGATGTGAAGGAGTTGTTTTAAGAGGATGGAGAAGGATGATTTCCTTGTCTCACCAATCAGTGGTGCTGTATTTAGGAATGTATTTTAGCAGCTCATTGAAAGACCTGTTTTGCCTCTTTCCTCTCCCCCCAGCAAACAGCGTTCTATGGCACGGTCAAGACCGGCTACACCATCGGACACACCTTGTCCCTCATTGCCCTCACAGCTGCTATGATCATCCTGTGTCTCTTCAGGTAAGAGCATGAGCAAACAAGGCACTCAAAAGGACATAGAAGCTGTTAAAGTTACAGACTTTGTAGGCTGTGAGTGTTACAGATAAATGCCAAAAACTTCTGTCACATCTGAGTTGGATAGCAGAGGAAAGTTCTCCTGTCCTTTGATACCTGTTTTTTAGAATGTGATTTGTGGCCTTTGTGTGACATTTATAACCCAAATCCAATTTATTTAGGTGGATTCATCTCACTAAAGGTAGATTGTTACATGATGGATCCCTGTATTAGAGGTCATTATTCCATAAACCTGTTATAGTCCACAGTCCCAGGCAGATATATGGATACTACGGAATTTCTACTCAGAGTAGGTATTCAAAATGGTACAGATTAATCACACTCCAAAACTACCCAGAATCACCAAATCCTAGAATGGTTTGGGTTGGAAAGGACCTTAAAGATCATCTCATTCCAACCCCCTTCCACTAGCCCAGGTTGCTCCAAACCCTGTCCAACCTTGGACACTTCCAGGGATGGGGCAGCCACAGCTTCTCTGGGCAACCTGTTCCCTCCCAAAGCCTATTTCAGAAACACTTCCTGCTGTAGTTTTATGGCAAGACAGAAACAACCAGAGCCATTTTAGTCATGCTGGTGGCTCTGGGATGTGCACAAGGGTAGCAGATACAACACAGGACCTTCAGGAGACCCAGGCCCTTATGGACTGATGGGCAGATACTCTGCAGCTTATCAAGTGGCATTAGAAGCCCAGACTGCAGCAAATTAATTTATCCTCAGTCTCTTGTTTATAAATGAATCAGGCATCTAAATTTGGGTGCCTCCAATGAAGAAGTCTGTGTATAAGTTATCTCCTACTATAAAGTTGTTTTTGTAAAGGGAGAACAGCAAAATTCAGTTCAGCAAAGATGTGGTTCCCCCTCCTCCTGTAGGAAAGAGCTTATATTCTAGGATATAACTCTCACACTTAGACCAAGACTGACCTCACCTTTCAAGAACTTTGCTCTCCACTCGTGCATTCTCTCCTCTCACAAGGGAGGAGTGAATCAGACCCACATGCAGACTATCTCAACAAGATACAAGGTACCAGGCTGATGAAACTGTGGAGGTTCACGCTGTTCCTTTGTGGGAAGCAGAGTCATTTGACTTCCCTTCACCTGCAAGTAGATGGAGCTCAACTCAGTCACATTATCCTGCCATCACCCCAGATCAGGAGCACAACCTCTGCCATGGCACAGGGACTCATTAGGAGCTGCTAATTTGATTGTGCTCCTGAGCGAGGTCTGTTGTGGCTCTGGTGTCTGTACAAAGTACCCGTCTGCAAAGTATTGGGCTCTTCACGTTTCTGGTGTAAAGTCCCACTTGAAAAAAAAAAACCAAACCTACTTGATCAAAATTCATCTTCAAAATGTGTGTTTAACCAAATGCTGATTTTTCTCTGGAGAATATTCCCCCCTCTCATGCTAATAAGATTAATATATACAATAAATTAAAAGGAATGTAATTATTGTGCAGGATACAAGTGTACATTTATTGCCAATTTCGCAATTTGTGTTTTAAAATAATATTATATATAATTTCTTTTTTAACTGCTTTGCGCTTTTTTTCAGATATGCCTTTGATGAATAACTTTTACTTCCCATTCTTGAGATACTGTGATCTTAACAGAAGAAATACAATCCTCAGACACGGATTATTATTTTAATATGATTTTAAATATTTTTTCCTGATTTATCAAATTGACTACCAGAAGTGTCACCCAATCTATGCTTTAAACTAGATGAATTCTGGCGGTGTTCTCAGTATCATTAACAACCAGTATTTTTTAAGTAATAATATAGTTCATGTTGCTCCAGAAAGCCTGTAATATGTGCTAATTTTGGCAACAGAGGCTAAGAATTTATTTCCCTTCTTGAACAAACATTTCACTTTGGAAATAATGATTGCAGTACAAACATTCTGTAGAAAACAGCTCTTTATTGTGAGCACAGGCTGCTCAGTGGAAAACATTTCTTTTCCAGCGGAGAGCAGTGGGATGGACCTGTTTTCTGTCACTCTGTATTTGGTCCTGCTTTTCTGAGTAATGAAAAAGCAGCAGCACTGCTGCAGATCTGTGGATCACCACGTTTTGTGGATTTGAAAAGGCTTAAGTGGATTTGTGGTGATGTACATCAGAACAGAGCCTGTCTCAGGGTTTCTAATGTTTAATTGTAACTCCATGTCACATGCAAATAGGTAAATAACCCCTTTTGAGAAGCCTGGCTATTCAGAAACGTTTCATCTCTTCCCGACAGAAAACTACACTGCACTCGAAATTATATTCACATGCATCTCTTCATGTCCTTCATCATGAGAGCCATTGCAGTCTTCATCAAAGATGTCATCCTATTTGAAAGTGGAGAATCCGAGCACTGCTTTGTGAGTTCAGTAAGTAGCCTTGCACTTTGAAGTTTCCACCTTATTCTGTTGCCCCTCTTAAACAATGCACCAAAAATTACCTTGCAAGTGCACGAGAGACAGGACTTCGGGAAGGTTTCGGGGTGTTTTTTTTCTTATTTCAAAGAAAAAATATGATTGGTGCAGTTCAATTTATATGGAAGGGGAATAAATTGATTATCAGAATCAAAAATTTTATAGGCATCTTGTCCCCTTGTGAGGTTGGACTCGCTGATCTTAGTTAGAGGTATTTTCCAACCTTAACGATTCTGTGAGGTCAAACCCACACCTGAGGCTCTACAAGATTTTGGGGTTCCTGTCAACCTGGTGACCATGTCCCAGCCACATGCTAATTTTTTGGATATCCTGGTCCAAGGAGACTTGCAGTGCTGTGTTTAGAGATTCAATAACACCTTTCCCTCCAGAGTCAGACCCAGATTCTCATAACTAACTCCAGGTATCCTTGGGGTAAGTGCCTGTACATGAGTGTGTAAAGTGCAACCATAGTCAGTGAAGCTCTAATTAATATGTTCACTGGAGCCTGGAGAGCTGTTCACCTCATTTGGAATAAGGCACCTGGATTTGGATGGGCTCCCTGGGCTTCAGTGACCCCACTTCTGCAGGACTTTGGGCAGGAAATCCATGTGTAGACATCATCATCTATTTTTCACCTGGACCTGTCTCCCACGCTCTCTGTCTGCAGCTGTGAGATTTCCCTACTGGGACAATAAATGAGGGGAATAAAGGAGTTGGGATTTTATTTTTTTTTTTCACTTTCAGTGTTATCAGCTGGAGCAAACATTGAGGAGGGAGAAGGGCTGTTTATCTAAAGGCCATGTTGATGTAAGGGGACACCAGCCATGGGTAAATTTAAGCAGGAAATTGAAGTCACCAAAACAAAGAGATGTGATCACAAATCATTCAAAAAAAAAACCCCAAAAAAAGAAAAAAGAACCCTCCATAGCAAATTCATAACATTATATTATGCTTATAACATAACATTATGCTTGCTGGCAATAGCAGGAGACTGGGCACAGCAATCCAGTAAATCCCTTCTGGACCTGTTTTTTTTGTGTCACACAGCACCAAAAAAAGATTCTCTTCCATCCACCCAGTTTATTCCTTGCCTTCTGGCTTTTCTGTATCCTAAACCTGAGTCCTGTCCCTGCTGTTACAATGAACTTTCTGCTCCAGCATCTCTCAGCTGCAGCCTCCTTTCAGCTTTTCCTGAGACCTGTCTGCAGCAGGAAGTGTTCCCTTTGGAATGTCCCTCCGTGCTTTTCCCTCCCAGTGGCTCACTGGGATCTCTATTCTTGCAACTGGTTTTTCCTGGGAGAGTCCATGAATGGTTAGAATGACATGGAAACTGGAATAAAAAAAACCACTGATGCCAGTTGGCAGAGGAGACAAGAACCCAACAAACCACAGAATTTGAACTAACCCCTCACCCCTGGGGGGATTTGCACTGGGTTCTGACTGGGACATGACCACAGAGAGCTGTGTGAGAAGTGTTCCATCCAGAAACAGAAATACAGGAATTTTCCTGCAGAATCCACAGCTCCTGGAAGCCACTGTGCTTTCAGGTAGACCCATGGGGTGTGTTTATCCCCGTCAGAGAACTTTTATGTTTAACACCAGCTCAGGGTGAATGGCTGGATGATACACAAGGGTTATAAAATTGTGTGGAACAAATCTGTCTCTGCTGCACAACCCCTTGTGAAATCTGCACAGCCTGTCTTGAACCGACCCTATGGACAAACTTTTAAGTCATAGTGAAAAAAATACCTACATAAAACACAGTCAAAATGCCTTTCCCAGCATTTATCTGTTTGGAGAAATAATTACAACCCCCCATTCCTGTGGGTTTGGTTTGGTTGGCTTGGGGTGAGTTGTTTGTGCTTTGAAACTGCAGGATAAAGTTTGAGTTGGGAGACCTGGAGACTAAGTCATGAACCCAGGACTTTATACACAATTTCCTGAAGGTTTTGTGTGTAGTGGCTGGATGTGGCCTTGAGCTCATTCAGTCTGAGGAGTGATTTGAACAAACAGTTCAATTTTGTGAGTGCTGTCACCACTGTGCTGGTTTAAAACAGGGCAAACCCAAAGCAATAAAAGTGTTCTGTTGGAAGAGAAAGTACCACTCTTAGTTCCTCTAAGGGATAAAAAGATAAAGGCACCCCCCTCCCAGAACAGATTTAGGGATGTAAAATCCAAATAAATAGATGCCTCTCCCAGCGTTTCTGATGAAGGGACCAAATTCCTGAACTTGGTATTACCTGTAGCAGTAAGAAGATTTAAAATTATGTTTTATGCACCAGCCATACAAAAATATGTTAAGCTCTCCCACAAATATGTCCATGTTTAAATCAACTGGGAACTGCAATACATGAAGGTGTATATGCAATTGGAAAAAAAAACAAACACAAAAACAAAACAACAACTTTTTCATAGGTTTTACTGCATTTTTACTTCATTTTACCTTGTGTGGGAAACCTCAGGTATGGTGCTAACTCATTTTAAACTCAAATAGTTTTGGATTACCATTGAGTTCAACATGAACACCCTGAAAAATTAAGTTTGTTGGGCATTTCTATGGAGCCTGGGAATGTGGCTGTAAGCATTTCAGGGGCAACATAGCCAAAATATGTGTGATGAGGATCACTGAGTCCTCATGTGAGCCAGCACATGTTCTGGGTGATGTTTTCAGAGTGATGGGTGGCACCCGGAGCCTCCACGAATTCCTTGATCCTACTTTCTTGATAAATCCTCTCCTGGGGGAGAGAAAATTCCTGCTAGTTGGGTGAAAAAAATCATCCTGTTTTCACTGGGCAGAAACCCCGAGTTGGTAAGCAGGGCTTGTTTTCATGCCTAAATGTGGCAGGTTTAAATGGTCACTGAACCCAGGACCTGCTCAAGGTCTTTGTCCCACATCAAGGAAGCTCAGCATCGGTGGCTTTACGAACATCCCTCACCCTTTCTCCTCTTCCCAAGTGTCCAAATCTAACAGACTTGTTTCTAGGCACAGTGTGGATCACTTGGCTCAGGTAGAAGTATTTAGGCCAAAAGTCCACTGTGGGATTTTCCAGTGGGAAACAAAGCACTGCAGAGACCTTGAATTTTGTCAAGGGGTGGAACCAGCAGAGGGGTCTGGTGGCCACACACAGCACATTGTCCGAGGTGCCAACAGCCCTGAGTAGACCAAAACCACTTTTTCCCCTCTCTATCAAGCCTTCTGTGACAAAGTACATCTGTAATTATGTATAACTGAATCACCCTGTTGTCTTCAAAGGCTTAAAAATAGACCTGTGCTCAGCTGTGTTAGTCTGGGCTTTGAACACTTGGATGCCGAGACAATCAGGCTCAGAGGGCTCTGTGGAACCACCCACTTGGACTTCTTCAATAACTGTCCATTTTCATTCATTCAGATTATGTTCTGTCCCAATAACTGGTCATTCCTGATGGAAAACTCGCCCACTGTGGCTTTATTGCATCCAAAATTGCACATACTGTGGGAAAAATTGCGTTTTCCCACCTGGATTTGCCTTTACCTTTTGTGGGTTTTTTTTTCACTACCAGGCTCAAGAGGCCTCCTCAGAAGGTTTAGTTTTTCACACTTGTTTTCTTAGGTCTAGTGACTTTGTGTCTTGGCATTCCCACACTTTATCTTCCCCTTTCCTTGTCTCGCTGGGGAACACCCTGTGAAACACAGCAGCCAAAACAGCAAACCTGATGGAAGGATTGAACTGAACACTTCAGTTGTTGTTTCATTTGATTTTTTGTGGGTTTATGGATCGGGTTTTATATAGTTTCATTACTCTCCTATCTGGATACCATAATAATGATGAACTTCTTACATTTCCAGTCTTGCTGAACACAAAAAAAGCCAACAGTTTGCCATAAACAAAGATCCAATTCTACAGATTAAGCTCAGGCTCGAGTTTTGAACTCTGAAAATTTACTTCTGCTGAAGATTCAGCCACATAATTTATCTTTTTTGGTGTTGTATTCCAGTAAGACAAAAACTTCCAACAAAAAAAAATATTCTTTGCAAAGGAGGTTGGGACTTCAGCAACTGTGAACTTACACACATATCTCGTATTTTCAGAGTGAAAAATTGGGGGTTTCCACATGAACTTCCTCAGGCCAAACTGATAAGAGCTCCAGGCCCCTAAATGAACTTTATTTATGGAAGTTGAAGACTTTTCTTTTCCAATTGACCCCCATCTGAGGCTCATCAGATCCATCTGGGAGGACCATGATATTCAGGCTCGTGGAGAGATGGAAGAGTAGAAACCTTTTTTATGCAGTTGTGTAAAAGTGAAGCAAATATTAGAGACTTGGTCATTTTATTGAGTTATATCCTTCAGGAAAAGCTGTTCCCACCTGCACAGAGGAGGGATGAGCTCTTTAACAGCATCTGCTCAGCTTTGGGTGGCTTGGGGGGAAGAGCAGAGCTCTGAAGACAGTGTGATTCTTCTCTTTACTGTAATTAAGGTTGGGTCAGTCTCCAAAATGTGTAAATACATCAGCTGACCCTTTTTTCAGTAGCTCAGCCCATTCCTGCAGAATTGTACCCCTTTCACAGAGCTCGGTGGGTCCAGCCAGGCCCAAAGGTACTGCTGAGATCAGGAAGTGCCTTACAACATGAGGTCCACCTTGTTTTTGGGAGGGAAACATTTGGTTTTCATCACAAGGAGCAGCACAAGGAGAAAATGAAAAATCACTACTTATGGAAACTCTAAGTTTCCCACTGTGCTTTTCTACTCTTGTATGACCTGAAGACCCTCACCCTGTCCACAAATGCCTGTGAAATCCAACCAAATGGTGCCTATTGGCTTCAGGAAATAGGGATTACAGTGGACTTGTCACAACACAGACCTGACACACCCATCTCCTCAGTCTTTATTTTGACCATCAGATTAGATACAGAGATTTGCATCTTCCAGGCAACTTCTGTGGACTGTTATCCACGTATCTGGTGATCTCTTCATGTCTGCTGATCACTCCAAATCTACCGATCTCTCCCTATCTCCTGATCACTGCCGTAATCTCAAGGTTCACCGCAAAACAAGGGGGGAAGGAATAAAAAGGAAATAAAAGAAAAAAACCTTAGGGAATGCTCCTGTGTATAATACAGACAAGTAAAAAACAAGAGAAAGAAAGCTTGGGGAAGGAATGGAGACATCCTGAAAATAACCCAGGAGGGAAAGCAGGAAGTTAGACTATGGAAGAGCTCTGGAGGAGGAACTTTCTTTGCTCGAGTGACTCTATCACAGCAGTGCCCCAGTCACGGGCTGGTACCTTAAAGCGAAGCAGTAGTGACAATAATGAGAGAAAATGTGCAAAGTGTGAGGAAGGGCATAGTTAAAACTCTACTCACCCTCTCTCTTTACTTGCTGCCTTGTATTTGATTTGTCTTATCACTGAAGATGTGTTCTGAAGCGCCATTATTCTGTGACTGACGAGCACAAAACAGGCACAGTTCACCCTCTCACCAAGATAATTCTATTTTTACATCTCAGCTCCACTCTGAGTCACCTGGAGCACAGGCTAGACCAGCCAGAGCTAATCACCATCTCGGAAATACTCCCAAGACTGCCCCCAAAAATCAAATGAGTGTTCCTGAGAGACGAACTCGAAAGGCTGAGTCCCTCAAAGGCTGAGAGCTGCAGAACCCCTGTTAAAATGGGTAAAGAGAAATGCTTAAATAGCTTTGAGGGTCACAGTCAGGGGGCTTAAACTTGCTTCTAATGTGAGGAAAAGCAGACAGAAGAGCTTCCTACTGAATCTAACAGGATAGCACTGTATTTAAGGAAGCCTGTGTGGGAAGTGGGAAAGGCATAAAGGGCAGTCATGTGGACCATGTTTTTTGCTAGTGTGAACTGGTACAGCTCCATCTATTTTAATGCAGTTCTCAAAGCTTCTGCAGTGCAGGATCTGACCCCTGTAAATCCTCACCTTAACCCTGGAAGTGTCCAAGGCCAGGTTGGAGAGGGCTTGGAGCAACCTGGGATAGCGGAAGGTGTCCCTGCCCATGGCAGGGGATTGGAACTGGGTGAGCTTTAAGGTCCCTTCCAACCCAAACCATTCCAGAATTCTCTAAATGCCTTGGCATTTTCAGCTGGCACCGAGGAGGTGAAAGCACAGGTTAAAAACAGGTTTATCTCTTGGGACTTTGGGTTCCATATGGGTTGAGCTATTGCTGGAGAAATGATGCTCTAACCAGAGAAACAATAATTTATTCAGGTGCACTAGTTGGGAACTACTCAACTAGTCCAGCCTTGTTCCAAGTGGAAGTGAAGGCCCGGGAAAGAGATGGAGATTGATCCCAATGGCTTCTTCCAAATGTCTCCATTCTTCCACAGTCTTGATGGGAGCAGGCAAGACTCACCTTGTTGAAGCAGTGTGAGTGTGCCTGCGTGTGTCTGTACAGGAATGGCATTTCTGCTTTATGAAAGTGGAGACAAATCGCCCAGCTCAGACACAAATCCAGGTTATAATGGCTTCATAAATTGCCCAGTGACAGCTGACAGGGAGAAAGTATTCCAATGTGTGCTCTCAGACAACGATGGGTGCATGGAAATGTAATGGATTGTGACTGGAGGGAAGCAGGTTAAGATAAATGGAATATTAAGAGCTTTCTTGCATAATGTTTCTGGGGCACCACTGGTGCAGAGCAAGATGTTAACAGGGAAAAACGTGTGTTTGGGAGCTCTTACCCCTGTGCCTGAGATAGAGGGTCACTGTGAATCCACTTAAGTTGATCTATTTCTATTTTTAATAATATATTTTTAATACTTAGACTTGAGCCCACAAAGGGCTCAAGCTCCATCATCGAGCCATAAAATGATGATTCCCATGAAAGTCTTTTATTTGACCTGAGAGATGAGAAGTTGCTTTAGCTGAGAATTTTAACTTGACAAATCAGGCCCTCACAAACCAAGGTCTACGGGCCTCAATCATAAACCACTTTGTTTCTATCAAGTGGCATTTTAAGAATTTCTTTAATCACATTTCTTTATTCATTTATTCATTCATTTATTCATTTACATTGTTAAGTCCTTAACACCCAAAATTTCTGTGCATCCTCCAGGAAAATTTGAAGAGTCACTCGATAGTGCAGCAATTTATTATTTGAATATATTTGCTTGTCAAGCTCCATGATTGGGAGGGAAGGAAGGAGACAAAGGCACTCAACTGATTTAGGAGTTTTCTTGTTTGAATAGACCTCAATTCCCTTTCATGATAGAACATAAACTTTGTGGAGCTTTTTTTATTGCTAATCTGTTTGACTCTAGACTAGAGCTGCAATTAAACTGAGGGAAGAAATGAAAGTGATGGCTTTTTGCCAAGCACTCTGGTTTGTTTGTTTTTAATTTGCTTTTTTTCTGCTGTTACACAAAAGGTTAAGCGTGTTAAGCCTAAATTAGCCCTTTTTCTATTTCTTTTTCTCTTTATTTTTCATTTTCTTTTCATTTATCTTTTTTCTTTTTCTCTGCTTTTCTCTTCTTTTTCTCCTTTTCTTTTTCTTTCTCTTTTTCTTTTTCTTTTTCTTTTTCTTTTTCTTTTTCTTTTT
>NW_020884937.1:2348474-2380558 GCF_003945725.1 Corapipo altera
TTTTCTTTTCCCTTTCTCTTTCTTTTTATTTTTCTTTTTATCTTTTTATTTTTTTTTCTTTTTCTTCCTCTTTTTCTTTTCCTTCTCCTTTTTCTTTTTCTTCCTCTTTTTCTTTTTCTTTTTCTTGGTTCCAAGACAGATTTAGATCAAAGAAGTACAAAGAGGGACTTGAGTGATTGATACTCCCACCTGTCACAGCTGGACTGGGAATACACTGAGCCTCATTGCCCCAGTCATGGGAACCCCCAACATGAGACCTGACCTGTGCCACCCCATGTATAGAATCACTGAACAATTTGAGTTGGAAGGGACCTTTTGAAGGTCATCCAGTCCAACCCCCTGTCTGATCTCTCCTGGACACGGTTGTGACCCTGTGCAGACCCCGTGTTCCACCCTCACACCCATAAACCCTCCACTCCTGGGGTGTGGAAGGTTTGTGGCAGGGCACCAAGTCATGTTTAAATCATTTTAAACAACACTTCAGGCATCACATGCCGCCCTGGGCACTGCTGCAGCTCCTGGCACTGTTTATGGAGCTGGGAAGTGCCCTCAGCCCAGGCCTCAGTGCCCTCAGGGAACGCTCAGATTTACCTCAATCCCTCATCAAACTTGGAGGCCTCAAATTCCCCTTTAAGGTCCCTCAGTACTGTTCCCTGGGCTGCCACCCCTGCTGCAGGAGGAGGAGATTTACACAAATCAACGGGAGATTGGTGAAAACTCGTTTTGTCAGTGGCAGATTTATCTCAATTTTCTTTTATACTGCCCAGAAGACGCGACCTGTGGGAAGGGCTGCTGAGTGACTCAGCTGCTTCTGCCTACAGCAAGAGCTGATCTTGTCCCTAGCCTGGTCAAAGAGGTTTCCTCAATCTTATTTAAAACCTATTTATAGATCCCACTCATGATCCTATTGCTGAGACACACCTGAAGGATTGGGGAATACTGGGCAGGCATTGTCTGCTTTGGAGACACTGAAATTAAGGCTTTGCAGCACGGGACAAACCCGAAACTACATCTCCAGACTGTAGTTCCATTTCAGACACTCGTCTAAGAGACATAACTAAAGGAAAAGAAAAGGAAAAGGAAAAGGAAAATGGGAAAAGGGAAAGGAAAATGGGAAAAGGGAAAGGGAAAAAAAGATACATGAAAAAGGTAAAGAAAAGGAAAAGAGAACAGGAAAAAGGAAAAGAAAAGAAAATGAAAAAGAAAAGGAAAAAGAAAAATAGGAAGAAAAAGAAAAAAGAAAAAGAAAAGAAAAGAAAAAAAAGAAAGGAAAAAAGAGAAAGAAAAGAAAAAGAACAGGGAAAAGGAAAAGGAAAAGAAAACAGAAAAAAAGGAAAAGGAAAGAAAAAGAAAAAGGCCCATGTCTAATACAATTCCAAAGAGGGGAAGAAGAGAGGAGCCACTTGGGTGGATGTGCCATCCACAAAGCCAAGGAAAACCATCTCACTGCCACATCCCGTGTGGACATGAGCAGGGCAAAGTCTCTGAAGAAAAACAGGGAAATAAGCTGTTGTAAATGAGACAGTGGAAGGGGAGAGAGTAGAAAAAGCAGTAAAGTAATGCAGCTTTTCCTGCTGAAAATGTCTGTTCTAAAAATAGTCTGTGCTAGTCTTTCAATGCTGACACATCATGAGTTCTGCTCTTCATGAAAAAAAAACCCTTCAGTGAGGTGTAATGGCTCATCTCTGCCCAGTGTCTGTCATCTAAAGGGTAAAACATCTTACATAAACATAGATTTTATTTCCCAGCACTATAACAGCCTCTCTGAGGCTCAATCTAATCAATCAGAAAGGTAGAGACCCATTACCAAGGGCTGCATGTAATAAGGTCTCTCAAAAGCCAGGAAGGGCTGTTTTCCAAATGTGTCTCTGAGTCAGATGTCAAAGAGGATTCAACAGGGCAAGTGCATCTCTCATAGAAATATCTGGTCTGGTATAAATTTGCCCACTTTAGGCAATAGTGGCAAACCCAGGCGGCAAAAAAATATCATTATTTAATTTTAAAGACAGGACAGTGCATCCAACTCTGTTCCAGTTCCAACTCTGCAGAACATCCCCATGCTGCAGGGGATCCCTGGCTGTAAGATGTGCTCAAAATGGTCCACAAAAGTAGCTTTTCTCCAGGTAAACCCCAAAATTCCAGGGGTGGTAGCAACTGCTCAAGCAGGTAAATACCCCTCAGCAAGGAGCAAAGAATTGATCTGCTGCAGGTCTCTCAGGGAAGAAGATGCCAAAACCCAGCTGCTACCCATGGGAATAGAAGAATGAAACCATGGAATAATTAATACTGAAAAGACCTCTGATATCAGCAAGTCCAAGTGCTGACCATGATCCACCTCAGGTCTGTAACAAGCCACCACCATTTTAGGGGAGAAAGTAGGGCCAGAGAACACCACAAAAGCAAAGGTTGCCAATAAGGGAGAAAAGGTGATGGATTTAGGCCCCTGGATCTGGGGTTTCTGCTACCACAGCCTGGGTTCAGCACAGCTCCAGCTCTTTGCAGCAAAGTCAGGCTGGAAATCCCTTCCTGAGAGTCTCTGCTGGGCAGAAATCACGTGCACTTTTTGTGAGCAGCTTTTCCCTGTCCTGTAAAATCTTGCAGTTCCTTGTGATGTGCTCCAGCCTCGTGCTTGTGCCATTAGTGCAGTGCAACCATCCAGAAAGGATTCCCTAATGTACAACCCCCTAAGGGAATCCATATTTTATGAGCATGTGGCTGAGATGCCTCAAAACTGCCCCCTTAAACCTCGTGTCTCACCTGTGAGCTGCTGAGTTAGAGCCAAATATTGATAAAGTGAAACCTTGAAAGGATTCAGTGGCCCCAGTGGGGCTGAGTCCTCTCACACCCTCGAATCCCTGTGCTGGCTGCACACACACACCCCCAGCAGGCGCTCAGGATTTGGGTGAGAGGAATGAGGTGTGGGAATGCCACACAAGAGCAGGAAAGAAAAAAAAAAACAAATGTAGTGATGCCATGGGGATGAAGTTGCTGCACCCCCAGCCCTTGTCAGCTCAGCTCTGTGTCACCTTCCCTCCCTGGGAGTCCCTGAAGTCAAACATGGAATATTCTGAGTTGAAAGGGAGTTACCTGCCTGCTCTGCCTCCACCTTCTCCCATCCCCACCCTGCAGCAAGTCCCTGCCCCTGCCTTCTGCCTCACCAGGGAGCTGATGGGCACAGAAATTGTTCAGCAGGAGCCCAGGAGCGTCCCCAGTGTCACACACTGACAGGTGAACTAATCTGGAGTGATCAGTGGCAACAAGTCCCTTTCCAAAACACGTGGCACCAAGGAGACACTTTCCACACTCACCTTTTTAACCAGTGTGTTTCACAGCAACTGTTTTCAGCAGGAGAGGGGAACATGGGGGCAAAGTGAGACCTTGTCACTGGGGCAAGTCAATTATTGCTCTAAATTCAGTATCTTGCACGTGCAGAGCACCAGGGAAGAGCCACTAATCAGCAAGTTCTGGCAGTCAGGTTCTCCTCCAGGGCGTTATTTCAGCAGACTCAGGTTCTCTTGCAGGTTATTATTCCAGCAGACTCACTGAAGGCAACGGGGCTTTTGCTGAGTCAGCATCTCAGTGATGCAACTGGTGACCTCCTGTAAACCTGCAGCTGAACATGGATTCTTCACGTGCTGTGGCAATAACCAGCACTGGAATATTCCTTAGGGCAGCTGATTCCTACCTTCAGGTGTTTTGCAGTGGGTTTGGCCCCTAAGTGTCAGAAATTTCCCTTTTTATTTATTTTATTTTTTTTGTGAGGGAACGGTTCCCATTCGCTGGGCTGCAGTGAAATCTTCACACAGTGAGTTGCTGTGTTTAATTATTCATTTCCTGGAAAAAACCAATGCACCTTCCCTCTTCCAATCTCACCCTTTCCAGTGTAATCAAATATGTTCATGCTTGTGTGTGTTTACCCTACTTCTCCTTCTTATCCTCTACTTTAAATATATATATAAATATATATATCCCTGTCCTTCTTTTCCTAACTGAGGAGCATTTTGTTGTAGACTTGGCTTTCTTCAAACTCCTATCTCATACCAGCCCGTGGAGTGATTAGAATTGGACTTATTTTTTTGCTTTGTCTTTTGGGGGTTTTTTTTGTTGTTGGTTTTTTGGAGTTTTGTTGGGTTTTTGTTTGTTGGGGTTTTTTTAATCCTGAGGATCATTTGCTTGGGTTTAAGGAGCCAGGTAACAGTAGCAGGCAGCCCCACTGAGGATGATGACCAAGTCCACAATGTCATTCCTCATGATCACAAAATCATAGAATATCCTGACTTGGAAGGGACTCACAAGAATCATGGACTCCAACTCCTGGCCCTGCACAGGACACCCCAAAAATCACACCATCTGCCTGAGAGTGTTGTAAAACCACTTCTGGAACTCTTGAGAGGTTTGGGGCCATGAGCAAGCTGACTGAGTTGATCCCAACTCAAGGCAGTGCCTTTTTGGAGGGTTCTTCTGGCATCCACTCTGTGCCAAACCAGCTTCCCACAGATGTGCATCCAAAACTTCCAGAGAACAACACCGTGCTGGTTGGGATCATGGCCCAGCAGTTTGTCAGCAGGGTTGCCAAGCCTGAGTGCATTCCCAGGCTCAATCAAACAGCACCCAGACCTGAGCTGGCTCTCAAGGATTCTGCACTGTCCATTTAGAGATTGTCAACCATGTCCACTCCAAAAAGCTGGGTAGGGCTTTTGGCTTTTCACCATAGAACTCATTCCAGAAGGACTTCAGGTTCTGCACAAAGCAATCCCAAAGATACACACAGAGCAAGGTTTTCCTGGTAGTTTGGTGTCCCTTCTGCAGTTCACCACTGTTCCTTTCTTCTCTTCCAGGTAGGCTGCAAAGCCATGATGGTTTTCTTCCAGTACTGTGTCATGGCCAACTTCTTCTGGCTGCTGGTGGAGGGGCTGTACCTTCACACCCTGCTGGTCATCTCCTTCTTTTCAGAGAGGAAGTACTTCTGGTGGTACATCCTGATCGGCTGGGGTACGCATCTCCTCCAAACTGAGTGCCAGCAGGAGATCCTGCCTGGCATTTTTAGTCCAGAAACCTGGGGACTCAGATGGGGCAGAGGTGTAGCAGACAGTCCTGAGAAGGGCTTGGGGGTGCTGGTGGATGAGAGGCTGGACACAAGCTGGGGATGTGCCCTGACAGCCCAGAAACCAACCATGTCCTGGGATGCATCGAAAGGATCGTGACCAGCAGGTTGAGGGAGGGGGTTTTGCCCCTCTGTTCTGCTCTGGTGAGACCCCAATTGCAGTCCTGTGTCCAGCTCTGAGACCCACAACATAAGGAGGACATGGACCTGTTGGAGCAAGTCCAGAGGAGGCCAGAAAGGTACTCTGAGGGCTGGAGCCCCTCTGCTCTGGAGCCAGGATGGGAGAGCTGAGGGTGTTCACCTGGAGAAGAGAAGGCTCCAGGAAGAGCTGAGAGCTCCTTCCAGTGCCTAAAGGGGCTCCAGGAGAGCTGGAGAGGGACTGGGGACAAGGGATGGAGGGACAGGACAAGGGGTGATGGCTTCAAACTGAAAAAGAGTATATTTAGATGAGATATTAGGAAGGAATTTTTCTCTGCCAGGGTGGGGAGGCCCTGGCACAGGTTGCCCAGAGAAGCTGTGGCTGCCCTATCCCTGGAAGCGTCCCATGCCAGGTTGGACGGGGCTTGGAGCAACCTGGGCTAGCGAAGGTGTCCATGGAAGGGGGTTGGAACTGGATGAGCTTTAAGGTCCTTTCCAACCCAAACCATTCCAGGATCCTGTATGTGTTACCTTGCTGCCAAGGATTTCGTGCAGCCAGCAGCAAGATCAAGGGATGTCCAGGGGCTTTGCCCCAATTTCATTAACCTAAATCTTCAAAGGTATTTAAGGACTCAGTTTGTTCTGGCTTGATAGTTGATCTCTTCAGTGTCCTTAAGGACTCCGGGCCTGAAACTCCTCCTCACCTTTATAATTATTCAGTGGTTTGATCCTGACTGTAATTCCAAAGTTGATATCACGCAGTGAGCCTAAATTGTAAGGATGGATCCCAGCAAAGCAGAGCTCTTGGACTGAACCAGACACTGCAGCCCATCACTCCCTCTGTTTTACTGAATTCAGGCCAGACAGCTATCCTGGGATTCCCATCACCTGAGTGCCAATACTGATAACCTTCTGCTTCCTGCATTTG
Organism: Corapipo altera; assembly: GCF_003945725.1. Lineage (NCBI taxonomy): Eukaryota > Metazoa > Chordata > Aves > Passeriformes > Pipridae > Corapipo > Corapipo altera. The sequence goes on from NW_020884937.1 coordinate 2,354,645, forward strand.
GGATTTCTCCAGCTTTAATGCAAATGTAATGCATTAAATGCATTTCTCCGGCAATAATACGAAAATCCAGTCTTGAACACAATAAAATAAAATAAAATAAAATAAAATAAAATAAAATAAAATAAAATAAAATAAAATAAAGAAATAAAAGGATTCTGTGAAATATAATAGAATAAAATACAATGAGAAAATGCCAAGGAAGACGGAATTAAGCTCTTCACAAAGCAACTCACAACTGAATTGTTAACCTGTGCAAATTAATCCTACCAGATCAACTTCTTCTCTTTCTCCAGAAAGAAATCGGAAATCTTATTTTCCCCTTAATGCCATTTGGTTGAAGATTTATGTTTAAGTAAGCAAATAGCTTTCTACTGAATGCTCTCAATAGCTAAAACTGAGGAATAATGAGAGCAAGGAAGAAGCTTGAAAAGATAAAATAAAATTGTGTCATGTCCAGGAATACATCTGGACTCAGAATTTGATCAATCAACCATGGAGTAACTTCCATTGGAAGTGACAGGAGTTATGCTTGGGTTCACACCACAAAAGAGGGACGGTTCTCTGTGCTGGGAGCACAAGAAGGGATGACATTGGCAGGTCTTGATTTAGATGCAGTTAATCAGGTCAGACCTTCTTTAAACATGCCTTGTGCATAGATATCCTTTGTTTCGGCACCTTGGAGCTGCAGATCTTAAAGAAAAATGAATGAAAGTAATGATTTTAAATCAAAGATCATTTCTTTGACTTGTAATGTGTTCTGAGGTTGCTTGAGTGAAGAAGGGTAATTCCAGGAAATGGCTTGAGGGACCTTTTGGCCTTTTAGTCATCCATCACTTGCAAGAGCATCAGTGATGGATCTGAAATGGATTATACATGAATTAATAATTTGGATGCACTAATTACAGTTCTTACTGGGTTTATTACCATTGCACTCGGAAATCACTGGTAATAAACTGTACACAAACTGTGAGTGACACAGAGCAAAGTGACACGTCCTTCCCGAAGTATTTCCAACCTAAATCTAGTCCAAGACAAGAGACAGGGAAAAGAGGGACCACAGTGATGGAGCAAGACCACCTTAGTCCTACAGAAGATCATGGAGTGAGGAGCAGAGGCAGGTTCATCTGGCCAGCTACAGACACCTACATGGGAACTTGTCACTCCAGGCTCCCTTTATGGTCAGTGGAAGCCCAGGCAAAACAGTCAAGGGATATTCCATATTTCTTGTCCTAAAGCTCAATGACCTGTGTGTTAGAAGCACGTATTTCTCCCCGTTGATGCTGCAGAGAGCTTGTGGTGACTGCCTTCGCTACAAGTATCCACACTGTAAATGCCTGAAGAGTGATCCCTATTCCTTGCATTTCACAACCTGAAGTCCTTTTTTTAGGCATTGCAACAGGAATTTAACTGCTGGGGAGCAGTTCCAGGAAACTCGTCTCACATGGCCAGTGGGAGAGGAAGGCAACACGTTGCCTGTTAGGCCTGTGAGCATTAAAAAGGTGGAGCATTTGCCCAGTCCTGAGGGAAGGCATCACCTCAGGAGAGATGGAGAGTGAGGGAGAACAGCCCTGAGGACCCTGATAATGATTTCTGACAGTGACACCATCTCTTTTCTCCTGCCAGGTGCCCCCTCCGTGTTCATCACTGCTTGGACCATTGTCAGGATTTACTTTTTCGATGTTGGGTAAGCCTGTGGACTCAACTGTCTTTCCTTTATTATTCTTCCTCCCTTCATCTCCCAGAAAAGCCCTGCAGCTTTAGTAACCCACGATCTCAGCAGCCAGAGCAGAGCAGAGGGTCTCCCCTGCCACCAGGAACCAAGAAATGCTCCAAGATCTCCCTGAAGACACACGTTTTGTGTCAGCTTAGGCCAGTCCCTCACCCTCTTTGCTTCTCAATCCCTTAGTCAGGATATTTGCAGGGAATCTGTGAGCAGACCCTGATGTTTTCATTTGGCCCAGTTGCAGATGTCAACATGATAAAGTGAGTCCTACCAGAAATTTTCATTGCTCAGAGCAGAGCTCTGCATCCTACAAAACTGATCCTATATGTGCTTATGAAGCAGGTGCTCAACAAACACACCTTTTACCTCTCACACAGAAAAGTCCAAAACTTCTTCTTTTTTTTTTCTTTTCCCAAGCAGATTTTAGGAGCTACTCTTCATTCTCTTTAGCCTTGCAGCAGCCTTTGATATTTTATATAAGAAGCAGATAGAACACAGCTAAGAAAATGAGGCAGATAGCAGAGTTATCCAAGGATATATGAAAGTAAAATGCATTTGATTCTGCAATCCTCCTTCTTGCTTTTATTCAAGCAGTCAAGAGCTACAGTAATTGGAAAGGTTTTTAGGGGAAAACACTCCAGAGAGTTATGGAATCGAGTGCTTATTCTGCCCTCCCTGTGCATGCCCTCACTTCTTGCATTTGCATCCTATAGTTAATTCCATTTTCTCCCTCTCCAAGTGTGTCCTGATTTGCCCTCATTTCGTTTGGAGAAGGATTTCTCATTGCATTTTTGATTTATAGTCATGCTCACACATTTCCTGAGGGCCACTCACTTCCTTTGTGCTTTCACTCTCTCTGCATAAAACTGACCTTATTTCCTCTGTTAATAAATAGCCTCTACAATGAGATAGAGACAGGAGGATTTAACCATTCTGGGTACCCATTCTTCTTACTATATATTCTCACTCAGCTCCAGCAATTCTTAATAAAAATACAGACTTCTTTGCATTTTCTGGAGGCTTTAAAGCTCTACGTTTTTATGCCAAGTAAAGCAGTGTGAATTTACAGGATATGCTAATACCTAACATAGATTATTCTTTCCATACTAAAGTTACCTACAGAGAAAAATTACAGGAAATTAATCCAGATGAAATAAACTAATTATGTAAGATCAGTTAAACAACCTTAAGCCTCTATTTAAACATTCTAACTCCAAATTAAAATGACCTTCATTCAGACTATCTGAATTTGTTTCAAAAATGAAGTGCACTAGACATAATTAGGGCCACTTTAATTCTAAATGAGAGGGCAGAAGGCACCTGACTGGCAGCATCTGTGTGTGAGCAATTTGCTCCATCTCCTTTTAGAATTAGTGGAGATTTAGTCAGTGTAGTCCATGGAGTGCAATTTTTTTCATTCTAAACTTGCTGCCCAAAATAGGTCTCAGAACTGTGCCCTAAAAATGCCTCTGCTTATCTGCTATTGCCTGCACTGTCAACATTCTGAATTAGACGAGCTGAATCCAGGTGGAATTGTCTCCAGCAGGCTCCACTGATCTGTTTTTAACATGAATGCAGCCCAGTTTTCATGAATGCTTTCCTAAAAATGCACCTTCCATCACCTGACCGAGGTCTGCAGATAAATGTGTCCCAAGCAATATTAGTCATTTCCACATCATTCCTCTCTGTCCTTTCCTTGTTGGCTTTAAAATACAGTTCCAGGTGAGTGGAGTTGTGTGCAGACAGTTCTGGCTTCGGGATGAAATAAATCCCATCCTGGACCCAATGGACTTTTCTAAGTAGATCCATAGCTCAGATGCAGATGGATTTAGTGGGAGTAATCCCACCACTGGCTGTTATCTTTTTCGGAAGGACGTGGTTGGTTTTGCTTCTGATGGTTCCAGTTACTCTCTGGAGATGCTCCACCATCATCCAGGAGGGTGGAGAGAACTGGAGGCCTGATGGATCTGTGGGTTTGGCAGAATTTCCGTGGAGCAGAGCTCAGTGTAGGAGAAATTCAGGAGGTCACCATCCTCTCCCACATTCACCCTGCAGAACATCTTCCAGCCTATTCCATTTCCAAGGGGAAGAGAGCTCTCAGGATTGTATCTGGGGCAACTGGTGCCTGCCAGTGCTCAGAGCCTCTGCAAAGCAAGTCTTTGGCCATTCCCAGTTCATGCACACAAGGTTTAGTCCTAATAATCCAGCCTAGATATCCTTAGCTTTTAGGAAAACCTGAGAGGTTACACATCTGCTTGCTTGCTGTGCTTGAAGTTTTAAGTCTTGTTTTGTTTCTTTTTAGGTGCTGGGAGGAAATAGTGGAATCCCCATTCTGGTGGATCATTAAAACCCCTATTTTGGTGTCTATCTTGGTAAAGTATCAGCACATTCTGCTGGCTGCAAAGCCATCTTTAGTCCTAAGTGATGGGGGTGGGGGTGAAGGGGTGTTGAGAAGTGTCCTGTAAGTGTCCATGGAAGAGGCACTGGCAGGTAAAATCCCACTGTATGTTGAACATCTGCCTTAGGATGAGGAAAAACTCTCCAGATAAACACGTTTACCTTTAGCATTGACCATGGAAGAGTTTGAGTGACTGGGCCACTCAGGTGGAGCTCTTTTGATGTACCTTTGACCATTCCACCTCCTACTTGCCCTGGGGACTCTGAGTGTGTAGCCAGAGGAGGCGGAGGAATGTGGTTGGAGATCCAAGAAAGACTCTTTTTGCCTAATAGATCAGTGGATGTCTGAATTCAACCTGATGAACTGTGCTACGAGTGGCTTTGTTTCTCTGAGCTGACCAGGATGACTTGTCCAGTTGTACATGTCAACACCATGAAGTGAAATGAGATGAGTCCCATCATAAATTTCTAGATAAGAAAGGGGTTTGATGAATCCCCCCGGGGTATTTGCCTCTTTTTGTATCACCCAGTGCAGAGCTGGATCCCAGCTGTGTGCTTTGAAAGTCGGTTCTCAAGAAGCTTGTCTGATTTGCAGAAAATTCAACAGAAGTGTCTGACTTTAATTCTCTGGATATGATCAGTTCTGACCACAGAAACCAGGACACTTCTGAGGAACTCAGTCCTCCCATCCCTGTTGAACATTACGTGTTTCCTCTGTCAGGTGTCGAGCCAAGCCTTAAAATCAAATGAACTTGAGTTAAACTTAGCTCTGAGTTTTCTTAAATGAAGGCAAGGATGTGTGAAGGGAATACAAAAAAAAAAAAAGGGCAACAGAAATAAGACCAAATATATCTCTTTTAGACAGAAATCTTTCCTTAGAACATACATTCTTCTTATTCCACGTACATCATGACCTTTACAAGATTTTTTTTCTGTAACATTTGTCATGCAGGGATTCAAAACCGCAACAATTTGAATAATGACATTTTACTCTGTTTACCTCACTGAAAAGAAATACAGTACTTAGATGACACATCTCAAAATATTTATGTCATCATAGAAAGCTGTAGATAGTACTTTCCCTTTCCTGAGATAAGCTTTCATTAAAAAAATACACCCTGTTATTCTCTTTGGATCAATGAGTCTGTATTTGCTTTTGGCCAGTAAATCATTTCCTCGTTGCCAAACAAAGTTTACCCAGCAGTTCTTGATTTTACTTCGGCAGATATCCCATGAATCTGTCGCAGAGGAAGGGCATGATAACCACGAGCTGATGAACAGCAGGTTTCTTCAGGGAGTAATGCAACATTTGCTCCATATCCACAGGAAAAAAAGTGTATATCTCAATGTAAGGAAGAAATGCATATACCAGATATACAAGATCTTTAAGATACATAAGATATATCTCATGTACAACATCAAGTGCCTCTGATTAGGTTGAAAAAATAAATTAAACAACTTCTCCAGTATCCTGATGTCTGTATGTTTTACCATGGAATGCTAAGGTTATATTTCCCAGTCCACTCCAAGCCAGCACTGCCAGTATTTAATGCTCCATTCTTACCTTCAGTTCTGCATCTTTTGTGCTATCAATGCTCATTAGCGTAATCGATCTAGATAACAATGTTTTGAACTAATAAATTTTACTTGCCACCAAGTCAGACACAAACCATTTCCACGAGCAAATAAATACAAGCAGAAACCAAGATAAATGGCTCAGGATAGATAAAAAGTGATTAAGCAATGCATCCAAGAAATACCATTAATTTCCAATTACTCATAGCCTTTGAAAGAAGAGTGAGTGTCTAATTGAGAGATGTGCTTCAGTCTATTTTATTCACCTTATTGTTGAGATAAATGTAGGAATTGCTGGAGGAAATGTTACAATCTGTTTTTGCAGGAAGTCAGATTGGCTGGTTAACACAATCCCTTCCAGCTGCTGAGCCTCTGAAAATCAGAGCCATTTGTGCATTCAGTAACCATGAAAGGATAAAGAGAGAGGTTGTGGCCAAACTAAAACTAACTAAGTCCCCAGGAATCTGTCACTGCTTTTCTGTTTTCTGTGTTGCATGAATAACAGGATGATTCGATGGATAAGACCTTACAAGCAAATAAGAGTTGCATTCAATCCATGCCATCTACTACATTCCATTGGGAAAATACCATTCCTAGCTCTACACCTTTGCTAATAAGGGAGGTTAACATTGCTTGAGCGTGTTGGTGGAGCACTATGAGATCTTTTGAGTGAAAAGAACCATCTTAAATCCAGGGGGCAGCTCCCAGTGTAACATCCTAAGAGGGAACGTTTCCTGCTGTGTCCACGAGGTCTATCCCTTGTCGTGCAAGTTCTCCAGCCTCTCCCAGGGAGGCCATGGCCAGTAACACTGAGTAGAGTGGGGTGGGTACTGCTCTGTGTTTTGTTTTGGTCTCCTTGGCTCAGTCTCTGACGTGCTCAGCAGCCGGTCCCATGTCAGCGTCTCCCGAGGGCTTTGACATCCGTCGCTCGGCTCATTCCCAAGGCTCTTTTCCCACCCCGGCGCCGGCAGGACGTCGTGCATAGCTGTGCTCTATGGGCTTGACATCATCATACTTGGGATGTATGACACGAAGTCCCAAGCAGGCTGATGTCAGGCCCAAGATGCCATCCTGTGTCCGTTTACTTTGGGCTCTCTGCTCATGGCTGCTTAACCACAGCTTGTTCCATGGCAAAAACATGGCAGTGGAAGGAATTCCCCTCTAATGATGGGCTCTGTTCAACAGGGAAAAATAACTAATGTTTTACTTCTCTCTCTCTCTGTTCCCTTTCTTCCCATCCTGGCAGGTGAACTTCATCCTCTTCATCTGCATCATCCGCATCTTGGTCCAGAAGCTGCATTCCCCGGACGTTGGACACAATGAAACCAGCCAATATTCGTAAGTCCTGGACTTCTTCTGTCATATTCTTTGCTTTTTGGGAAACCTGTTTAACTGTTAGTTCATTATTGCATCACTATTCACTGTGTTCAGTATTGTCTCTGTCTGCACTGATCAGAATCAGTTAATTGTTACTTGATCAAAGCTGATCAGAAATCAGGAAATGGAGCGTTTCCTAAAACAGCCGGACAGGTTTGATGTCAGTTTGAGGCAGGTGAAAAGACCTTCTCCTGGGATTAATGATGAAGAAGTGAGAGCAAGAATAATGATCATGAGGCAAAAAAAGTTCTTTTTTTGCATCTTTAATATTTAGTGGATTCTGAAGGCAGAGGAACCCTGAGGGACAGCCAAGAGTTGCTGTACACAGTGTACAGGCTTTTTTTTTTTCCTGACTCTCAGGTCCCTTTTTCAAAGAAGGAGAGATGTAGAAAATTAATCCATTCAGTAGAATCTGTGGCAGATTTTCCTTATCCCAAAGCAGACCTCTAAACTAGATTGGATTATTTCAGTGCATTTCTCTTCAGTGTTGAGAAGGATCACTGCCTCAGAAGATTTGCTTGACTTAATGCTTTTATTCCAGGGATATAAAGTTGACCTTAATGGGGATTTTTATCATGAACAACACACCAGTGAGATCAACATCTGTCTCAGTGGCCAAGACTGGTCTTAGTTGTAGAATTATAAGAGTGAAAAAAATGTCCATTTACATGGATTTGTTCTGGCCTCAATGCAAATAAAATAAAAGTTCAGACCAGCTTATTTTTGACTCTTGCCACTGTCCTGGTTCAGCTTTTCAACCATCCTGGATATTTATTAAATGTTTCCTCGAAGAGAACTAAAATGAAAAAGGTCCTGTATCTACATGGTCACTGCTCCTAAACCTTTGTCTTTGTCTGGAGCTGCACTTTTGGGTACCCTGAAGAATCTGAGCTCAGTTCAACTTTCTGCAAGATGGAAAACAATAACAGTCTGTTCCTTAAACACTGCCCAGCCATGACACTGAGCCTGTCTCTAGTGATGGTAAATTATTCATTTCATCTGCCTCGAGAGATTCTCTGATTTATGAAAGAAAAGGCCAGAGTTTGACCTTAACTTCTGCCTGCAGCAGCCAAAACCAATTACCTCTGTTTTTGTCATCTCAGCACACCAGTGTTACCAATCCTGTGCTTTTTATCCCCTATTTTACTGTATTTCCAACTGGGTGTTGTACCTTTGTACCCCAGGATTGCAACAGCTCTGGCCAGGTGTGGAGATTAAATCAGCATATTGAAATATGTTCTGAGCAGCATCCTGGAGCTGTTGGCTCCTGTTCCCCTCACCAGAAGTGTTGCCAACACGCACTGGAAGGGTTATGCCCAGATTACCTCGGAGGTCATGCTGAGCTTTTGGGTTCAGGGCACATTTTCCAGTGAAGTGGGAAATGAAATTTTCCTGGGAGCTGCCAGGAAAGCTCCTTTTGCCTTGTAAACAAACGTGGCACAGCAGTAAAGCACAGACTTCCCCTTGCTGACCCACCCAATGGGAGGTGCTGCTGAGGTACAACTGAGCTTCACGTCTGCAGGTCCTCACCTTCCTTCTCCACCTGGAAAGACATCTCAGTGCCATCAGTTGCATTCAGGGAATGAATCAGTTGCTCGCTTCATAGGATCACAGATTCACAGAATGGTTTCGGGTTGGAAGGGACCATAAAATCACCCAATTCCAACCCCCTGACATGGGCAGGGACACCTTCCACTAGACCAGGTTGCTCAGAGCTCCATCCAACCTGACCTTAAACTTTTATGCGTCCAAGACATACGAGGTGCTTTAAGACACTTCAGATACTTTCTTGAACGTAGAACCCAGGACCTGTGGGAGAATTTTACCCTCACACAGAGGCATCTGGCCACCAGCCACATCCTCTGGGACATCTGGAAGTCTCTGTTGAATGTACTGAGAGCTGTAGGACATGAGGCACCACACTTTCCTATGGAAGGAAGTATTAAGTGTCTCAACCTGAAGGCTGGAACCCAGCAAGGGTAGTTTTCAGTGTGGTTCTAAGTTTTCAATGTTTAGACAGCAACCTGTAGAGACTTCTGGGGTTCTACATGCAGGACTCAAGAGATCTTAGCAAAAACTGCTGCTAATGAAACATTGAGGGAGCTGAGGGAGCTCAGCCTGGAGAAAAGGAGGCTCAGGGGGGACTTCCTGGCTCTGCAACTCCCTGACAGGAGGGGGGAGCCAGGGGGTGTCGGGCTCTGCTCCCAGGGAACACGGGACAAGAGGAGAGGGAACGGCCTCCAGCTGTGCCAGGGGAGGATCAGGTTGGACATCAGGAGGAATTTCTTCACGGAAAGGGTTGTCAGGCATTGGCAGGGGCTGCCCAGGGAGGTGGTAGAGTCCCCACTTCTGGAGGTGTCCAAGGAAGGATTGGACATGGCACTCAGTGCTCTGGACTGGGGGACAAGGTGGGCATCAAGCACAGGGTGGACTCAATGACCCTGGAGGGCTTTTCCAACCTCAGTGATTCTGTGATTCTGTTTGGGTTCCTCCTGCCAAGTCAGATACAAATCTATTTTAAACTAACAACATCCTGGATATCTGATTTGCATTCTCCCTCCTTCTCTTGTTTATTTTATACTCTTTATTTTCTAAAAACACGCTGACATGTTGACAAGCACTGTTGAAACTCCGAGTGGTTTCAGTGTAGCTGCAGGCTGGAAGTTCAGGTGCACTGCTGACTCACTCATTAATGCTCCAGACAGGGAACTGGGCTTTCATGTATTGGAAACTGTGAAAACAAAGCTCCCAAAACAGTTTTCTGGAAATGACAGGGACATGTGCAACAGTGGGACAGCAAAATTTCAGGCAGAGATTTTGTTTTCCTCAACAGGAAACTTGAGTAAAATTCATCTCTTTCTACATGCTCGTAGATCAATATTGTCATCAAAGTTTTCTGAGTAACTTTTCCATGATAATTTCAAGGACCATGACGAAAATGTCCCGATGCCCACTCCCAAGGAGAGGAGTAGGTTCCATGCAGGCTGATGGACACATGTTTTCCATAAATTACCTGTCACCATGTACATCTGTCAGAGAGGGTGGGTCTAAGATGTTCTGGGAATGAGAGTAACAACTTTTTTGAGAATCCATGGCTTCCAGCAGGAAGATTTAAACAGCTTTACGCAGCCTCCCAAGAAGTTCTACCTCCTGCACATCCAGGCTTTTTCTTCCTGGGAGAAATTACGCCCTGACTGGGGAAGATGATTTTCCTCTTTGCAGTGTTTAGTGGGGGGAATCTTTTAAATATCACAGTGCTGGACCACAGAGCCCTTGCCCTGATGCCAAACTGAGATCTGAAACATTACTCAGTGTCTGGGGAAGGAAGTGGCTGGTTTGGGGGGATTGTGCAAATTAGAGGAGAGGGCTCAAGTGTTGGCATTTATGTCCTTTTCATTGCCACAGTTTATCCAGGAGGGAAAATATTGTAACTGAGGCCCCAGTGTTGTCTGCAAAGATAAGATCAACTTTTCTAATCCTCTGGAGGTTGAAAACAGCATCTCTGTGAATATGGTACACCAAGGTAGGGTCTCATCATCTCCTCCAGGCTGACTGTTCCTCAGAGGTTGGGGAGAGAGGAGAGATCTCTGCAAATGCAACAGAAATATTCACTGAATTGTGATCTGCTTAGAAAATGAGTTGCTTTCTCATATATCTGGAGCTGGGAGCATTAGGGCTTGATCATACTGGTGTGGGTCATACTGGCCAGAGCTGCTTCTGAGAGTGAGGAACATGGAATGCTGATGGTCACCAAAGACAGTGACAGTGCTCTGGCAGAGCAAGACATTCAAGAGAACTCAGATTTTGGATATACTCACCATGAGCAAGGATATGCCTGCTGGTGAGGGATGTGGGAAAGGCAAATTCCTGTCAAGCCCCTCAGCTTCCTACAGGCACTGATTTTGCCCAGAATGAGCTGCACCCAGGTGTCCTTCAGCCAGCAGATATTTCCTGGGGAGCCATGGCCTCCAAAACCAGCCCTAATGTCGAGCTGTCTTTGGACCAGGCCCAGGCAAAGCTGGAAAGGTCTGCTGGGAGATACAGGGATGAGCATCATCTGCACAAAGCTGGCACATCAGCCCTCCCAGTGGGCTGGTGCAGATGGCAAATAAATGAAGATGGTCTGAGAGGACTGAGCCTGATGAGGCTTTGGAGGTGGAGGGTTTGCAGGTGGAAGAACAAGTATTTCCAACATCCTCTCCTCAGCTTCATTTCCTCCAGAAGCCTCTGAGAGATGGAGATGCCACAGGATGTGGTTGACCAGGGGAGCCAAAACCCCCACAAGCATCCTTAGACTCTTGATTTCATTTCATTTCTGTCAACTATTTTTTAATAATGATTATATTTAATAAATTATCATTTCTTCCTAATTAGGCCTCTGATTACCCAGGCTGATGCCATTAAGCACTAATACTGTTCATCCCCCTCTTTTGGAGACATTCTTTGTGCAATATCCTGTCATTATTCCCAGCTAAACATACCATTTCTCTCCCAGAAGCTGTAATTTTCAGCAATCTCCCAAGCAAACAAAGACAGTGCTAGATGATGATTTAGCTGGTAGAGATGAAAAAAAGATCTCTGGTGGGAGGGGAAGAAGAGAGAAGGGAGAAAGAAATACCTCCAGTGGAGCCACTAGGAATAAAGATGTCGCATTTTATGGTGTCACCACGTCTGAAATCAGCAGCTGCCTGCAGTCTGAGGAACAAGGAGAAATAATGTAGGGCTGATTGCTCTGCCTTGGCTGGAGACATGGATATAATTACATGAGAGCTGTCAGTGAGCAGGAAATGCTCCCAGCATGGCCCTTGGTTAGTCTGAGGTGCCACACAGTGCCTGTGCCCAGCTGAGGGTCCACCCCCACATGTCACTGCATCCCAGCCCAGGTGGGCAGAGGGATCCTGGGGAGGTTGAGCCAGGAGTGGCATCTCCACACCCCCTGTTTTCCTGTACCCCAGACATTCCATCCCCCTGGCTGAGGGCAACCTCCTCATGCTCCCTTGCTCAAGGCTGAACATTCCCAGGACCCCAGGATGAGTGTCCAATATCACACATCAAACAAATTCAATGCCACAAATTCAATGTTCAGGGTTGCACAAGGCTCAGGGCTGTGGGATTTCTCATCCTCTTACCCTTCAGCTCCTCTTCCTTCTCCCCTTCTGACTCATGTTTGTCTTTCCAACAGGAGGCTGGCCAAGTCCACCTTGCTGCTGATCCCTCTCTTTGGCATTCACTACATCATGTTTGCTTTCTTCCCTGACAATTTCAAGGCAGAAGTTAAGCTGGTCTTTGAGCTCGTGGTCGGGTCGTTCCAGGTAAGCCACCCTTTGGGCCACCACTCAGCCACCAGGTCTGTCAGGAGGGAGAAGTGTAATGACCTTTGGAGAAAAAGCTCCTCGCTCCAGCATGGCCAGGATGGGAGACAAATTTATATTTTGCCTCCTGCAATTCCAGAAGGAGATTCTCCCTCCTCGGTTTAGGCACCTGAAAAGAAAATGTACATCTGCACATTAGTCACCCTGGGGGTTTATGTGCTTAAGGGAAAAAAAAAGTGAGCATCACAGGTCAGTTTATATATTATTGACATGTTCCAGGCCAGGTTGGAGGGGACTTGGAGCACCCTGGTCTAGTGGAAGGTTGTCCTTGTCCATCTCATGGGGTTTGGAACTAGATGACTTTCAAGATCCCTTCCAACCCAAACCATTCTATGATTCCATAGTGCAAGATGAGACAAATGACCTTTGGTGGGAGTGTCCATTAACAGGAGCCTGGTCTGTCTTCAGCCACTTGATTTGAATGAACTCTCTCCTGTATTCACAAGTCAAGTTCTGCCTGTAGCTCCTGCTCAAGCAGGATTCCAGTTCATTGGTGCAGGAGGCAGCTTCCCCACGAGGATGGATGATGAGGCTTCCCTCCACGTTAGTCCTGATGGAGTTTGGTTCTTAGAGCCTCCCACTTCAGTCAGTGTTGGGCCATTAAACTCGCCCCTGAGGCTGCATGAAAAGAAGCCCTTATTTAAGTGTTTCATCCCGTTGCTTCTGACCATTGTCAGTCCCAGCCACGTTCTCACAGCCTGGGAGCGGGGTCTGGCTGTCCCCATGTCCCATGCACATTACAGTGGCAAGTTTTATTCAGCGGTGACTGAGTTAACATCCCTGTCTACATCATCATCACTTCACATTTGGCATCTGGAAGTGCTCAAAAAACATCCAGATGTGCACTTGGGGATATGGGTTAGTGGTGAAGATGGCACTGTTGGACTTGATGATCTTAGAGGTCTTTTCCAGCCTTAACAATTCCCTGATTTCGTGATCCCTCCTTTGAGATCATTGTGTTTAGTGCTAAAAGCCTGTTCTCTCCTTTCCCCCAGGGATTTGTGGTGGCTGTTCTGTACTGCTTTCTCAACGGAGAGGTAAGACCAGCAGTGTTGTTTGGTTCATGTTTGCCAGCTAAGTGGATTGACTGTCCCATTCCTAATGTTACCATACCGGTGGGAAGCATCCAAGTCAAATCTCTCACTCCAGAAAAACAGTTCAGCCACTTTCCTGACAGTTTTCAGCACAATTAATAAACATGTCAGGGCTTTTGTGTGCACTGTGTGCATCACTGCTGCTGAGTCCACCCTTTACTCATGAGACAGCATCAGCAGAACCTTGCACAAACCCTGATCCCAAAGGCCCACCTTCAACAGGGAAGGATAAATCCCATCTTAAACCCTGCCAAGTGCCTTAGTGAATCCTCCCCAGGACCAGGCCCGCTGCTGGGATGGAGGCTCATTAGTGCAGTGATATTTTTGTATCATCCCCCACCTGCCCATAGGAAGTTCAGCTGATTAAGCTCATGTTGCAAAGGCTCCCAGGTAGGTGTGAGCAGCTACAGACTCGGAGCTGCTGTCATCTGGAGCACTTCCAGCCCAATAAACAGAGCACAGGCAAGAAAGAAGCAGCTGTGAGCTGGATTTGTGCTCCAGCTTCCTAGGGGAGAGGAAGAGTGTCTAGAATCCCAATTTTCTCTCTCACAGCTCCAAAGCTGCATCAGCCACACTGATGCCATGTGTACATCAGGCAAAGAGCCCAGCTCCAGCAGAGACCTTTCCCAGTAATCCTGCCTGGAACAGGGCAGTACCACACAAGCTTCCTGATGATCCAAAACCAATACAGGCATTGACGTGACTTGTTAGGCACAGCAGTGCCAGGTAAACATATTTCTACCTTGCAGGCGCTGATCTTGCCTTTCCCATATTTTGACTCCTGGGATTCTCATCCTGGTATTGTGCTGTTGCTGTGCTTGCTCATCCCAGAGCCCCTCAGACACAGCTGTTTTATCTAATTCATACTATTATCTAAAAATTTGGGCTGGAAGGCTGCAGGAGGGGACAGGGACAGTGGCCAGACTTGTTCAGGATTTTAATCTGGGCAGTGTAAACCAGATCATTTTTGTGAACTCCCCGAGCAGGAACAAGTAGCTTCTGTCAAAAAAAAGCACAGCTTTACAAACAAGCTGTAGTTAAATCATTTCTATTTGGACCAAAAACAGGGCAGTGGAAAAAAAATCTTAATTATTAAGATTAATTAATTACTCACAAAATGTAGAGTATGTTGAAGCTGAAGTTAACTATTCTGGCACCTTCGCTGTATAAGAAATTCCCTGTGCTCACCTTTCTGCTGGAGCTCAGGGATTTCTCCTGTCTGGGGTGTCCCCTCTCTTCTATGTGGCTAAAAGTCCAGACCAGGCTGAGTTTAGTGGCCTTTATAAAATAATTCTTGGCCCCTTGGTGGGTGGGTTGCCCACGGCTGCTCACACAATGAAATCAGAGCGACAGCAAGTGATTTTCTTGTCTCTCCAATGCCCAGGTCCAAGCTGAGCTCAAAAGGAAGTGGCGGAGGTGGCACCTGGAGAGGTTCCTGGGCTCGGACATGAAGTACCACCACCCTTCCTTGGGCAGCAACGGCACCAACTTCAGCACCCAGATCTCCATGCTGACCAAGTGCTCACCAAAGACTCGCCGGTGCTCCGGCTTCCAGGCCGAATTCTCCCTGGTGTGATGGGGAGGGGCTCTCCCAGCAGGGAGCATCCAAAAGAGACACTGAGAGACTGAGAGATCCCCAGGAACCAGCGATGACAAATCCCTGTGAAATGACGTGCTCCACATGAGCCAACAGAGGACACACAACTGGAAAAGCCACTGGCATCCAGGACAGGACCGGACAAGCCGAGAGGCAGAGAAATACTTTTCCTCTCCCTCTTTTCAGACCTTTCACTCCTCAGTTTCAAGCCCTTGGGGGTTGATAACTATGAGTAAAGGTCCCAGTTGCTTGAGGAAAGCCTGGGAGATGCTGTGTCATAAATGATGAAGTACAGGGAAGGGAGGGGAGAGCCCAAGTCCTTGGGGGCTTTACCAGAACTGGCATCTCTGAAACAGATAAATTGCACTTTTTTAAAAAAGAAATGAGCCAGTAAAGGAGAGAGAGATGCAAGAAGCGGGAAGAAAAAAATGCCAAACATATGAATGTGCCAAAATTCCTGTGGATAAGAGGTGATGATAAGGCATCAAAGACAGAGTCGGGGACACGGGGAGAAGGGACAGGAGGAACATGAGCAGGAAGGGAGAGGCCAGTGCATGACCCCTGCGTTTTACACAGGTGAAGATGAAGCTGCAGCACTAGAAAAGCCCCTCAGAGGATGCCCCAGGGCTGCAGTGTGTGCTGCTAATAACCCACTATCCTCATTAACAAAAGCTTTCCAGGCATCCTGGTGCTCTCTGGAAAAGCAGGTCACTGAGAAGGAACAGCATGAGAATTCCCTTCTCTGCACGGTGTTCAGGACGTGGTGTTTGTTTTGGTTGTGTTCAATGACCAGGAAACTCAGTTTGCATACATAAAAACCAGGTACAGAGGCCAAAAGCAGAGCATGGCTGTGTTTTTCCTTCAAGTTCTCCCGTAGATCTTGGTGCCTTAATGCACCCAGGATCATGAGGGATCAGGGGAAAATAATTGGGGTGTAATTCATTTGCACTTGCTTAGCACACACTGCCAGGAAAGGGAGATGTAGAACCCTGTAATCACTAATTGAAGCAGAACTGCCGTGAGGAGCCACTCTCCAGATGAAAAAAATTAGTGTCATAGCAGTGAGGAAAATTGCTTTCATCAGGACAAGGTACTCTCAGCACAGAACTGGCACTGCAGGAGTGAGGAAGGACTGAAGGGGCTATTAAATTGATTTCTTCTTCAGCTTTTGTGGGAAGCTTTCATCCTCTGATGAAGGCATTGTTAGATCTTTGAGATGTGTGTGTGCATTTTGCCTCTTTTTTGAAGGCCTATTAGTTTTCATCTAGAGGCAATCCCTGTTTGAGGAATGCACAATGGATCCCATTAAAACCAAGGGAATAGTCTCTTTTTTCTTTTTCTTCTTTTCTTGGTGGAGGGGCAAAGGAGAGGTGTGAAACCCAATCCTGCTCAAGCACTGCATTTGAGACAATCCCCACACTCCCAAACTCAGTCAGAAGACAGAAAATAAAGGGATACAGATGTTTGTGTCCCACACAGACGGGGTTGCACCAGTTTTACACTGAGGGTGGGAAATTCCTGCTCAGCTCATGTGTACACTCAGTAGTTGGGCTGCTCTCATCCTACTCTGACATTGTCCTCGAGAAGGAGAGTCTGGGCCACCAACCCACAAACCTGGAAAGGAAGGTGGGCTCCTCCTTCAGAGTTCAGAGATCTCAACTTGCCTACCAGCTGCTAACTAACAGCACCTGGACTTTTACTGCTCCGTGATTTAATGTAGTTCATTGGAGGGAAGTATCTTTAACTTGCTGGGTTTGGGGTTACTCTGCTGGTTTCTTTGCCTACCTGAAGCCTCTGTGATTCACTGCCAGCCACCCACGCTGAGCCCAGGGGGAGACTCACAAACCAGGACATCCAGTTCCTCTCTCAGTTCTGAGAGGGCAGTGTTCCATGCCAAAACCATTCCCAGAGCTATACCTTTTATCAACTCCATGCTTCCTGAGTATCTCTCCACGTGTAGCCCTGTGAACAGCGTGGAGGCCTGAAGACAGTGAGGGGAATAAAGAACCCTGTGAAGGGCAGATGTGCAGTCCTGAGTTTCCAGTGACCTCAGCACAGTGTAGCCATGGCTACTCAACCTGCAAGACCTCAGAGGATAAGTAGGTGTTGTGAACATCCCTGGAGTTCAAGTGCTGGTGACCCCAGGCCAGCCAGGTGTGAAGAGCCACGTTACTCTGAGGCCATGCCAGCAGTGAGAATCCACCACTGACGTGCCATTAAGACCATCAGGATGCTCTCTGATTCCCAAAATGCAGAGAAAGCAAGAGGATGCTTAAAATTTCCCCACATTTCTTGCACTGAAGCCCTTGTGCCCTGACACTTTCGAAACAATATCCCATTTAAATCGTCATGAGGTTCTCAGAGGCCAGGACTCTTTTATTTTAGTGGTCACAGCACCAAGGCTGCCAGAGCTTGAGGAGTGTTTGGACAATGCTCTCAGGCACATGGTGGGATTTTTGGGGTTGTCCTGTGTGGAGGCAGGAGCTGGACTCAATGATCTTTGTGGGTGCCTTCCAACTCAGGATATTCTGTGATTCTCCATGTGTTTGGTGCTCATCTGGTGAGCACTTTCAAACCTGGAGTAGGACTCACAAAGGAAACACTGGAGAAATCCCACCAGCACTACCAGTTCTTCTCCTGTGCCTGCTTCAAAGCAAGGATTTGACCCAGCTCTGCATTTTGTCCAGCTGCAAGGGAACCCAGAAGAAGCAAGGGAAAACTCTCTCTCAGCTTCCAAGTCATTCCACTTGGTATAAAATGCTTTGTCTCAGTGGTTCAGAGTTTTGAAGGAGTGTCAGCCAGGAAAACATTTGATTCACCGGGCTACAGAATCATTCATCCTCTTAATCTGTCAGGGGAACTGTATATGCCCAGGATATTCCATGGGCTGCAGAGGAGCACTGCCCAATCTTGTGAATGCATCCACTGAGGTGCCCGAGGTGTGAACTGGAATCCCAGGTCCCAGACAAGCAAGAGAGGAGCCTGAGCACAGAGCTGTCAAGCAGAAGTGATGCACCATTGCCAGCAGGCTCCTTTGTGGGATGTGAGGGAATCCCTGCCCATCTGTTCTAGGCAGCCTTGCTGGGATAGCAGGTCTGTGAGCCATCAGCAGAGAGACACATTGTGCATTTTCCCTCTGTTCACCTTCCTTTTTCCTCTCCCTTTCCTGGCACTCCACTTGCAGGAGGACTTTCTGCTTTGTGTTCTTAGCTTTGTTTCTGTTTCAGCCCTGTGCTGACCTGTGCCACCATCAACTGTGTGCCAAAGGCAGTGGGAGCAGGTTTGCCTTTTGGAGACATGACAGGCAAAAATCCAGCTGGTTATTTACCCATTCCACAGGGAATGTGGGAGATTCACCACCGGGCTTTTCTGCACAGGAGCCTAAACTGAGGGGCTCCTTCAAAACAGGTGGAGAACATCAGAGTGCCAGAACAGTGCCCCGGGCATCCTACTGGCAATTATTTCAGCGCTGAACATCCAGCCACATTGCCATTGTGCTGCCAAGGGGGTTTGAGAGATTAAATGAACGTGCTGAATATACCTGCTGTGACAGGCATGGCAATATTAGTGACACAGGCAGGGCAGAGCTGCCAGCACAGCTGCCTGGGCCTCAGATTTCAGACAAACACAGGAGTCAGTGCTAAAATCACAGCTTTTCACTCTGGGGACGTGAGCAATCGAGTGAATGATGACATTGGGATCAGGCCCTCTTTTAGCTGGCTTGGTGCAGGAATTTGGCTCCATACCTTGGCCTCCCTTACTCTGTTTTTCATCCAACTCATCAATAAAATGGGAGCTCAAGGACTTCACAACAAATGACAGCCTGAGGTGTGCTGTCCTGGTCCCACACAGAGCACACAGGCAAGTCCCAATGTGACCCCCTCAACTCCAGTGTAACACAGGAGGGACTCCAGTAAAGCAGCTGCATTAATTTGCTGCAAAATAATATTAATAGTCACATCTGGATACGGGACAGAGATGTTTGAGGATCATGAATTTGGACTCTGAAACTCTTCACAGAAATTAAGCCAAATTCTGATCCCACTTTCACCAATCAGTTCACTGCAGCAACTCCTGAATTACACTTGGATTTGCCTTTAAAATAATTCCTTTATCTTCCTTTTTTACACCAGTGAGAGAGCAAACCCCTTCCTGTTAATTAGTCACTCTGCATTTCAGTGATTAAATGATTAAAAATTATGAATAAGTGTGGAATAATTACAATACAAACATTAAATTATGGTTTCAAGGAGTAGAGGTAGGTACAATACCAAGATTAGACTGTAGATATTTCTGTTCAGCTGGGACCTAAAGATATTTCTGTTCAACTGGGACCTATGTTGCTCTGTGACCTCATAAGCAGCAAGAAATGAGAATATGACCGTGTTTGGGGTTAAAAAAAAGAGGAGTGAAGACATTTGAGGCTGCTGCAAAATTTCAGGGCATTAACTTGAAACTTTTTAAAATCAAAAAGGCCAGGAGATGAAACACTTGAATATTTTAGTTTAGTTTAGTTTGGTTGGGGTTTTTTTGCCTAGGAAGCAGTTATATTTTTCTCAAGGAAGGTGTTGCTGGAGAAAAGATGTTTTGTACATTAACTAACCATCAGCTTTACATCTTTCTCAATATCCCACTTGTTTCCCATTCACAAGGAATGAGACAGGGTCATGTCTGTGCCACAGCACTACATGAGCAGAGGGATTAAACCCAAATCTCTGTCCCAATCTGATGAAAATATTTCCAGAGAGAGATACACCTACTGATTAATGGAAGTTTTCTAGTGTTTTTTTTTAAAAAAAAAAGTTCCAAAGAAAGCTCAGGAGTGAGTGAACATCACTTTGCTCCATGGCAGGGATTAAAGGGGTTTAGTGGGATTATTTTGTCTCCAGTCCTTCCACCTTCACCCCAGTGTTCAAACAAGGGAAAACCCAGTGGGTATCTGCAGGAAATATGAAATATTTTCAGACTAAAAGGGAATCTCACCAACTGGGAAATGCCAATAAGTGTCTTCCTGGAGCTCATTTCATTCCGTCTGCACAAGTGCAGCTTGGTTGGATAAAGGGCCTGTGGAAACACAGGTGGATCAGGAATAATGGTCCTTCTCTGGGAAAACAGGTGGATCAGGAGCAATGCCCCTTCTCTGGAAGGTGTAACGTCAAAGCCCTTGTAAAACATTCTCCTTCCCATCAAGCCCCACCTTCTGCTTTCAGGGGGGGTGTTCAGCTGAAAGAAGGGCCGTGGTCGGGGTGCTGACACAGCCCAGCTTCCATTCCAGCCTTGTGCTTCCCCCCACAGCATCTCTGCAGGGATGAATGTTCCAGACCCTTGGAGACATGGGGTGCACTCCTGAGCTCCCTGGCTCCCAATGCAGCTTTGCACTTTTCCCAGACAGAGGTACTGGTGGGCAGGATCACGAAGGTGCTTGGTAGTAGGCGACCCTCAAAAGATTAAGAGGTCAAGCTCTTGGCCTCACATGTACCCATATCAACCCAGAGTGACTCTACTGGCATCACCCAGGAACTAAACTGAAAAGTAGTAAGGAAAATAATTAATTCCCAGGATGGTACTTGGGGTCAGATGTGCCAAAATCCACCATTTTATTTCAGTCTGTCAACTTCTCATCCCTTCTCCACACTCTGTATTTACACACCAGTCTGATGAAGTGTAATTACACTGACTGACCTTTTTCTTTCCCCTGGAGAGCTGTACATCTGTAAACTGTGGCTTTTAGGAATTAGGAGTTTCCTGGGACCACGGACCACCTCTTCCACCTCCTGCTGAATGTCCTGACTCCTTGCTTGCTCATGTGGTGTTGTGCTGTTTTACTGAAAAGCCCTGGGTTTGAAGCCCTGGTTATTTCCAGGGAACTGTGAAGTCACAGGGAAGAAGACAAACATCAGGACTGGAGATCAGGCAACAGGTCTGTAGGGAAAATGATGACTGTTTGGGGTCTGAGGGCCAGACCTTCAGGACGCGCACATTTGGCATCAGCAGAGCACTAGTGTTTTGTACCCCAGTTTTGTGGACATTGTGCATTTGTACATAGGGGGAGCCTGAACAACACATTTAAAAAAATAAATAAATGAAACACGTTCTTGATACTCAGATGGCAAAGGCACTTTTGAATTCAAAAGTGCATTTTTCGGGCTCTGCCTCGAACACCTCAAGCTGTTGGTCGGTGGCTGGTGCCAACTGACTCTTCTCACTCAAGCTGTCAGCACCTCTGCTCTGCCCTCCTGTAAATAAGCTTTGACAGCAGAGAGTGATGGGAACTGGTTGTGAACAGAGACTCACCCTCTCTGTGGACTTTCCTGTACCTTGGTGCTTGTGATGTTTCCTCCATGCCGGTGAGAACAGGCCTGCTTGCTCAGCACAGGTGACATCTCTGCCTTGTTTCATGGCCTTCTGCCTGATGTTATTTATTTTGTTCTGACTCTGTAAATATGCAATGAATTGGCTATATATTTTTTTTCCTTTGTATTTGGTTCATCTCCTTGCTTCAGAGGAGGTTCTTCTCCGTGGTTGACACTGCTGACAACAAGCAATAAAACCATCGTGAAGGCATCGTGTCTAAGATGTTCCACCTGCTGTTTTAATTTATTTCTCAGAGTCCTGAAGAAGATAAAGACAGAGGAGGAAAGGCTAAAAAGGAGATAATGAGCTGGTGAGGTGTTTGCCCAGAGTTAGGCAGAGTGACTTCTTACTTTGTATGTTTAACCAGAACAAATCACCCTTAAAATCATAAAAATGTTTGGGTTGGAAAGGCACTTTAAAGGAATGAACAGGGACATCTTCAAGTAGATCAGGGTACTGAGGAGACCTTCTTTGGGAACAGAAGAATCAGTCCCAGACCCAGCATGAATGATCCCCATAACCTCCGTAGTGAAGGCAACACCACTGCATGAGCTGGGTGGGTGGATGGTCTGCTGGAGGTGAGACTTGTGTATGGAGGTGATGATCCTGCAGTTACAAACACACTGTCATTCTTTTGCCATGGTCAAGAGGTCCAAAATCACTCTGGATTTGATAGAGCGTGTGATCACGTATATCTGGACATTTCTGAGCTTGGATTTTGGGGCTCCTCTGTGTCAATTCAGTTTCATGACCGCAAAAATATCATTCCCTGCAAGAAAGAGCCATGTTTAAGGATGGTCAGTGTCATCCTTTTCCTTTGATCCTCCAAGGTTTCCATGGCAAAATGCCAGAACAAGGACTTCGGTGGTCTCCATGACATTAAAGCAATTTCCCACGGAGTGAATCAATATTAGTGGTTAAATTATCTTCACTCCATATTCAAGTCCCTCCCACTGGGGTTAAAAGGTTTGAACTGTGACTCGATGCAATCCTCAGAAAGAGTCTGGCTGACCTCAGACAGGTTCAGGAAGACTGTGGATTGTCCAGGGATCCCAAGGGATGTTGGCGCAAAGCTGTGTCACTGTGTCACAGCTGTGTCACTGCTGTAAAACCACACTCTTTGAAAGCCTTAAAACCTCTTCTGATCCTGACACATGTTCACAGAGAAATCATTCCTACTGGTATAACACAGAATCACAGAATCCAGGGGTCACTGAGGTTGGAAAAGGCCTCTGAGACCACAGAGTCCAACCTGTGACCCATCCCCACCTTGTCCCCCAGCCCAGAGCACTGAGTACCATGTCCAGTTGTTCCTTGGACACCTCCAGGGGTGGGGACTCTGCCACCTCCCTGGGCAGCCCCTGCCAATGTTGAACCACCCTTTCAGTGAAGAAATTCTTCCTGATGTCCAACCTGACTCCCCCCGGCACAGCTTGAGGCCGTGTCCTCCCATCCTGTCACTGGTTGCCTGGGAGAAGAGGCTGATCCTCCCCTTGCTACAGCTTCCTTTCAGACAGTTTTATGTCTGTTTTATGCTCAGAACTAAACAGTCCTTGCAGCCAAAGACCAGAAAGGCAAGAGTTTTTTGTACATGGCATTAGATCCCTGTTTATGGTGCTCAGTGATGAACCCTCTCCTGGAGTCCACCTACTGACTGAACGTCTCTCCTTGGAAGTATTTCCACTCCTCCCAGTTAAGATCAAAGCCTTGAACCCTTATCACACACACCTTGAGAGTACAGGAAGCAACTTGGCACACTGAAACCAGCCCACATCACTCCTGCTCTTGGTTTTCAGAACAAATCTACGTGATTATTGTGCATTGACTGCGACACAAAAGAAAGAAAGGAGAACATCTGGCTTATAAACCTGAGGGTTGGTGTGTTTGGGGAATCAAGACCAAGACACTCTAAAGCACACTTTGTTGTCCACACATTAGGAGGAAACATAAAATCACAGAATGCTTTGGGTTGGAGGAGACCTAAAATATCATCTTGTTCCAACTCCCCTGCCTGTCCCTGCCATGGCAGGGACACCTCCCACTAGACCAGGTTGCTCAGGATTCCATCCAACCTGGCCTTGAACACTTCCAAGGATGGGACAATTAATTCAACTCCAAAATTCAATGCCTTAATGATTAGATGTGCTGGTTGACAAGCAGGGGTGTTGTCAGTTAATATCAGCTCCAAATCAAGGTGTGGGTGGGAGCTGGGAAGTGACTTTTCGAGCCCAGTGATGCCAGTATTTGATGTGAATCAAACTGGGGTTGAACCACATCACAAAACACCCACATATCTGTGAATCTTTCCCTTGCAGGTCCTGAAAAGTGGCTACACCCCATGGTCACTTTTTACCTGAATCCACTTGTGATTCTTATTTTATGAAGGAAGAAGGAAAATACCAGCAGCAAGACCCCAACACTGACTTGGTCACTGCTGCCCAGAGTCTGCCTCCCCCAGCAGATTTACTACCCTGGGATGCCTAATCAATGGCTGCTTCTTATCAGCCACTGAACTCCGAGCTCTTTGACATAAAGCAGTCAGAATCCATAATATTTCATTATGTCCCATCTGCTCCCAGCTAAAAATTATGGGAGTATGGTAGAAACATGACTTTGATTGGCAGTGATGAGGGGATTTATCATGTGTAATAAATTTATGTGTGTAATGTGATTTTTGGTTTGGACTGGGTGTGGGGTTTCGTTCCATCCTGTCTCTCATTTCCCACCAAGTCAGTGCTCGTGTCATCTAATTCTGCACTAAATTCCAGCCCTCTCTCCTTGTGTCCTGTTTAGGTCACAGGAGGCTAAACAGAGGGTTCCTAGGGAGCTATTCCAGGAAGGCTCTGCCTCTTGAGAAGGTGCCAAACATGTTTGTCCACGATGGGAGAAGGTCCCTCCTGGCTGAGTCTGAACTCAACCCTTCCTCAGTTTGTGATGGTCACATTTCCAAGGATCTGTTTGTAAATTAAAAGGTTGCTTGTAATCACATTTAGCTGACCTGGAGAAGAAAGCTGGATGGTTTTATCTTTCCCTGCTTCCATTATTGGCCAGGAACCAGCAGTTTCAGAGAGAATTACTGTAATTGTGGCCAGAACTGGGCAAGGATAAAGCTTGGAGTCAAAATTACAGAGTGTGTCTCAATCCTGGGCTCTCACCAGCTCCCCCATCTCAGAGGAAAGCTTTGGAATTCTCCAGCTGGATTGGTGATTAGGGCTTGTGTGAACAGCTGGTTGTGTTTGTTTGGATGAAGGGAAGGGAAGGGAAGGACAGGACCAAATAAAACCAACTATGCTTTATTTTGAATAAAATCTTAAAACAGGTATGCTATGTTTTTTGGAGGTTTTTTTTCCTGAAAAGAGAAATATAAAAATTTAACTGGGATGTGAAGTGGAACATTTTTTCACTTCAGCCGTTTAAAATTATTTAAAAAAAAAAAAAAAGGAAAAGAAAAGATAAACTCAAATGGACTTGCAAAAAAAAAAAAAAAGATAGCACTGCTTCCCTTCCACTGACTCACCCTAAAGTCAGAGGAACTGGATAAACTGAGAGCAACAATTCAGGCCTTCAAGACAGTCCTGGCTTTGAGCAACCTGGTCTACTGGAAGGTGTCCATGGCCATGGTAGGGGGGTTGGAACTGGGTGGTGTTTAAGGCCCTTTCCAACCCAAACCATTCAATGATTCTAAGATTTAATATCCTACTACATCAGCTCACTTCGTCTATGTACAATGCTTAATTTGTATATAGTTTATAATACACATAATTCTTGTGGCAGGTTAAAGCACAAAGGTTGCATCTGTGGAGCCAAAGAGTGGTGAGAGTCAATGGGAATCTTTCCTAAAATCAACAAAAGATATACAGAATTCAGCAACTCTCATTATTCAAATGCCAGTTTAATTGCACTGCAGAATGTAAATTAATGGAACATTCTTTTGAGAGCTGCTCACATCCATAGTAATATCCCAGTTCTGGAAGTCGCCCAAGCCTTGAACAAGAGTGAAATTCTTCAGATTCAATATTATCTGAAGTGCTGTGGTGCGTTCAGAGGGGGAAAGCATTTTAGGTGTTATTAAGGCAAAGAGTAAAGTAGTGATTGCTCCAGCAAAGGGAGGAATTTCCAGGGAGCATTTGTGCTGGATTCCAAGAGGGTCACACACGCTCAGCTAGAACATATGTCTTGTCAGAAGGTAAACAAGGAGGACTTGGAACAGCAAAGTGTTGGAGAGGTGCAATGTGGCACACAGGGACGAAGCACTTCAGTGAGGAAGATAAATGAGAGTCCTCACTATTGTGGTCTGGCTGCAGAAGCTCATTACCCAGGTTTTCTACTTTTCATGAACTGAAAGGAAAACAAATTAAAACTAACACAGTGCAACTTGGTGAGGTGAAAAATGCAGATCCCCATTGTTCTGTTAATTCTGCCCCC
>NW_020884937.1:2380568-2398402 GCF_003945725.1 Corapipo altera
GTGAGGTGAAAAATGCAGATCCCCATTGTTCTGTTAATTCTGCCCCCCCTCCCCCATTTAAAGCTCTTCTGACCTTCTCAGGTGTGAGCAGTTAAGTAGGTTTGCTTTCCTCACATTGTCTTCACAGGGCAGTACAAATTCCTCCCATCCCAGGAGATAAATCCCATTTTACCACAGGTTGAATTTAACCACAGAACAGAGAAAAACCTTCCACCCAGTGTCTTTCTCCATAAAGCCACAGCATCTCTGTGGAGAGAACTTGAAAAACTGCATTTCATTGCACAGAGGCCGACTCTGCTTTGTCTCTGCTGAGTGGGACAGAGGGTGAAAAATTATTGTCAGCTCTGTAAACACAAAGCAAAGAATAACTGCTATGGTAGTATTGACTTTCTGAGTGAAATTCCTCTCACCTGGTTTAAAGTATCTATTAAGCAGCTGTTAATGTCAGAGCCACTCATCTGAACTCCTTTCTAGAGAGTTCCTGTCAATGCAGTTAATTCAGTTTAAGGGGAATTCGTCTGTCCAGGTGCAGCAGATTGATTGGGGCTCAATTCAAACATACTCAGATAACTCCAAGCTGTCTGGTTTAGGACTTTGGAAACTCAAAGACAGAGGAGACATAGAAATTCCCAGTTTTTCTCTTTGGAAGGGACAAAGACCCTTTAACACCACACAAAGGCCTCGTTTCCCAGAATGCACTGAATCCAAACTGTAAAGAAGGGATTTAGAGATTCCTGATGGATCTGAACTCCTCTGCAAAGGTTTATGGTGCTGACTACAGAGGTGTTGCCAAGGAGAACTTGGATTTTCAATGAATGGATGGATGACCAGCATCCACAGCTGTCCTTGACTCTCTGAGGCAGAGCTACTCTAGTTCCTGTCAAACTAGTGAATAAAAAAATTGGTAACAGGTTCTTGGGAAGAAAAATGGGAGGCAATGATGGAGATGCTCAAAAAAACATTTCAGTTCAAAGCTGGAGGAGGAAACTGTTAAAAATTATAGTTTTGCTTGAAGTCTGCACCTGCAAAACTCACAGTATATACAGAAGTTATATATTATATATATATAATATATATATTATATATTATTATATATAATTATATATAATGTATTATTATATATTATTATATATTTATATATTATATATTATAGTATAATATTATATCTTATAAATATAGTTGTCTGGGCTGGTAAGTAACTTAAGAACGTATTTATCTGTTCTACATTAAGATTAAACACAAATCCTTGTAATAAGAATCCTTGGTGACCAGTGAGCATGGAAACCTTGAGTATTATAATATAAAAACCCACTTATGACCAGAAAGGACATTGCTGTTGCTAAGAACATTGTTATCTTTACTACATCAGAAATTAGTGAGGGGTACCATGTATAAGCAAAATATAAATCCAGAGCTTTTCAAAAAATGGAGAAAACATTTGCTACCTCCAGTAAGACACATAAAAGTCATGAACTTGGCTCAGTGACAGTAATCTTTTAAATTTTGGGCAATGTGGCTTCAGAGAACGAATTTGGCCCTGTAAAGGAAATATTAGTTGGGATAGAACAACCACCAGATGATCATTAATACAGTTATTTTCCTTGTGGGTCATAAAAAGTTCTTTCTTCCCCTAAGACAAAATGAGAACAAACCTGAACTTAAATATATTCAGTTTCTTTATTAATAGAATATTAATTTTTTGTGTTTCACGGGGCTGTTTGGGAGGTTTGGCTTTAATATGTTGAAACTGCAGCTGCATATATTTGAATTATTTATACACCCAGACGTGTAGGCTGTGATTAAGCTTCTTATTTGGTTGTAACACAAGGGTCATTTCTTTTGCTGGTTGATTTAGCAGGAGGAAACCTTCCCTGTGGCTCTGCTTCACAATAAATTGCTATTGGCAGATAGAAATGTCAGGTTTACCCTCCAGATGGGAACAATAACAAATCAGACCTTTGCTTGTTCCATTTTTTCCTGCTGCACATGTGACAAGAGACGGGTGTTTCTCTCTGCTCACTCTGTCTGCTCTCAAATGTGGAGTTACAGTGGGGCATTTTTTCACACATTAATTTTATGGCCACCAAAAACCGAGGCAGCGCAGCCCAGGGTCTGTGAAACCGCCAAAGACAAACTCCTCAGGGCCAAATTTCAGCTTTACTGTTAAACTATTGAAGCTGAAATAATGTTATTTTTATTTCCTGGATCGCGCTTTTGTGGTGAATCTGTTTATAATCAGCAGAGGGTCGGCTTTAATCATGGAATGGTAGAATTATAAAATCATAGTGTCATAGAATGGTTTGTTTGGAAGGGACCTTAAAGATCATCTCATTCCAACCCCCTGCCATGGGCAGGGACACTTTCCACCAGCCCAGGTTGCTCCAAGCCCCATCCAACCTTGGACACTTCCAGGGATGGGGCAACCACAGCTTCTCTGGGCAACCTGTGCCAGGGCCTCACCACCCTCACAGGGGAGAATTCCTTCCTAATATCTCATCTAAACCTGCTCTCTTTCAAAACCCACAGCATCTACTGTAACTCTTCAAGCCTGTGTTTAAGCAGCTGAAAACCTCATCCCAATTGTTTGAACCCAAAGGATTTCCTGGGAATATCTGGGCTGGAGGTGTCAGGACAGTGGCAGTGGCTGCTGCTTGGCCAGGACAAATCACCTGCTGTTGATTTATTGTGACTGTAAACACTGCATAACAAGGAGTCTTTTTTTCACTGGGTACAAAATACATCGATCTGAGCTGTAGTTCACTGGTAGTGACGAGGGACAGGTCAGTGCAGTCCAAGGGCAGCACTGTGCTTTCCAAGCTCCCAACCAGAAAAAAAATCTTACATCAAAACTCTGGATAAAGCTGCCTCTGTGGGAGAAATGGTTCCATAGCTGAAGATCCAGCCAAGATCCATGGATTTTAGGATGTTCACACACTTCTTTCCTCCACCTTCTCTGGTGTTCCCATCTTCCTGGGCATGAAGACACTGCCTTCAGCTTCTTCAGGAAGGTTCAAACCCATTTTGCTGCACCTTCTGAATGAATGACTGCCTGGAAAAGGTAACTAAATAACAAGTGCTGCCTGCTCCTGATGGGGCAGGGGATGGTTATCCACTACCACTTGCATTTTCAACATGGTTTGCAGAGCATCTCATCCCTCCACTTCAAGCTGAACTGCAACTGGTAAGTAACTTAAGAACATATTTATTTTATTTCTTTGCTTGTTTTTATCCAGGCACTTAAGTGACAGGGCTAGAATTGCATTTTGCCCGTGTTTTATTTTCAGTAGACTCCTCCTCTTAAGGGGGATGTAAACACATCATGTCACTGCCCATGACTGCAAGAGGTGGTGCAAGGGGGAGGGAAGCAGCAAAAGGAACACTCGAGGAACAGATGTCTTTGGAGAACAAAAATGGCCATAATCCTGCTTTGCCTTTCCCTGTTGCTCCTTCTCCTCACAGCAGATGATGCTTCTCCAAACCAGCTCTGGGCTCCAAAAACACATCATAGGGCGTAATTCACGTTGTCCACAAAGCTATGGGATGTCAAAGAGGGAATAAAGATGGGGAAAGGTGCTTCTGCTGAGGAAGAACCTCTGGAGGGGGTGAAGGACTCATTCCCAACCCCTGAGAGAAGTGACTTAGAACAGCTTGTCTCCTTACAGATAAACTTTCTGATTCTGTAGGAAAAAAGTTAAATTTTCCATACTGCCTTCCAAAATCATTTCCACAAACACCACCACCCCCCCCAAAAAAAAAAAAAAAACAACTGAAAGTCCCACAACTGAGATTTAGTTTCCCAGTGACTGGTGGAATTTAGAGCAACTTCTGGGTCGTGCAGAAATTCAGAGTGTTGCTGGTAAAGTCTTGCCTCGGTGATGGGAAGCAGTGGCTGATCCATGGCTGCAGAAAGTGCTAAGGTTGAAATCTAATGAAAAAAAAAGAATTACAAGACACTGCAAGTGCAAAGTAAATCCACAATCAAAGTTATAAAAGGCCAAAAATGTTCCAACTTTTTTTTTTTTGTCCCTGTTTTCACTCATCCCCCTGACCTTGCTCTGGGCTCTTGCTGCAATTATCTCTCCTTCACCCCAGGGCACCTTCTCACAGCATTTTTGGGGAATGTTCGATGTTTATCTACCAAGAAAAAAAACACAGAGGAAGAAGAGCCATTCACAGATCTCCACTCACCTCTGAAATAACCAGGAGTGGGTTCATATTTGCAGCAAAAAAAGCCATTTTTGTTTGTCTTGTTGCAGACACAAATATAAAGAACATTTCTGCTGGTGGCCAGAGCACTGTTGTTTTTTGTGCAAAAATCTTAATAAATGAGACCATTTGCCTCAGCCATGGCAATTTGCTTAAATATGACCTCAAGGGAAAACATATCAGGTAGATTTTATATCAGCTAGATTTTTCTAGGGTAGGTTTTGGACATCTATTTCTTTTAGTTTCCCTGAACTCTGTGCAATACCTGGTTTACCCTGAGAAACACAGCACTCTTACTCCTGAAACAGTTGCAAAGCTGCATTTGAAGGCTCCTTTATTAATTCATTTTACATTCATTAATAATGAAGCCTTCTGATCCACAGGCACTAGGATGATCTGGGCACACAGGGACAGGCAAAGCCTTCCTCTTCCAGTTCACTGATATGGGCTAAATGAGTGAGTTTTGTTGAAATAAAAGCATTCAATAGTGATTTTTTTTCAAGTGAATTGAATCTCAGTGGAATGTCAATCCCAACCCCAGCACAAGTCAAACCAACCCTCCAAGGTCAGCTACTGGGCAAACCAAACGTTTTGGAGCCATTTTTCCAGCATTTTGGTGACAGCCAAAAGGAGAAGAATTTCTCCAATAGCTTTGGCCTGGATCCTCAACCACCCCAGGAGGAAAGGCTTGTTTTGTCTCAAAAATCATCTCCTCGTGACAGGCTGAAGGTCACTGCTACAGAGGAGTTTACAGCTGTGATTAACACTAATTTAGTGCTTTTTTTTGTTAAATCCATAGATTTCTGAGGTACTCTGTTGAAGTAAGAAAGGGTTTTCCAGTGCCGAAGGAACACACAGAGTCTTCATGAAGGTCTTTCTCATTCTGTGTGACACTGGTTTGAGTGTTGTCTCTATTTCTCCACCACCCCCTGAAGCCAAAATAAGTCTTTCCATTTATTTCCCTGACTGCTGGATTAAGCTCTTGTTGTGCTAACACAAGCTTTAAGGTTTATACAAGACAGAAGTGTAGTTTCATTAAAAAAAAAAAATAAAATTGCCGGGGTTAATGGTGCCAGTTTAATGCTGCTTCATTATTGATTAGCACCTAATCCACCTGAAAGTCTCTTCAGCAGATCCATTCACAGAGCAGAGTATTTTATCAGGAGTGGAGACACTCAAGCCTGCCTGGTTTTTAAAGCTCAGGAGAAAACAAACCTTCTCAGTCCCTTTCCCTGAACACCCAGGATGCTGCAATCACTGTCGTGGTGTGTTATCCCATTTTTGCCAAAAATTATTTTGGCCATAAAAGGTGAGAGCAGGAAAGGGACAGTACCCAGAAGCACTGCAGAGATCCTAAATTATTCCTGTTCCTAAGAACTAGCTGGGCATGGGTTCCTTTCTCTCCTCTGAGTGGAGCTAAGAAACACATCTGCCTCAATTTAAGCCTACAAATATGCCCCAGATGTTTTAATAAATCTAAACCAGGTATCACTACTTACACTGTGCTCACCCTCTTTTCCTCTTTTTCCCATACAATTTAGGGCAGACATTCTTTTCAATCCTGTTTTTCCCCCTGAGACTGCTTTTATAGGGAATGTGCTTCTCGAATGGTTGAGCAAGTGCCAATAACAAGGGCAGCTTCTTCTTTCCTGATCTTGCAATCTGTTTCTTTGAGGGATCCCAGCCCTGCTGCAGGAGAGGGATTAGAGCCTGGGGGGTGATTGATGCCACAGGATGGCATTTCTGCTTTTTCCATCTCTTTTTCCCAGGGTAGGACGTTACCCACCGAAGTGATTGCGCTTCAAAAACTCTTTTAAAACGACAAAGCCGAACCTGTAAAAGTCAGGCAGCACCAGTGGGACTTGGACAACGTGAGAAGAAGGATAAGGGAAAAAAATACACTCACATCTGACTGCACATGCTGCCTCTGAGGGGAAATCCGAATAAACAAGCTACAAAGCAGACCAATTCGTTTACATGCCTTGTCTGCCTCCAAGGGAGCCCAAAAGAAAGGAGGAATTACAGGAGACTGGGATGAGTCACTGCACTGCCTTCAAGGCTGAAAAAAGCTGGGATCCCTGGGTCTGTGAACTATATGCTGCTTAAAGTAGATAGTAAAAATGTAAATATAAATAATAAGTATCAATTTAAATATAAATACAAAATATGCATCGATATAGGTGTATTTTGTATAAATAAAAATATAAATATGTGTCCTATAAATTCAAAGTTGTACCAGAAGGAGATCCACAAGTCACCTGATCAATGCTACATGAATTTCAGTGCCCATTTCTGAAATGTTTGGGTAAAAAATTTTAAAAATCAGAGCCCATGGAGAGCAGGGGTTGCAGTATTCCATGTGAGGTTAGACTTCCTCATCATGACTTATTTTGGTGGCACTGCAGACACTGTCAAGCCAACTCAGATGTCATCCAGGTGTCAAGAAATGTCCTGCAAACCCTTATGCTCCATGTGGTGTGACAGTGCAAAGGGACCCAGAAAGCACTTGGAATAAACACTAAGGATGCAGCTATTGCAGTAAGTGAAATGAGTTTGGGATCCTTCCCCACTGGAATGGCCCATTGCTATTTTATTCGACTCTTAGTTTCCAAAATATGAGGTTCCATCGAAAACTGTTCTTCAGGAATGAGCCACACGACCTTCCCCCAGAGACATCACCAAAAATTCTTTGGAAAAGTGCTTTTTAGCCCAGGCACAAGGCACACCGAGGGGTCTCATCACAATTTCACTACATAGATGATCAATTCCAGTGTCTGGAAACGCTCCCTGGTACTTTGTAGACATAATTCCAATTGTTAGCCGGACTGTGGAGGTGTTTAAATCCATTCTGGAAAGGTGGCTTTACAGTAGCAGAGTCACAGGTCAATGCATCAATATCATTGTGGTCTTTCATAGCCTCACAGAATGATTTGGGTTGGAAAGGACCTTAAGGATCATCCCATTCCAACCCCCTGCCATGGGCAGGGACACCTTCCACTAGCCCAGGTTGCTCCAAGCCCCATCCAACCTGGCCTTGGACACTTCCAGGCATGGGGCAGCCACAGCTTCTCTGGGAAACTTGTCCCCTCACAGGGAAAACTTTCTTCTTAATATCTCACCTAAACCTGACCTCTTCCAGCTTAAAGTCATTTCCCCTTGTAAAAGTGCCAAAAGTCCAGAAAAACGTCCTTTAACAAGAAGAGACTCTTTGCCAAAATAGCAGAAGATGCTTTGGAGGAGCTGCAGGGCTTCAGGGAAAGTCCCCAATTCACTCTTTGCTGCTGCTCTGCCAACACTCAGATGCTCCTCAGGTTTCACACAGAGATGCAGCTCAGAGCTTCCAAGCCAGAGGGGATGCTTCCAAGCTGTTTGAGGGACATCAGGGCTGCAACCCTTTCTTTTACACAGAGGGAAACAAGCCTGTGCCTGAGACATGGAAAAAGGCCATCTGACAAATGAGTGAAAGAGCAAAAGATGAGTCCCCTCAGGTCACCTGAACCACGTCCAAAGCTGCTCGTCCTGCTGAGCCTCCATCGTGGCCAAGCACAAAGCGAAAGAGCAACTCATAGGATCACAGATTGGTTTGGGTTGGAAGGGACCTTACAGATCATTCCTGCAGTTAGGAACAGCTGCTTGCTGTTCAGTTCACTGGGAAGAAAAAAGGAAGTGTTTTCTTCACTCTGGGGTGCTGTGGAAATGGGGAATGAGAGAAGGACAATGAGCTGATGTGCTTTGATCTCTTTTTCGAGTGCCTCTCATTTTGGGCTCCCAGCCAACACACTGCACCTCTTCAGCAAGGAGAGAGCAGCCTCTTCTGCATATTAATGCCTTACAGCTCCTAGACAGAGCCAGGCTGAGGTGAGGAAACACCTCTCATGATGTGCTTTTAATTTCTAGGGTGCAGAAAGGGCCGTGTGCTGTGTGACCCATTGGGACATCACCTCAGTGGTTCCCCGAGCACAAAGGGCTCAAACACAGCCTTGGCACTGCAGGAAAGCTCAGAGCAAAGCTGCAGCACATGCCAGAGGAGGTATTTGCTGCTTCTGCTTGGCAAGAAAATTCTCCAGGTGCCACTTTTGCAACTGAAAAATGGCCCATGAGGGGAATGAAACGCCCAGCACTCATCTCTGTCTCACTGCCACGGCAGCATCACATCTGAGCTGCCTCTGAAAGATTTTGGGTCATTGTGTTGGGTAAAGAAGCACTTTAAGTAAAAGGTAAAAATTGTCTGAGGTGATACACTAAATCTTTGGGAGGTCTAGCGACTCCTGGCTTGTTTCCACCATGTGGGATTTAGCTCCTTGTCTGATTCCAACTGGGGAGTCTCCTCTTGGGAAAAACCACAGGCAATTTGGCCGTGCTGTCTGTCCCCAGCTAAACGAGATTAAGCTGAGTTCAAGCTCAATCTTCTGTGCCAGATAATTTCATTTTAGGACAGAACAGGATTCTTCAGTCCCAAGGCACACATGGAAGGATTGTTCAGTAACTCCAGTTTCCCAAAATCCCATGAATCATAGAATCATAGAATGGTTGGGGTTGGAAGGGACCTTAAAGATCATCTAGTTCCCACCCCTTGCCATGGGCAGGGACACATTCCACTAGCCCAGGTTGCTCCAAGCCCCATCCAACCTGGCCTTGGACACTTCCAGGGATGGGGCAGCCACAGTTTCTCTGGGCAATTTGTCCCAGTCTCACCAGGAAGAATTTCTTCCCAATATCTGGTCCAAATCTACCCTCCTTCACCTTAAAGCCATTCCCCTTTGTCCTGTCACTGCATTCCCTTGTAACAAAGAGCCTCTCCTGAAGGAGATCTCCCAGCTTTGATCTGCCTGCCTTACTTTGGGAAAAGAACGCCACAGACATAGATTTGTTCATTCATTTCTTCCCCACTATCTCTGAGCACATTAAAAAGCCCATCACTGACCTTTTTTCTGTGATACAATTTTGAAGCAGCTGCAGCTTCAGCACTCACTGACAGCAGACCTGAAGCTGAGGTGATTGTGCTTTTCCTACTGAGTTTGGAAATCCTCTGAGTTTGGAAATCCAGTTTCACTTGCATCCTTTGAGGGTAGGGATGTGAGGGAAGTTATCCACAGGGCCTTTACAGACAATGGGAAATGAAATGTGCTCTTCTCCAAAGGAGAGCAGGTGGGTTTTTGGGCCCTGCTCTGATTCTGTGTGGAGCTGAGACCTTTCCAAGTGCTTCAGTTGTTCAGTAAAACACTTTGACATCAATAACCAAGTTAAAGCTCTCTTTTCATCTGCTGTGTTAGCATATTTATGCAACACCAATATCTAAAAGTGCTGAGTGTGGTGACAACCTGCTTAGACCCTCATCCTAATCTACCTGGTCCCCAGTGTAGACTATTCACTTCTGGGATCCATTCTCCAAGTGCTGCAGCCACAACCCAAACCTCTTCCAGCAGATCCAGTGGAAAGCAAACCCACTTTGCTGCTGGGATGACCTCCCTGCTGTTGCATTCAGGTGTTAGTTCCCAAGCCATGACAACCCAGGGATGAGACAGGAGGTGAGACAGCTCAAGAGCTTGAGTTCCTGACTCCTGGGATTCATCCCATGTAACTGCACAGCTCTAAAAGACATGATATAATAACAACTTGATAGATCACCTCTGGACCCGAGGAGAGAGCTACAAACTCACAATAAAAGCCACCAGGTCTCAGCTGGGGTGGCTGAACAGTTTTCCAGAGCCATCTGTCTGCCTCTATTGACTCCAGCAAGAGCTGGAAAATGAGATTGGGCTAAACAACAGGGTCATTTACCAAATATAGATGAATTTCACCCAAAATCATCCTCCTGTTCCCCTTTCTCCATCCAGTCCTGGAAGGCACTCTTTGATTTGCATCCCAGATTGAGGATTTAACCCTGTGGGAGACGGTTCAGAAAAGCAAAATTGCTTTTATAAGCTGTTTCCCAGGCTCCTGGATCTGATCTGTGCAGCAAGGTTTGAGGAAGGGAAGCACCAGTTTGCTGAGAAGGAGCTTTAATTGAGTGTTATTTAAAATGTTTCTTGGGTTTGTTTTTCTGCTGCTCCTTCTACCTGTATAAAAATGTGATTACAAAAGTAAAATAAATGAGCCATAGACCCCTGATCAGTTTGAGGAATTGCTGCCATAGCTACACCAAGTAAAACAAAGCTGTGGACAGGTCAAGAAAAGTTAAGACAGAGAGAGTTTGACACAATTCTATGACCTGGTCTGTATGGTCAAAAATTCAGCTTATTTTGGTCAACCTACATTTGCTGCCATGTCCTCCAGGGGCATCTTGGCTTGGATGCAACCCCTAATTCCAAATTCTCTTCCTGAACTTTATAGTGTTGTATCTGAATCTTTCTTGACCTCTTGACTGGGTAACATAAAATATTTATCTCTGCTGCTGCCCTCAGATAGTGAGAACTCTCACCTATGAGCACAAGTCATGCTTTGGAAGATAATAAAGACATCAAACAGCGCTGGCATTTCTTGCTCTATTTATGGTTTCATTAATTGAATTAATGGTATTACTTTTTCCTTGGGTGATTAGTGAGCAAGAAATACCCTAGAAAAGTGCTCACTCAAAAAAAAAAAAGTCTAAAACCTCCCTTGATGTTTTTTTGCTCCAATATTTATAATAATTAATCAACTTCCATCCAGCTGCCAAGCATCCAGCTGTGAGCCTGACAGCTCAGCCACACCAGGGCATTCAGATTGCTGCCTGCAGGTTTTAGGCTGGGATCAAGCTTTTAACCTCGTGAGAGCTTTACCCACAGGGACACTGCCCAGCCTCCTCCCTGGGTGTATTTTCACATGAACCCCAGACCAGCAGACAATTCCCCAGAATTCCAAATTTACCAGGCTGTGCAAGAACGGGAGATTGAAAAGAATGAGAGCTCAAAACCTTCCTGGAATCACAGAATTGTTAATGCTGGAAAACGTCTCCAAGATCAAATCCAGGAGGACTGTGTTGGCTTGTGGGGTTGAACATGTTGCCATCAACACAAGAACAAATGCCTTTACAAAGACCTTCTTCATGGAATTTGGGGCAGGTTTCTACCTCAAAATACTGTGTCCTCCAGGTAACAAAGTTAATTTGAAATGAGCAGCTAAAACACTTCTGCCTGGAATGGCTTTGGGGGTCTTTAGCACCTCTCTATGTTCATCGGGGGTTAAGCACCAGCTGAACATTAATTTTGCAGACCCCAGTTTAAGGATAATTTAACCCATCTGATCTGTTGGGAAATCACTTTCCAAGGAACTCATTCACAGTTCTCTCCTTTGTCAGATAGAGAAATTGGAGTCATAAATAAACAGCACAACTGGTTAAATGTTACTAGAGGTCAAAGTAGGAATAAAAAGTGCACCTTTGGCACCCCAGTCCAAGCACAGCAGCCATTGGGATTCCCAGTTTAAAGGCAGGAATGGTCTGGGAGGGAGCCTGATGAGTGTCTCCATTGGCCTCATTAGGATTTGGATCAAATACAGAGGCTAATCTTTCCATGTTCCCCCATGGAGCTCTGCTCTTAAATGATTCATGTAAATGAGGTGCATACATTACATTTTTGGTGCTGTAGGCATCAATATGCAAGTGTTAGAAACAGTTCTGCATTCAAGCAACCTGAGCAAAACCCTGATTCTCCCCTGAAATCTGAATGCTAAAGGAGCTGGGATGAAGATGATTCTTTTAGGTGCATATCTAAAGAAAGGCAGAATAATTTTGTATGGATCTGCGCCCTCCATTATTCACTGGCAGGGGTCTCATCTTTTGTGCCTTTTCAGAGTCCATGATTATGCATTGTCATGACTGTTTTGTGATGAAATAATCAATCCAGCTGCTCTGGAATTAAGCTGAATTTTGCAAGTGACTGTTTGTCAGGGGAAAAAAAAAGGTGTGGAGCAACCTCTTGCTCCTGTTATTCAGGGAATCAACCATATCAAAAATAACCCTCTGAGTTAATTTGCTGATGGTTTGACAGTCCAGCATTTTTTCCAAGCTTTGGAAAGCTTTGAGGTGTCTTCATTCACACCTGAATCTCACCTGCAGGAAGCAACATCGTGGGAATGATCACCACTGTTGAGTTATGGAATCCTTAAGGTTGGAAAAGACCTCTGAGGTCATCAAGTCCAACCATCAATTCAGCAGCACCACCATGTCCTCAAGTTCCACATCTACACATCTTTTAAACCCCTTTAGGGATCAGTGACTCCACAACTTCCCTGGGCAGCCTGTTCCAATGCTTGACAACCCCTTCAGTGAAGAAACATTCCCTAATATCCAATCTAAACCTCCGCTGGTGCAACTTGAGGCCATTTCCTCTCATCCTACCACTTGTTACCTGGGGGAAGAGACTTTTAAGGGACAGATTCAGCTCAGGTGACCCCACAGAAGTGTCTGCTGCTGCTGGAGATGCTTCAGGGTATCTCACCAGGCTCCAAATACCACTCCAGAAGGACACAGGTCTCACACTGAATCTTCATCATAACTTCCATCCTCTTATGGATGTTTTTTGGATGCCTCCAGATACGTGCTCTGAAGGTCCTGAGGAAGGTGAGAAAGCAGAACTATCATTTTATTATATCTAATTTACAGAAGAAATCATTAATGATTTAATTTGGCAATTACATTAACTGTTGACCCTGACAGAGGTAGGTATCAACTCCAGATCTCTCCAGATCATGTTCTGGAAGCAAATCCTTCTTTCCTTTCTTCCCTCCAAGCTGCAAAGACAAACCCTGCACAGCAGGTTGGTGCACTGGAGAATTCTGACCCGAGGAAAAACAGGAGAAACTCTCCAACAACACCTTTACCAGCAACCAAACACTACCCCAGGCTCACCCACAATCTGCTAAGCTCTTAGAAAGGCTCTTGTCACAGTTTTGGCCCAGGACAATCTGTCACCAGCACCTTCCCAGTCACTGTCCAGGCACCCTTAGGAGTCATCACGGGTCAGGGACCATTTGCTGTTTCACTGGGGAACATCCCTTGTGTCCATCTGGAAAATCAACATCCCCAGCTGCCTGAATTAGGGTTATATCCCTGCTGGCATCGTGGCTAAAACCCCATTCCAGAACCAATTACAAGTACAGCCCTTTGACATCAGCAAAATTGCATTTGAAAATTTAAAATCCCTCCAGCCTGGAGCCTGCAGGGATCTTAAAACCTCAGAAAGGGTTTCTTGCATCTCTGGAAAACCAGGCAGACCTGCCTGGACAGGCAAAAATCCCCCTCAGTTATTTTTCCTCCTAATTTCAACAGGCAAAAGCAAATTTATAGTTGCACCTTCAAATAGAAGTTTCCAGCACCTAAAGAAAAATAAGCCACTTTCCCATATAGATGCAGCAGCACAAGTCAATGAAGGGGGGGAAAACCCCCTTTATTTAATAAATATATAGAATAATATGAAGTTCTGCTTATAAAGTAGCTTTTCATCAGCTACAGCCCACGGCCTCTCACAACATTTATTAATAGAGCTCCCAGAGAATTTGTTTCTGAGCTTGTGCATAATTCATACAGAAGAAATAATTTCAGGATAAAACAAATCTTATTCTTACAAAAAAAAAAATAGAAGTAATAAATGGTGCAAAAGCATTGTTGGGAGGTAAATAATACTTTCAGTCCCAGTTTTAAATGTTTTCCTTAAGGGATCCTTTAATAAAGGGCTTTTTGCTCAAATGGCACCATTAAAATTCAAAATTCCATTCAAATCCAAAAGGTGAAGGATTTAATTCTGCAAAGCAGGAAAAAGGGGCAATAGAAATGATTTTAAGGATTGCTGTTTGTCTCATTCATACACAAATAAACTGACAATACCAGTAATAAACCTTCTGGTGCCTCTAAATCTGTGTCTACCCCGGGAAAAAAAAAAAAAAAAGAAGTTTTAGCTATTAAACATTGCCCAGTTTTCCATTACACTGCTTCTACATAGGAATATTGTCAGAGAAGACACTTTTTGCTAAGCATCCTCCACCCAGAGCTACAGGGGAACAGCTTTTCTGGACAAATAGGATGAATGAAAAACTGGAAGTGGAGCACAGATACACTTCAGAGAAAAATACGGCACTATCACTAAAATCTTGACATTTCCACAATAAGGTGCTCTCAAGATTGTCCCTAGTTAGCAGGGAGAGTTTCAAAACTGCAGCAAATGTTGCAGCAGCCATGTCAAGACTCTAATGGTCCTTAGTGTAATTATTTGAGTGAGAACTCAGCCAAATTATCCTTCTGAGAAGTGGCTTTTCCATTTAATGGCAGTTAGATATCAAACTCTGGACGAGTGCCTGGTGTGAGAGGCAGCACTTCTGGTCTGGGCTCCTTGAGCTGTGTTGTGTCTATTTTTGATCCCTCCAAGGGGGCTACTTATTGATTAACAAGACCCCTGCAAGTGCAGAACCCCCAGCTCCTTCATTGTGGGTCACCCAAGCTGGACAGAAATCCCAGATAAACTATAGAATTGTGGAATGGTTTGGTTGGAAGGGGCCTTAAAGCTCCTCTCATTCCAAGCCCCTGCCATGGGCAGGGACACCTTCCACTGTCCCAAGTTGCTCCAAGCCAGTGTCAGGTACAAGGGCACAATCACTGCCCTGGTCCTGCTGCCAAACTGTGGGTGATCCAGGCCAGGTGCCACTGCCCTTCTTGGCCACCTGGGCACACTCTGGCTCGTGTTCCAACAGCTCTCAGCCAGCACCTGCACATCCTTTTCCACCACACATCAGGTGCAATTCACTCCTGTAGGACAGATCCAAGATTATACATCATCTATTATCCCTCCTGTTTTCAGAGCTACCCACACAGCAGATCTACAGATTCCACCCCATGATGCACCCCTGGCCCTAGGGATTCATCAAGATTAAGACACATTTGGTCAGCAGGAGCTGGAGTACAAAGTGTGGTGGGAGGGATTCTCAGTATCTTCCAGGCTGCCGAGCTAACTGTGCATGGCACTGACACTGAAATTATGGGAATCCACAGATATTGGCTCTTCCCAGAACTAGTTTCTCAAGCCTGGGGTTAAAAGTCATTTCTTCTCTGATATACAAATCATCTTGACAGTGAGTATTTCCACCACTGTTCCTTTTCTGGTCCAGAAAAGGTTAAATAATTCTATTCACTGACAGAAGAGCAGCTTAATCCATTATGCCACAAATTGATTGGCTTGTTAATTATATTCTCCAGGCTTCACAGATTTTCCAGATGTATTTCTGTCTTTTTATATGCACATTTATATGTATATTTATATACATGTGTGTAGACAGATAGATTGATAGATGGATTGATTGATTGATTGAGAGAGAGAGGAGGAGGGAGAGAAATAAATGTTTTAGTTTGTTCAAGTTCAGCATCAAACTGGAGGCAGAAATGACCCCAGCCAGACTTGAAATTAAACCTACTGCAAGCTCCTGAAATAGTGCCTTCAATACATCCCCCTCTCCCCACCTCCTTAGGAAGTTACAAAGGAAATACTAATTAGCTCCCAGCATCAGGCATGTCTGTGCTCTGTGCTGCTCCATCCGACAGATCCTGTGCAGTAACTGGGTCACACACACACAGATGCTCAGAATATCCAATGCACTGTGCTTTGCCTGCAGCTCTCTTGGAGAAGGAATGGAGAAATTCCCAGTAAAGGAGGACCCAACACAGCTCCTCGGTTGCTTTTAAGGATGCTTGGCTAGAGCTCTTTGCTGGTGTGAAAGATTTATGGGGATTTTTACAAAAGTTTCCAATATCTGCCTGGTAGAAAACTAATTTTGCCCTTTTTGAAGGCTGGAGGATCACAAATATGTTATTAACCTCTACAGGTAACAGTGCTGGAGAGGGACTTTTCATGGAGAGTGATAGGACAAGGGGGAATGGCCTCAAGCTGAAGGAGGGTGGGGTTAGATTGGATATTAGAAAAAATTCTTTACTCTGAGGGTGGTGAGGCACAGGAACAGGTTTTTCCAGATGGGCTGTGGGTTTCCCATCCCTGGAAGTGTTGAAGGCCATGTTGGATGGGACTTGGAGCAACCTGGTTTAGTGGAAGATGTTCCTGCAGGGGATTGGAACTGGATGATCTTTAAGGTCCCTTCCAACGCAACCATTCTATGATTCCATGATTCTCTCCTCTGCCACATGCACCTACTCTTCAAACCCTTCCTCTTCTCCAGAACTGAAATTGGAGTCTCTTCTTTGCTGAAAATATGGTGCATCATTAAAATCCTCACATTTCTGTGGTAAGATATTTGCAGTATTGCCTCTTCTTAGCGCAGAGGCCACCAAAATAACCACAATAAACCTTAAAAAGCATCAGTGGTTCATGTTGACCATGTTCTGAGCACTAAGAGATGTGAGGGATATGAATCCTCACCTGCCAGGAGCTGTGGTTGAGCCCTGCAACTGCTTAATTACACTGTGGAAAGCTGGGAAAGGAACAGCAGCACGAAAATAAAAGGCCAGATCCTGAGATAAACCAGCTCTGCACACACCAGTGTCACAGTGCTCTGTGTCACAGCAGCTACAGGGAAGTCACCTTGGGTCTTCACTGCTAAAAATTGATTTATTTCCTCTGCAAAAATACATTTATCAGTGAAATCAGTGCCTGCTGCTGGCACTGCCCTGGTAAAGGCTGTAGGGTTGTGTTAGTTTATGCCTGCAGGGGTTTGGGTCTGGATTTTCAGAATTTCAGCATTTTCAGGCTGGGACAGCGGGCATTTCTGTTGATCACACTTGAAAATGTGGCAAGTCACACGATGCTTACACTTTTCCTTCTTCCCAGATACAAAGGGTCCATGAGAACTCAGATAAAAATCCTACATGGTGCCACTGACTACATTTGTACCCCAGTCCTGTGACAGGATCAGTTGGATGGATTTTGGAAGGAGAAGGAGATGATCTACACCACCACGAATGGAGAGTATCCATGAGATGCTTTTCCTTGAGCCAGATCCATCTGTGGAGATAAAAAGGAGCATAAAAAGGCCCCCAGAGAACCAGGTATCTTTTGAAAGGAGACGTGGAGAAGCAGAAGGCACCTGTTCCTGCCAGCAGCTCTGCAGGACCTTAAAATCATTCAGTCAGGAAACCCTGGGCATTTATTCCATCCCAGGGAGACACCAAAGCACCTCATGCAAAAAGCCATTAAGGGGGTTCCCCCTTTTACTCTTCCAAGATAACAGTTTTGGCCACATTCTGCTCTTGTTCAGAGGTGGAATTCCAAAACACCGGAGCTGCCCACTGTCCCAGGCACTCTCCCACACTGTCCCACACACCCTGCCACTCACAACTACCCAGCAGATCTCTGGGTGGAATTCTTAAATAGCTGTTTCACCTGAAGGCCTGGATCGTATTAAGAAGTTGTAGCAATTGGAATGTGCTGGTTTGAACATCCCAGGGATATTCAAAATTCTCCAGAGCTCTTGTAATTAGCCTGGAGGAGAAGGGAGTGACAAAGGGAGGTGTTTTCCCCAGGGAGTGATTCTCTGAAAAGGTAGAAGGTGTAACTCTTAATAATTTCCAATAGAGAAGGGAAAGGGAAGGGGAAGGGGAAGGGGAAGGGGAAAGGGAAGGGGAAGGGGAAAGGGAAGGGGAAGGGGAAGGGGAAGGGGAAGGAAAAGGAAAAGGAAAAGGAAAAGGAAAAGGAAAAGGAAAAGGAAAAGGA